>NC_064641.1:227784901-228092044 GCF_023864345.2 Schistocerca serialis cubense
CTGTGGAATCGGTTCGTCAGTATTTGATGTGGTTTACGAAATATATCCAGCGGTAACGTTAGGTGACTCACCCTGTATATAGGAAGTAGCGACCGACGACGGCTTCTCGCGAATAACAATAAGTGTCTACGCCCAGACGATTTGTCTGGATTAACCGTAATAAATTATAAACACAAAGCTTCCTTGTAAATCAGTGTATCTATTAGTGGATACTGTATGAAGATCCCTAAATTAGGTCTTGAGGCTAGCAACGGACTTTAATTTACAATATGTGTACATTATGACCTTGTATTCCTGGGACACATGGTACTCATGCAGTCATAACCTATACTCTACAATTCAAGAAAACTAGATATAAGTGTACAATATACCTCTATAACCAGAGAACTGATGACTTGCTCTGTCCAGTATTACATTATCGAGTCCACTGAATGTCCAACACGAAACACACTCATGCTCATAAATGCTGAAACATGGTGAAACAACGCTCTGGTGGGTGGTTTGCGGGTTAAATCACCTCGGGGTACGACCATGCGGTGCATTTGACCTGCGGTCGTCGCACGGTGGCGCTGGCAGCAGTCCACATACGCAGAGGTGTGTTGGTGCATGTCAGAGTACGGTGCAGCGAGTAAATGTGCAGACGTTTTTAGACGTGATAATGGTGACTGTGTGTTGAAAATGGCTCAAAGAATACATATTGAACATATTGATGACTTTATGAGGGGTAGAATACTAGGGCGACTGGAGGCTGGTCAAACACAGCAGGTCGTAGCACAGGCCCTCCGTGTGGCACAAAGTGTGATCTGAAGATTATGGCAACGATTTCAGCAGACAGCAAACGTGTCCAGGCGCTACAGTACGGGACGTCCATAGTGTACAGCACCACAAGAAGACCGATACCTCACCATCAGTGCCCGCAGACGGTCACAGAGTACTGCAGGTAGACTTGCTTGGAACCTTACCACAGCCACTGGAACAGTTGTCTCCAGACACACAGTCTATAGACGACTGAACAGACATGGTTTATACGCCCGGAGACCTGCAAGGTGCATTCCACTGACTCCTGGTCACAGGAGAGCCCATAAAGCCTGGTGTCAGGAACACAGTACATGGTCATTAGAACTGTGGTCCCAGGGTATGTTCATGGACGAGTCCAGGTATAGTCTGAACAGTGGTTCTCGCCAGGTTTTCATCTGGCGAGAACCAGAAACCAGATAGCAGCCCCTTAATATCCTTGAAAGGGACCTGTATGGAGGTCATGGTTTGATGGTGTGGGGTGGGATTATGATTGGTGCACGTACATCCCTTCAAGTCTTTGACAGGGGAACGGTAACAGGTGAGGTGTATCGGGACGTCATTTTGCACCAGTATGTCCGCCTTTTCAGGGGTGCAGTGGGTCCTACCTTCCTCCTGAAGGATGATAACGCACGGCCCCACCGAGCTGCCATCGTGGAGGAGTACCTTGAAACAGAAGATATCAGGCGAATAGAGTGGCCTGCCTGTTCTCCAGACCTAAGCCCCATCGAGTACGTCTAGGATGCTCTCGGTCGACGTATCGCTGCACGTCTTCAAACGCCTACGACACTTCAGGAGCTCCGACAGGTACCGGTGCAAGAATGGGAGGCTATACCCCAGTAGCTGCTCGGCCACCTGATCCAGAGTATGCCAATCCGTTGTGCGGCCTGTGTATGTGTGCATAGTGATCACATCCCATATTAATGTCGGGGTCATGCGCAGGAAACAGTGGCGTTTTGTAGCACATATGTTTCGGGACGGTTTTCTCAACTTACCACCAATACCGTGGACCTACAGATCTGTGTCGTGTCTGTTTTCCCTATGTGCCTATGCTATTAGCACCAGTTTTGTGTAGTGCCACGTTGTGTGGCACCACATTCTGCAATTATCCTTGATTTATGAGCATGAGTGTAGTTTTCTTTTTCTGAGCATGTGACGACCACTGCCTGTTCAGGAAAGTTTTCCTTGTTGCATATCGGCGGATCTATATATTCAAAGGCACTCACTGTGCCAGCAAGCTAACACCGCTTCCGCACCGAATTCATCAGGAGCTATTTCTGCTGGAATATGTCGGAAGAACACGGCATCGGGCGCATAACCCACCCCGTCTACATCTACGTCTACATTGATATTCCACAAGCCACCGTACGGTGCGTGGCGGAGGGTACCCTGTAGCACTACTAGTCATTTCGTTTCTGTTCCATTCGAAAAAGAGCGAGAGGAAAACGATTGTCTATATGCCTCTGCATGAGCCTTAATTTCTTATATCTTATCTTCGTTGTCCTTTGCGAAATGTAGGTTGGTGTCAGTAGGATCGTTCTGCTATCAGCTTCAGACGCCGGGTATCTAAATTTTCTCAATAGTGATTCCTTCCCTCCAGGGATTCCCCTATGGTTTCCCGAAGCACCCCTATGACACTTACGTGTCGTTAGAACCTACCAGTAACAAATCTAGCAGCCCACCTCCCAAATGGTTCGACGTCTTCCTTCAACCCGACCTGTTACAGATCCCAAAAACTCGCGCAGTAGTCAAGAATATGCCGCACCAGCGTTCAGTATGCAGTCTTCTTTACAGGTGAAACACACTTTCCTAAAATTCTCCCAATAAACCGAAGTCGACCATTCGTTTTCCTACCACTGTTCTGACATGCTCGTGCCATTTCATATCGCTTTGCAACGTTACACCCAGAAATTCAAACGACTTGACTGTGTCAAGCAGGTTTGATCTTCCTACTCACCCGTATGAACTTACATTTTACCATATGTGTGGCTAGCTGCCATTCATCACACCAACTGGAAATTTTGTCTAAGTCGTTTTGTATCTCCCTACAGTCATTCAACTTCGACTCCTTACCGTACATCATAGCATCATAAGTAAACAACCACAGATTGTTGCCCACCCTGTCTTTCAAATCATTTCTGTATACAGAGAACAAAAGCGGTGATATCACACTTCCATGTGGTACTCCTGACCACACCCTTTTCTCTGCTGAATACTCGCCGTCGAGGATAACATACCGGGTTCTATTACTTAAGAAGTCTTCGAGCCACTCACATATCTGTGAACTTATTCCATATGCTAGTAGCTTCGTTAAAAGCCTGCACTGCGGCACCGTGTCAAATGCTTCCGGAAGTCTAAGAATATGGAATCTGCTTGTTGCCCTTCATCCATTGTTCGCAGTATATCTTATGAGAAAAGGGAAAGTTGAGTTTTGCACGAACGATACTTTATAAAAGTATGCTTCTCAGGCTCAAGAAAGTTTATTACATTCGAACTGAGAATATATTCAAGGATTCTGCAACAAACAGAAGTTAGGGACATTGGTCTGGAATTTTGTGGGTCGGTTCTTTTACCCTTCTTATACACTGGAGTAACCCGCGCTTTTCTCCAGTCGCTTCGGACTTTGTGCGTGGCGCGATAAAAGCAGGGAAGGAAAAGGATCAATGCCGCAGAGTACTGTTTTTAAAATGGAACTGCGATTCCATCCGCACTTGGTGATTTATTTACTTTCAAATCTTTCAGTTGATGCTTATTATTATGCCGTCCATACGGGAGGCCATCCGATGATCAAGTGACGGCATGTTTGTACGATTCTCCTGTGTGAACAATTTCTTGAACGTGAAATTTAAAACTTCGCCTTTCACTTTGCTATCGTCAACTGCCACACCAGACTGGTCAACAAGGGACCGGCTTAGCGATTTTACATAGACCAATATTTTCTCGGGTTCTCTGCTAAGGTGTGACGGTGGTAGTTGTTGCATGCTTCGCGCATGGATTTTTTCACAGAGGAGGAATCCCTATTAACCTTTCTTTTGTCGTCATTTGCGCGTTCCCATTTGAACCGAGAGTGCAACAACCTCTACTTTCTCAGCATCCTCCGAATTTCGTTATTAAGCCATGGTGGGTCTTTTCCAATCTTTATCCACTTACTAGGCACATAATTTCCAGACGACCGTTTAGAATCTGCTTAAGTTTTACCTATGATTCCTCTCATCCATCTTACTGAAACTAAGTGATGCCAATTCACTGTATAAATGAGAAGCTAATAACTGCTTCTCTGCTTTTTCTAGGAGAAACACTCTCTAGCCTTCTTGACTGATTTGTTAACTTTCGTAATCTTAGTTGCTATAATGACATCGTATTACTAAAAATGTCTTACATTGTGGGGTTGGAATACTATTGCGAAATGGTACTTCTGCGGAGAGACATTTCTGCGGAGCCTTGGACTCTTACCGGTATAAGCATCTTTTCGCAGGTACCATACAGATGCACTAAGAATTTGTTTCCTGGCTAGAAGTGTGGCACAGCGTGCTGTAGTCTATGACACACGTTACAAAATGGTTCAAATGGCTCTGAGCACTATGGGACGTAACATCCATGGTCATCAGTCCCCTAGAACTTAGAACTACTTAAACCTAAGTAACCTAAGGACATCACACAACACACGTTACAAGGAATTATTTTTAATATACAGGGTGTCCCATTTATCTTGACCACCTTAAATAACTGTTTGTCCAGATCCAAATTACAAAATGTTTCAAGCGAATGTTCTTTAGCCATCAGGGGACATCAATCAACATGATTGTCTTCGTTGTAGCTTTATTTTTTACAAAGGTGTGAACAGCGGTATGACTTTTTTAAATGGCGCCCTGTATTTTTTATTCGGTAATTCATTTCCTCTCCTAAAGATCTATTCAAAAATGTATCACAGTGTCCCATTCACTGAGACACAACGTTGTTAATTACATAACACAATATTGACTTTGGGCCCGAGATCACAAACTCGGCCACTTGCTGGAGTTGTCAGAAAACAATTGAAAACCAAGTAAAAAATAACACAAAATTGACTTTGACTGTCCTGTACCATTGCCCTGGAGTAGAGTATTCAAAGGTGCTCAAAGTGGTAACCCGGGATACCGATACACTGGTGCACTCATTGAATGAAAGAATTATTTACTGCTTCCAGTGTTGCCTGCTGAAGAGAATTACAAAAAATGGTTCAAATGGCTCTGAGCACTATGGGACTTAACATCTGTGGTCATCAGTCTCCTAGAACTTAGAACTACTTAAACCTAACTAACCTAAGGACATCACACACATCCATGCCCGAGGCAGGATTCGAACCTGCGACCGTAGCAGTCACGCGGTTCCGGACTGAGCGCCTAGAACCGTTAGATCACCGCGGCCGGCGAAGAGAATTACAAGCAAGCACGATACGCTCATGCATGTCCTCTGGAGTTGTTGGAATATCGCGATAGACGACGTCTTTAATGCATCCCCAAAGAAAAAAGTCCAGAGGATTTAAATCAGGAGACCTAGCAGGCCAAGTAACTGTTCCCCCTCGACCAATCCATCTGACAGAATACCTTCGGTTCAGAACACGTCGGGCACACAAGGCATTATGTTCTGGACATCCGTCGTGTTGATACCACATAAGCATGCTGGTTCTTCACGGAACTTCATCCAGAAGAGGAGGAAGAATTCGTCTGAAGAAGTTGGCATACGCTGTGCCGTTTAGACTACCATTGGTTAAATAAAGGCTAATAATTGTAGTACCAAGTATCCCACACCAGACGTTAACTCCCCATTGACGCTGATGTTTCACCTGTCTAAGCTATCGTGGGTTGTCGCTGGACAAATATTGCATGTTCCTTGTATTTACCTGTCCTTTGGAGAAGAAGTTCGGGTCGGCGAGGATTTGCTGCTGTGCTCACTGACAGAACTGTACGCGAGTCTGGAAATCATTCCCATGCAATTCTTGATGTGGGTGTACATGGTGAGGATGGAACCGGTCACATGTAAGATTACTATGTACACTGGTTTTAGGAATGCCAATCTCGTGCTCAATCTGTCGTGTGCTCACATGTGGATACATAGCAACAGAAGCCAGAACAATAATTTCGGCAGCTTCGTCTGTACGTGTGCTGCGACGATTGCGTTGTCGTGGGTTGAAATTTCCCGTTTCCTCAAGCGTCGCAACAAGACGAAAAAAAATCCGTCGCGAAGGAGGGTTCTTGTCAGAATATCGCCCTCTGTACAGTTCCGCTGCCTGCGTAGTATTTCGTCTACCTTCAACAACAACAACAACAACAACAATAAAAGAAACGTTATGACGATGCAGTTTGTAGGAAGGACAGCCTTTACTGTATGCCTACTCTACACAACAGTATTTAAAAGGACTAAACTACTGTACTAAATGTACCCGTACATAAGAAAACAGTATTGCAGTTACTGTTCTGCTAACTTACATTCCTCATAGATGAGTAGCATTTCTACGTTCTCTTTGTTGGTGTACATTCTAATCACACAACTGTTCAGCTGACGATGGTTGACGGAATGACGGATGTGCATTCTACTTATGTTTTCATTTGTCCTTTGTCAACGTCAGAACATGGATGTGTTCCATTATCCCGAGTACCTGCACTAAGCGTTGGGAGCGTCAACGTCAGTGTTGTGTTATGTAATTAATAAGATTATGTTTCAGAAAATGGTACACTGTGATACATTTTTGAATAGGTCTTTAGGAGAGGGAATGAATTACCGAATAAAAAATTCAGGGTACCATTTAAAAAAGTCATACCGCTGTTCATATCTTTGTAAAAAACAAAGCTACAACGAAGGAAATCATGCTAATTGATGTCCCCCTGAAGGCTGAAGAACATTTACTTAAAACATTTTGTAATTTGCACCTGGACAAACAGTTATCTAGTGTGGTCAAGATAAATGGGACGCCCTGTATGCTCAAAGGTTGAAAAAACTGTCAATTTGGATAAAGCAACGTCTAACGTAGGTGTTTTATTGTCAACAACATCATCGTCATCGTCATCATGTTGTGAATATTGTGGCTCCTCTTTTCTAAAGTTTAAGAGATATACGTTATAGTTTGGTTTCTAAGTTGCGTATGAGTAATAACAGTCAATGTTCAAGCCCAGTGGCTAAGATTATCTAAGACCAAGGAGACATTAAATCGGGGAGACATAATACAAACTACATCACAACATGACTGGAATGTTTTTCGCAATTGATACATGTAATTGACGAAAGAATGTTGATTCTTTCATTAGCATTCGCATGGCGTTCCTTTGCTGAATTGATTCTGATTCTGATTGTTGTTCATTGCTGAATTAATGTAAGTGTATGTTGAAAATGTAATTTGAAAGCGAAGTGTTAAGTTGTGTGTATTATTTATGAAATCTCAGTTACAAATTAATTTCAAAAATACTGTGAGATAGGTAGCATAAGTTAAAGACGACGTCTTTGAGGAAGCGTTCTGAGTCGGCTTCATCGACATTTAAGCATACCGTATATATGAAAAAGCAAGCTGCAGTTTTAGACATTACGTTAAAGATGTTCCATGATTATCCTGATAGATGGCACGGTCAAATATTTTCCGTGATCTAATTCCAATCCCACAAGCCGAAATCACAGGTAACTTAGGCTTGGAGTGGACCTATTTTATGAAGGACATTTATTATTACAAATTATGAAATATTACAAAGTTTTATTTCATTGGTGTTTCATACGAAAGGAAATTTTCTTGATAATATTTTATGAACCAAAGAAACAGCGTGATCTCATTCCATCTTCGTGTAGGATGTCGTTGTTATAGCTAAATAAATATTATCGTATCTTCCACCATGCAGAATATTTAAACGAGGGCAGTAAAATTTTAAAAACTAATTTTTTTTATTAGTTCGAATATTTTACGGCTACCGCCGCCTCTCGTTTTCCACTTCTAGTACGACGCCAGTATCCTTCTTGTAGTGCTCTGGTATCCATCGCATCCCGGATCTCTCGACTCCAGCGCCTCCCAGGTCGTCAGCGCTCTCTTCTGCTGTACCCCAGTGCCATACATACTTTGGCCGACGGCTATCGTCCAAACTTTCTAGATGTCCATACTACATTAGATGTTCCATCTCTGCGGTGTCTATTATTGATTTATCGATTTGATTGTTAAAAAAAGATATTTTTATTAGAGGGCGAATGAATGGACGTAGTTGCAAGTCATTTTATTGCGTTTCCGCTGCAACGATTTTGTATCCCTTGTCCACTCATACAGATTCTGATTCTAAGAGCCTCTCAAGTGGAATGCCGCGATGATTCCCTAGAAAAGGCATGGGGTCTTCATTGGCGAATATTTTACAAACTGCAAGAGACCTTTAGCAGTCATTCACCGTTTCCAAGGAATACCACGTCCCCCATTAAACTTGTTTACAAGGTTGCTAATGAGTAAGACTTGCATTAAACTTCTTCTCAGTGTTGACATAATTTCCAATTGTTGTGGCATTTTCTTCATCACTGTAATTTCTTTCCGTGTCCAGGTCATACAAGTGTGGAAATGCTTTTCTTAAGTTGCCTACAATTTGGAGTCTTTCTAAAGCCTTTGCAGTTGTCTCGTCACTCTTAGTTGCTAACTTCTATCTTGTTTTCCCATTGAGATTTAAAATTATTCTGTGAAACTAGTGGCCTCATCTTGAATATTTTTTTTACTGATCAGCAAACATTTGGACGTACATTTAATATTAATGTCTCTATCTACGTCTACATGCATACTCTGCGAATCACATTTAAGTGCCTGGCAGAGGGTTCATCGAACCACCTTCACAATTCTCTATTATTCCAACCTCGTATAGCGCGCGGAAAGAATGAACACCTATACCTTTCCCTACGAGCTCTGATTTGTCTTATTTGATCGTGGTGACCGTTTCTCCCTATGTAGGTCGGTGTCAACAAAATATTTTCGCATTCGGAGGAGAAAGTTGTTAGTTGGAATTTGATTATAAGATTCCGTCTAAACGAAAAACGCCTTTCTTCTAAAAATGTCCACCCCAAATCCAGTATCATTACAGAGACCCTCTCACCCATATTTCGCGATAATACAAAACGTGCTGCCTTCCTTTGAACTTTTTCGATGTACTCCTTCGGTCCTATCTGGTAAGGATCCCACACCGCGCAGCATATTCTAAAAGAGGACGGACAAGCCTAGTGCAGTCTCCTTAGTAGACCTGTTACATTTTCTAAGTGTCCTGCCAATAAAACGCAGTCTTTGGTTAGCCTCCTCCACAACATTTTCTATGTGTTCCTTCCAATTTAAGTTGTTCGTAATTGTAATGCCTAGGTATTTAGTTGAATTTACGGCTTTTAGATTAGACTGATTTATCTTGTAATCCAAGTTTAATGGATTCCTTTTAGCACTCATGTGGATGACCTCACACTTTTCGTTATTTAGGATTAACAGCCAATTTTCGCACCATTCAGATATTTTTTCTAAATCGTTTTGCAATTTGTTTTGATCTTCTGATGACTTTATTAGTCGATAAACGACAGCGTCACCTGCAAACAACCTAAGACGGCTGCTCTGATTGTCTCCCAAATTGTTTATATAGATAAGGAACAACAAAGGGCCTATAACACTACCTTACTCATCGAATAAAACAGAAGTGATTTCTGGCGTTATCCAATGTATTTATCCTTCTGTTCCATTCTTCAGAGACAGTATTAGTGTGGTGGCGCCTTTCACTGCATCATTTTCTCCATGTCGGTACCACATCGGTATGCACACTGAGGTGACTAAAGTCATGCTATACCTCCTAATATTGTGTTGGAGCTCTTTCTGCCCGGTATAGTGCAGCTTGACATGGCATGGACTCAACAAGTCATTGGCAGTCCCCTGCCGAATTATTGAGCCATGTCGTCCGTAATTGCGAAAGTGGTTTGTGATGCAGGCTTTCGTGGGCAAACTGACCTCTAGTTTCTGTCCCACAAATTTCGATGGGATTCATACTGGGTGATTTGAGTGGCCAAATTATTCACTGGAATTGTCCACAATGCACACTACTGGTCCTGTACGGGCCTTTCTGGATACAGGAAATGTTCGACTGCAGCCCTGGCCAGCATATTCTCCAGATCTCTCACCAATTGGAAACGTCTGGTCTATGTTGGCCGAGCAACTGGCTCGTCACAATACGCCAGTCACTACTCTTGATGAACTGTGGTGTCGCGTTGAAGCCGCATGGGCAGCTGTACCTGTACACGCCATCCAAGCTCTGTTAGACTCAATGCCCAGGCGTATCAAGGCCGTTATTACGGCCAGTGTTGGTTGTTCTGGGTACTGATTTCTCAGGATCTATGCACCCAAATTTCGTGAAAATGTAATCACGTGTCAGTTCTAGTATAATATATTTGTCCAATGCATACCCGTTTATGATCTGCATTTCCACTTGGTGTAGCAATTTTAATGGCCAATAGTGTATTTTTGAGTGATCTTCCGCGGACTCTCGACGAGTCACTTAGTTGGTAAGGTCACGTCTTGTCGTAACTCCTAGTGATGTTTCTCCACCTGCAGCAGTGGGACGGTAGAGAAAGAGTGGATGGGAGTGAGTGAGGTGTTGTCGGTGTGCCCGCAGCGGCCACGGGCACGGCGCGTCGTCGGCGGAGTCGGCGTCGGCGTCGTCGACGGCGGCGGCGGTCCGCGGCGCGGCGGCTGACGAGGCGAGCCGGCTGCGCTGGGGGGACCGCGGCGTCGGCGTCGGCCACCTGTGGGACCCCGGCCTGCTGCAGCCCGACCACCGCCTGCCCCAGGTCGGCCGCCGCCCTCCTACCTGTCTGTACTGCAGCGCCACTCTTCACGTTCCTTATTCACCTGAATAACTAAACCAAGCAATACTATTAGCTAACACACCGCTCAAAAGAATTACGCGAACGTAACTTTGGTAGTCTGCCTTACCCCATTAAGCAATACTTAAGGATTGGGTATGTTATTAGATCTTTCATACATTAAGTACACAACAAAACATCATTGCATCATCGTTGGTGCAGTGAGCATCCTTTGTGATACAACTTCCCAGATACTTCAACTGATTCACATTTTCCAGTTCCCGATTGTCGACGGTTATCTTCAAGTGTTTCTCACCTTTTGATATGCGCATCACTTTTGATTTTTCGATGTTGATTTCCGTGCCGTATTTTCTTCCCGTTTCCACCAAATTGTTCATCATGTGTTGCAGCTGTCTCTGATTTTTGGCGATCACTACCAGGTTGTCTAACAGGCCGGAGTGGCCGAGCGGTTCTAGGCGCTACAGTCTGGAACCGCGCGACCGCTACGGTCGCAGGTTCGAATCCTGCCTCGGGCATGGATGTGTGTGATGTCCTTAGGTTGGTTAGGTTTGAGTAGTTCTAAATTCTAGGGGACTGATGACCTCAGAAGTTAAGTCCCATAGTGCTCAGAGCCATTTT
Source organism: Schistocerca serialis cubense (assembly GCF_023864345.2). NCBI lineage: Eukaryota > Metazoa > Arthropoda > Insecta > Orthoptera > Acrididae > Schistocerca > Schistocerca serialis. The sequence continues at coordinate 227,796,152 of NC_064641.1, forward strand.
GAACCAGGTCGTCTGCATACTTGATGTTGTTGATGAGACATCCTCCTACTTTGAAGTTTCCCCATCCTTTCAGAGCTTTTCTCGCCAGCATTTCTCCATACAGGTTGATGAGACTTGGCGAAAGACAACATCCTTATCTCACTCCCCTTCCTATTTCCACACTGTTCAAACTCAAAATTCAAATGGCTCTGAGCACTATGGGACTTAACATCTATGGTCATCAGTCCCCTAGCAGTTAGAACTACTTAGACGTAACTAACCTAAGGACATCACACAACACCCAGTCATCATGAGGCAGAGAAAATCCCTGACCCCGCCGGGAACCCGGGCACGGGAAGCGAGAACGCTACCACACGACCACGAGCTACGGACCCCACACTGTTCGCTTCTTCATAGTTCAGTCATACCTTTACCCTTTGTCCCAGCTACAAGTTCCTTATAAGTCTCCGATCTCTCCAGTTGATTCCTATTTCCTTAAGGATGTTCATCAATATATTCCAATTGACTCCGTCGCAGGCTTTCTGCCAGTCTATAAAACAAGCGCTAACTTCTTCGTTAACGGCCAAAACTCTCTCTGACAATATCCTCATCATGGCAATGGCGTCTCTGGTCCCTTTCCCTTTCCTGAAGCCAAAGTGGTCTCCTCCCATCACTTCTTCAATTTTGTTTTCCTACCGTCTATTTCGTAATCTTGCAATGATCTTTGCCACATGCGATATCAGACTAATTGTTCTATAATCACTACACTTCTTGGCTTGCTTTTTCTTCTCAAGAGTAACCATTGTGACGTCCAAAAAGTCTTCAGGCCATTCACCAGTTTCATAGATTTTGTTTATGAGTTGTGTCAGAACTTTCAAACTTTCATTTCCGATTTCTTTAAGCAAATCCACTGGTATGTCGTCATCCCCTGTAGCTTTCCTACTCTTCATGTCCTTTATCGCCTTCTCTACTTCCCTTGTCAAAGCTGCTTTCAACAAGAAGACGACTCTGCTGACCAGCAAGTTGAGTTTGGCATTGAGGGAAAAACTGATAAAGTGCTACATTTGGCGCATTGCACTGTATGGAGCAGAGAGATGGACCATGAGAAAGAAGCAGAAAAAATACTTAGAAAGTTTTGAAATATGGTGCCGGAGGAGAATGGAAAAGATCAAGTGGACAGATTGCATAAAAAATGACGATGTACTGCGAAGAGTAGGAGAGAAGAGAAGTACAGGGCTATTACAAATGTTGGAAGCGATTTCATAAATTCACTGTAGCTCCATTCATTGACATATGGTCACGACACACTACAGATACGTAGAAAAACTCATAAAAGTTTTGTTCGGCTGAAGCCGCACTTCAGGTTTCTGCCGCCAGAGCGCTCGAGAGCGCAGTGAGACAAAATGGCGACAGGAGCCGAGAAAGTGTATGTCGTGCTTGAAATGCACTCACATCAGTCAGTCATAACAGTGCAACGACACTTAAGGACGAAGTTCAACAAAGATCCACCAACTGCTACCTCCATTCGGCGATGGTATGCGCAGTTTAAAGCTTCTGGATGCCTCTGTAAGGGGAATCAACGGGTCGGCCTGCAGTGAGCGAAGAAACGGTTGAACGCGTGCGGGCAAGTTTCACGCATAGCCCGCGGAAGTCGACGGATAAAGCAAGCAGGGAGCTAAACGTACCACAGCCGACGGTTTGGAAAATCTTACGGAAAAGGCTAAAGCAGAAGCCTTACCGTTTACAATTCCTACAAGCCCTGACACCCGATGACAAAGTCAAACGCTTTGCAACGCGGTTGCAACAGCTCATGGAAGAGGATGCGTTCAGTGCGAAACTTGTTTTCAGTGATGAAGTAACATTTTTTCTTAATGGTGAAGTGAACAGACACAATGTGCGAATCTGGGCGGTAGAGAATCCTCACGCATTCGTGCAGCAAATTCGCAATTCACCAAAAGTTAACGTGTTTTGTGCAATCTCACGGTTTAAAGTTTACGGCCCCTTTTTCTTCTGCGAAAAAAACGTTACAGGACACGTGTATCTGGACATGCTGGAAAATTGGCTTATGCCACAACTGGAGACCGACAGCGCCGACTTCATCTTTCAACAGGATGGTGCTCCACCGCACTTCCATCATGATGTTCGGCATTTCTTAAACAGGAGATTGGAAAACCGATGGATCGGTCGTGGTGGAGATCATGATCAGCAATTCATGTCATGGCCTCCACGCTCTCCCGACTTAACCTCATGCGATTTCTTTCTGTGGGGTTATGTGAAAGATTCAGTGTTTAAACCTCCTCTACCAAGAAACGTGCCAGAACTGCGAGCTCGCATCAACGATGCTTTCGAACTCATTGATGGGGACATGCTGCGCCGAGTGTGGGAGGAACTTGATTATCGGCTTGATGTCTGCCGAATCACTAAAGGGGCACATATCGAACATTTGTGAATGCCTAAAAAAACTTTTTGAGTTTTTGTATGTGTGTGCAAAGCTTTGTGAAAATATCTCAAATAATAAAGTTGTTGTAGAGCTGTGAAACCGCTTCAATCGTTTGTAATAACCCTGTATTCTGCGTACAATTCTTCAGAGAAAGGCCGGGGTTGGACATGTACTTAGACACGAGGGACTCATACATGATGTCATCGAAGTGAAACTCAGAAGAAACGCAGGACGAGGAAGAAGAAGAATTCAACATCTGGACGACATGAAAGATGGAAGAATATACAACAGATTGAAGGAAGAAGCTGAAGACAGGGAACAGTGGAATCAGAAATTCTCAGTACGAAGACGGCACTAGGCAGAATACTACAGAATAATAATAACAGTACATCATCGCTCTCTGCATAACAAGAACTGGAATATCCGACAAAGTGGGAACAGTCATCCCGTCCTCTTGAGTGCTTTTGTTTCGGCTTCGAGAGCTTCAAGAACGTGTATGCCTTCACCGTCTGACACCTGCGTGGCATGCACCGTATAAGTCTACAGCGGTCTCCCTGTGGTATCTGACTCCACTCCTCAATGAGAGCCCTCGAGGCTAATTGCAGAGTCTGTGGTCGAACAGGACGACCGCGGAAACATTGTCAAGCATGTCGCACACGTGCTCGATGTGGCTCAGATCTGGACTCACCGCTGCCCATTCTATTCCTTCAATGCCCAGGCTTCGCAAGACATCTCTGATGGTGCCAGTCACATGCGCCCTGACATTGTCGTTCGCGGCAAGGAATTTGGGGCCATCACCGTATGGTCAGACAGGATCTGTTCGATGTACTGCCTGGCGGTAAGGCGACAATGGACAACGACAAGATCCGTACGGCACTCTGTACTGATGTCTCCCTACGCTATCACAGAACGTTGACCGAATCTGTCGATTTTCTAGACAACATTTGGCAGGTACCGCTCACCACGGCGTCTCCGCACATACCACAGCCATCACCTAGCGTCAGACGAAATATGGACTCGTCTGTGAACGCATTTCGACAGGGCCGAAGTTGCCAGATGGGAATGAAAGGACTGAAGGCGAGCTGCGAGATGATGTCGTGTCAATTGGGATAGTTCAACATAACTTCTGGCTCGTAAGGTCCTTTCTTCTAACATGTTTCTTACAGTCTTCATCGATCCTTTTGCAATCGTCTTGCAGCACTCTGGCGGTAGACGTGCGACGACGCAACTCCGAGATGGCCAGATGCCGGTCTTCACATGGAACTGTAATGCATTGGTGACCTTGTCCAACTCATCTTGAGTACTGAACTGCCTCCTTGTAGCGTGTCCACAACCTATGGATGACAGATGTGCAGACATTGGCATCTGCTGCAGTACGACTGAAAGTCCACCCTTGTCGGACCAAACACACTGCCCTTGCAACTTTCAGTTCGTTAAGATGTCGCATTGCATGCGCTTGATTCAATAGAACGTCCACAAATGACAACTATGTATCTCAACAGAGAACACGAGGACACCGGTACTCACTTCTTTCTGCCGGGTCGCCTGTTACTGTAATGCGTAACACAGCCGATAGATGCCGAATAGCTTTAGTTGTTGACTACATTGAAAGCGAAGATCTCAGACTATGCAATATGACCAAACATACACCCTCCAACAAAATATATTTAACACAACGGACGCTGATACACGTGTTCCGCTAATTCCTTTGAGCAGTGTATTACAATTAAAATGGAAGGGAAACATTAAGTACTAAATTTCTCAAACAAGAAACACGTATTAATAGTATGCCGCTTGACTCTCTCATGTAACTTGAATACAGGTGACTCCAAAAAACGAGAGACTTTAAGTAGGAGAAATGACAGAACAACAGATTTTATTATCCCTCTAGACTGCACTCATTTTTAAAGTTGTGACCATCTCCAGAAGTGCAGAAATATAAATAAAATAACTAACAACGCATACTCTACGAAATACTGTGTTGTTGTTACACCATATATGAAACCAAATGTCCAGAACGTATCAGTAGTATCGGTTACGAGAGTAACTCGTCCGATTAATGAGAAAAATTACGTGCTACGCTGCAGAAAAGTTAAAACATATGGTTTGTCGGGGATAACCATGACAAACTACATGTTTCAACTATGGATTTAAAAAAATTATGCTAACAAAAATCCATAACTTCATCTATAAATATACTTTTCATATACTGGGTGGTCCATTGATCGTGACCGGGCCAAATATCTCACGAAATAAGAGTCAAACGAAAAAACTACGAAGAACGAAACTTGTCTAGCTTGAAGGGGGAAACCAGATGGCGCTATTGTTGGCCCGCTAGATGGCGCTGCCATAGGTCAAACGGATATCAACTGCGTTTTTTAAAATAGGAACCCCCGTTTTTGTTACATATTCGTGTAGTACGTAAAGAAATATGAATGTTTTAGTTGGATCACTGTTTTCGCTTTGTGATAGATGGTACTGTAATAGTCACAAACATATGGCTCACAATTTTAGACGAACAGTTGGTAACAGGTAGGTTTATTAAATTAAAATACAAAGTGTAGGTACGTTTGAACATTTTATTTCGGTTGTTCCAATGTGATACATGTACCTTTGTGAACTTATCATTTCTGAGATCGCCTGCTGTTACAGCATGATTACCTGTAAATACCACATTAATGCAATAAATGCTCAAAATGATGTCCGTCAACCACAATGCATTTGGCAATACGTGTAACGGCATTCCTCTCAACAGCGAGTAGTTCGCCTTCCTTAATGTTCGCACGTGCATTGACAATGCGCTGACGCATGTTGTCAGGCGTTGTCGGTGGACCACGATAGCAAATATCCTTCAACTTTCCCCACAGAAAGAAATCCGAAGACATCAGATCCGGTGAACGTGCGGCCATGGTATGGTGCTTAGACGTCCAATCCACTTGTCATGAAATATGCTATTCAATACCGCTTCAACCGCTTGCGAGCTATGTGCCGGACATCCATCATGTTGGAATTACATCGCCATTCTGTCTTGCAGTGAAACATCTTGTAGTAACATCGGTAGAACATTACGTAGGAAATCAGCATACATTGCACCATTTAGATTGCCATCGATAAAATGAGGGCCAATTATCCTTCTTCCCATAATGCCGCACCATACATTAACCCGCCAAGGTCGCTGATATTCCACTTGTCGCAGCAATCGTGGAATTTCCGTTGTCCAATAGTGCATATTATGCCGGTTTACGTTACCGCTGTTAGTGAATGACGCTTCGTCGCTAAATAGAACGCATGCAAAAAATCTGTCATCGTCCCGTAATTTCTCTTGTGCCCAGTGGCAGAACTGTACACGACGTTCAAAGTCGTCGCCATGCAATTCCTGGTGAATAGAAATGTGGTACGGGTGCAATCGATGTTGAGGTAGTATTCTCAACACTGACGTTTTTGAGATTCCCGATTCTCGCGCAATTTGTCTGCTACTGATGTGCGGATTAGCCGCAACAGCAGCTAAAACACCTGCTTGGGCATCATCATTTGTTGCAGGTCGTGGTTGACGTTTCACATGTGGCTGCACATTCCTGTTTCCTTAAATAACGTAACTATCCGGCGAACGGTCCGGACACTTGGATGATGTCGTCCAGGATACCGAGCAGCATAAATAGCACACGCCCGTTGGTTATTTTGATCACAATAGCCATACATCAACACGATATCGACCTTTTCCGCAATTGCTAAACGGTCCATTTTAACACGAGTAATGTATCACGAAGCTACTACCGTCCGCACTGGCGGAAACTGGCGGAATGTTACGTGATACCACGTACTTATACGTTTGTGACTACTACAGCGCCATCTATCACAAAGCGAAAAAAGTGGTCCAACTAAAACATTCATATTTCTTTACGTACTACAGGAATATGTAATAAAAATGGGGGTTCCAATTTTAAAAAACGCAGTTGATATCCGTTTGACTTATGGCAGCGCCATCTAGCGGGCCAACAATAGCGCCATCTGGTTTCCCCTTCAAGCTGGACAAGTTTCGTTCTTCGTAGTTTTTTCGTTTGCTGCTTATTTCGTGAGATATTTGGCCTGTTCACTATCAATGGACCACCCTGTACATGTAACGAATGTACCCGACGCCACCTGTCAGCAGGTGCCTTGCAGGCTGTATGAACAACATGAATGCCACTGTCCCAATATATTGTCTGTTAACTTAGCGTGTAAATATTCTGACTCTGATTACTCTTGTATCCGATACATTCAGGTATATTATATATGTTGTAATAGAAACGTTTTATTTCGTGGATTTTGTGTCAGTTAGTTATTTTATTTTTATCTCTACAACTCTGCAGATGGTTAAAGTGTAGCCAAAACTGGTAAAGATCTTAAAAATGAATGCAGCCCAGAAGAACAAAAAGATCTGTTGTACAACGACTGATTGCAGATTTTCTCGGAAAGACAGTATCTCAATTTTTGTCAAGTGAAATAACGTTACAAAATTGAAAGTTACAATATTTTTGTAGAGGACTAGATAATGATAGAGGCAGCAGTTTCTAAAATTTTTGCTTTTGTGCTCATCAGATGGAAGACAGGTTAGATGTAGTTCTCCACGCTAATCTATCCTTCGCAAGTCTCTTCGTTGGAAGGTGAAGAGTAGACAATCTTCTACGAAGTTGACTATGGGGCAGTTGACATCATGAGTACATTGGGAAACCAGTAATAGTAGCTAAGGAGAAATCTGGAAATGAAATTAAAGTTCAAGGAAAAGAAATAAAACCTTTTAAGATTTGCGGATGATGTTCTGTTTCTGTCAGGTCCTAAAAGAGCAGCTGAATGGAATGGATAGCGTCTTGAAAAGAACTTACATCAACATCAGTAAAAGAAAAACAATGGTAATGGAGTGTATTCGAATTAAATCAGATAACGCTGAGGGAAATAGATTAAGAAACGAGATACCAAACTTAGTAAACAGTGTTTTTACTATTTGGGTATCAAAATAACTGACGATGGCCGAAGTATAGAGGATATAAAATGAAGATTGACGATGGCCAAAAAAGCGTTTCTGAAAAAGAGATGTTTGTTAACATCGAATGTAAATTTAAGTGTTAGAAATCCCAAAAACTGTAGTGGGAGACAAAAACTTGACCATAGTCTGTAGGTTCAAATTGATACAGATTCAGTCATTCCGAAATGAAGAGGCTTCCACAGGATAGAGTAGCATGGAGATCTGCCTCAAACCAGTCTTGAGGCTAAATGCTACGATTTAATAATTAATTAATACGATCAGTAAATAGAAAACAATAAAAAACTATTAAATAAAAAAAATTTCAGTATTGGACCAACAATATACGCTCCTAGACTCAATCATGTCGATTAAAATCTACGCCAAACATTGGTAAATGGTTATTACATTGGTAAATAGTCATTATGTACGGAACACTTGTGCTATCGATTCTTGTGTACTAATTTAGTGTATCGAATTCCCATCGGGTCGAATGAGAGAAAAAGTATAAAAGTGTGCTGCCAGGTGGGATACCGGTCGATTCGACCAGTACGCAAGTGTTACGGGAATTCTCAGTGGGCTTAGATGGGAATCCTTGATGGGAAAACGACGTTATTTTCGTGAAACGTTTAGGGCATAGAGAAACAATATTTGTGATAGACAGCAGATCAGTTCTACTGATTCGAACGTACATCTCGCGTATGAACTGCACTGACAAAGTAAGGAAGCTTTTAGATATCGTACGAAAGCATACAGGCAATCGTTTTTCTCTCGCTCCATTTGCGGACTGAACAGGAAAGAAAATCTCTGGCAAAAAATAATAAAAATACTCTCTGCCATGCGATGTAGTGTATATGTAGATGTAGACAAAGCAAAGTCATACAATTTTAACCTGGAGTAATTACATGCGTGGTTGGACAGAGCAGAAGAGAAAGCTTTTGAGATATGACAGTTTAATAAATGTCTTATTGCTGCTAACATGGTTCATACCTTTCGAATGGACACCAGACTAGCAACATGTATGTCAGTTCCACTTCTTATTCAAGCAGTTTTGTCATTAAGCCTCCCGAAACTTAAACATTTCCCTAAATCTGAGATCCGCACCTCAATTGTCATTATTGTTGTTATTGTTGTCATTAGTTCGTCGACTGGTTTGACTCACCTCCTCAGGCTAGCCAGTCTCCTGCTACTCTTTCCATATCTGCATTACATCCATTTTAAGTCTTGGTCTCCCTCAACAAATTTTTCCCCATTCTACCCTCCACTACTAAATTATCTATCCTCCATGCCTCATAATTTGTCCTAACAACCTATTCTATGTTTATTTTCTTACCGCTTCGATTCGCTACCTCTTCCGTACCTAGCTAATCTTCGGCATTCTTCTACACCCTTACGATTCAAAAGTTTCCATTCTCATCTTGGCAGTAACGTTTATTATCGACACTTCACTTCCGTATAACAATCCGTACAAATACCGTTAGAAATGGCATTCTCATACTTAAATTTACGTTCCTTGTTATAAAATTTCTCTTTCTGTGAAAAACTTTTATTGATATTGCTAGTCTGCTTTCTATATCTCTCTACTTCGTCCTACGTCAGTTTATTTTGCTGCCCAAACAGCAAAACTCATCTACTACTTTTAGTGGCTTATTTCCTTATCTAATTATCTCAGCATCGCCTAATTTAATTCGTCTACACACCATTACCATTGTCTTACTTCTGTTGGCGTTCATCTTATAATCGCTTTTCAAGACAGTATGCCTTCCGTTCTGTTGGTCTTCTGAATCCTTTGCCGTCTCTGGCAGTATTACGACGTTATCGGCAAACCTCAAAATTTTTATTGAGTTTCCCTGAACTTATATTCCCTTACAAAATTTCTTCTAACAAGGAGATCAGAACTTCAACGGACGTCCATATTAATATCTACTCAGTGCCCCCTAGAACCCGTAGTGTACTGTAAGAGAAATGTCAAGGACACAGTGTACGCCTAGTATGGACATGACACTTGTGGATCTGAAGTCTCATATAGACTGCTTGTTTCATTCAGGGTACTGAAACTTCGATAACTGTAGCGTACATCAGACATGGGTTTCAAACTTTCTGTATGATTATACCGACAACATTTTTCAAGATTTAGATGAACTTACATAATAACAAAACCGCAAGAACAGCTAAAATGAGCCTTACAGTTCGCCTACGTGTGTTAAGGCTCGTAGTTACTGGGCGAAACTCTCATTGTATTCCAGCTCAAACAGGCTACAATTTTGTATCAAGAAAATATTATCTCATTGTTCAAGCAGTCACTAAATCATCCTGATAATTTATATCCTACGAGTATTTATCTGCTATTCATTATGGGTTTATTACCCTTAACAGACAATAATAACAGTAATAATAAACCATAGTTGCCAGATTTCTTGACTTTCCAATTGGGTCTGCGCTATCTGACCAGGCACATTCCGTCGACGCAGAGATCACTGTAGACGTAGCATGAATTCTGATTGGGGATGGAATGAGGACGTTTCCTATTTAAGGGAACAATTCCAGCATTTTCCTCCGGTCAGGGGATTATACTGCCTTTCTCACTTTTACTAGTCCATTGTTTTAACCAGTTTTTTACAGCAACCCCAAAGCAATATGCCAGATTTCTTGCTTCTGGAATTCGTTTATTAAATAAATGATCAATATTCGGTTGTGGAAAGATATCACGAATATACTCAAGTAAACAACAAGTGAAATCTTGTAACTGAAATGTAGACTATTACCGAAATGTTAATTTTGAACTTCACTCGATTAGCAACACAAGCTGAAAGTCAACTGCATTTAACTTGAAATTAGTGCAATGAGGACGTTCCCACAGAGATGCAGCGGAGAGCAGTTGCCGCTCAGAAAAGAAAAAAATTTCGCAAGACGAACTCGCATACTGTTTAGCCATTCAGAGAGACGTGAGAGTTCAGTATCAGTTTGAAGAATCCCAGAAAATTCAATGGATACTGACCAATAGCAAGTGTACTCAGAACCATTTGTCGCGAAATTCGTCACTGACTGCGAAATTAAGATGAGTTGCCCCTTCAACCGAAATCAGATCCCGGTTACAGTCTTGCCGAGTACCGATCCAGAAAGATTACAAATAACTGTTGCCAAGACGAGACCAAAAATTTAGTGCACATTAAATCAGAAGACAGTTTCCTGTTTCGGACATAACTTACTAAGTAACACGACTCGTTTTGACAGTACGCTGCTATTTTCAGCTACCTTCTCATTACCTTACACTAATACTCTGCACTTTCTTCCATTAAGTGTGTTTGATGTTGGGTACCTATAAGAAATGTAAACAAACACACAGAACATGGCATTCGATGACACGTCATTCGAAGGACTGTTTATGTTCCAAAGATGTTTTCAAGTTTCCGTAAGTAATAACTCACATCGCAAACAAATTTCGCTGTCATTGTACACATAGAGCACGTAGAAAAGAACAGGTCATTCGTGGGATTGTGCATATTCCAAAGTTGTTTTGAACTTTACATAAATAGTAGGCACATTCAGAAATACGGTAAGTGACTGTGACCCGTAATGGGCTGTGGCTTTTTTTATTTTTGAGAGCTGGCAACAGCGAGTGGCAGAGAGGTTGGGGAGGGGGGGGGGGGAATCCCCTGACCAGAGCGAGTCTTGCAAGAACATGGCAGTACATAAACTCACGTCTTAGTATCGAGTTACATGAAAGATCTCGGTAAGAAATACCGCCAAGTGCGACCCACATGCCTTTCTACTCACGGGAGGAATAAAACTTGCGGAAATGTTTTCGAGAATCAAAACGGTTTTCGGCGAAGGTGTTATGAACAGAACGATTTTGTGTAAGTGGTGTTGGGAGTTTAGTGGAGGCAGAACAAATGTTCGTGAAGAACTAAAAGGTGTAAGACCTTTCATTTTGACTGATGAGTCGATGCAAAAAATAGAGCGATCTGTTTGTGAAGACCACCGATTGACAGTGGATGAAATTTTCTACGTTATTTCCACAACTCTCCAGAACCGTCTTATACGAGAACTTAGAGACATGATGGTAGACAGGAAACTGGGTGCAAGATGGGTCTCAGAACAACCGATAGAGCAACACAAGAAAAATAGGATCAAGAGCGCCCGTGAGTTTCTTGAGCGGCTTGAAGTGGATGGTGAGGATTTTCTGAGCTCTATTATGACTGGAGATGGAACGTGGGTGGCTCATTACACGCCCGAGACAAAGAAACAGTCGTCACACAAATTCAACATCTGCCAAAAAATTCAAAACCACAATTTCGGGCAAAAAAAAAAAAAAATCATGGCCTCAGAGTTTAGTGATCCAAAAGGCATCATTTTCCTCGAATTTCTGATTCAGAGGAAGACCTTCGATGCATGAAGATATTGTGAGGCCCTAAAAAAACTCAAAAGTGACTTTCAAAACAAAAGAAGGGAAATGCTGACAAGAGGAGTGTGCCTGTTGCACGACAACGCCCGTCCTCACAGGGCCTTAGCCATCGAGGCGCTCTTGGACTCATTTTGTTGGGATGATCATCTTTTCACCTCCCTGAAGGCACACATGAGTGGAATTAAATTTTCAATTTACGAGCAGGTGCAGAAACAGGTTTTGAAGTGGGGGAAGGAGATGGTGGGAGAGTTCTTCGAGGTGGGCATAAAGAAGCTTGTGCCACAACTCGCCGCATGCGCTGAAGGGGATGGTGATTCTGTTCAAAAATAGTCAAGAAGTTTTTCATCAATATCCTGCATTGTTTTTCAAATACGATTTTGCTAAAAAGCATATAAAAATCTAGTATACTTACTCGCCGAACATGCGTCGTAAAAAAATCAATTCGGAAAGAAATTTCTCCTTAATTGCAGGGATGCAGTTGGCGTGTGTAAAGGCTACTGGAACCATCCTGCACGAAACTTCAACATCATAAGATCCGACCTTTTGGCTCCTGGCATACAAGACAGATTGTACCGGACAATGTGAGAAGCAAACCATCAGTACAATAGAGCAACACCATCGCACTGTCAATGAGACGTACGCTCTTTGGTGTTGGATAACGAGAAAAGTATAAAACGAAACGAACTTGTGTTACTGGTGGCGGCACAAGCTTAACTGAACGAGACAACCTTGGCACAGCAGAGAGTCGTGCCCTAGTACCCGACATTGGCAGTCAACGGAAACTGTGCCTCGGACAGACAATCTAACACGGATCAGCGCTACCCTTGTCTGCTCCCTGATCAACCTGCTCGCACACGCGAAAGCCACTAATAGTCTGTTTTGGCACACAGTCCGTTGTCGGGACAAAGCGGCCACGTGTAATTGAACCGAACTACTTCGAATCATCAGCTGTTTCGCTGTTGAGAGGCTGTGGTGGGGAGGAAGCACTAAAGCCTAGTTTACACGACGACACTGGGTTGCGCCACTCGTTGCGTGGAATGAGTTGCACGCAAATGGTTTCATATTTGGCTGTAGACACGTCGAAACCAGTATATACTCCAGTTTCGTCGTTTTGTGGTTTCCTGAGTCGTGTCTGAAATAAAAGTTTTGGCAGCTGCACGTCGCACGAGTTGTGATGGAGTTAAAGCTTGTTGCGTGGAATCGCTGCATAAAAATAAATAAATAAATAAATAAGAAACGTATTTCTATTCGTGACTGGATGAAGAAAAGATGTTATCTCGGTTGCTCAGCATCCTTGCTGAAATAATCTGTAATGGGAGACTCAAGAAGTTCTTTTAATTATCTTAAATTGTCACCAGAACTGTTAACGTTTCTTCTAAATAGAGTTAATTATGCGATAAGGAATAAAGATACTGTAATGTTTGAAGCACTGTCGCCAGAACTGAAATTACATATCTCATTGCATGCATTACAATCGAGAACACTCGGCATGCTGTAAGATGCCGTTTTAGTTGTTGATGACGCTTTTTCATTATCACCAATAATTATTAACAGTAATAATTATTAACATTAACAGCAGTAATTATTCGAAGCAGGCCGCATTAAGAAGAGAATGGTTTGCAAACTACTGTCTTAAAGATAGATCTGTACAGTGGCAATATTTCAAACTTCAAACATATGTGAATGGGAAGCACTGCTGCTACGTTTTAAATAGATGAATATTGAATAAAGACTGTAGCTTCTTTATCTGTGTAGCCTTCCCTTCTGTCAACATACTCCTTAAAAAAAAGAGTCGGCCAATTCGAACGTGGGATTTTAGTCTTGTAGATAAGAGCATTTCTACAGTTAGAATTACTTTTGCTTGTATGTTTCTTAATTAAGTTGTATATGTGCTCCTAATTCAACAAATTTTGCCCTGCTGGTCAGATATTGTCAAACTAGCTATGTTCTGATCGCACGTGACGGTCTCACAAGCAGTAATATGTTACTTATTTTTGTAATCAGCATCACTGAAATCCCACAAACATCTATGCAAAGCATAGATATCTAAAAAGCGAACATTATTCTCCGTTCCCCATTTCATATTTCAGTTTGTCTACACTCTATGAACACACATAACCCAAAACCCATGCAACTAGTGTCACCAAAATTGGAACACGCCGAAACTGTTTAGTTTCACCGACGAATTGCGCAAACGCGCGGCGGGCGGTAGCGCAGTTGCCTGCAACCTAGTGTCGTCGTGTAAAGTAGGCTTAAGAGACTGGCTCTTTGTGAAAGCTTCAGGCCTTAAAACCGTCCTTCTCGACTGTCGTCTCTGAGCTTCGGTAGCGCCGCACGAGGTCTGACTCGCGGCGGCGATCAGGCATCACACACTCCTAGCACCTTGCGCCGCGCGAGGCAAACAGCGTGACGTATTGCTCAGTAGACTTCCTCCGAAACGTTTGCTGACGGACTCGGAATATTTCTGCCCACCGGTACGCTTGACTAACAAGCAAAGTAAGGGTCGTCATTCTCGCTTTGACCCGCGTGACAGTGTTTAAAGAGTCAAGTTTTCTATATTGCTAATCAGTGTCTTGTATCAAAGTACGAGGGGCATTCAATGAGTAATGTAACACATTTCTTTCTCAGGCAATTTCAGCTGAAAAATTGTGGTATTTACTGTGGGACATTGTAGAATACTCGCACTTCAGCTCCTGCAGTTTCATGAAGTTTCGATAGGCGGCGGCGCTACAGGTAGCCTTCGAAGTTGGCGTCTGTAACGGAGACACGCTCCAAGCGGAGATCCGTCTTTGAGTTTCTTTTGGCAGAAAACCAGAGCATCACGGATATTCATAGGTGCTTGCAGAATGCGTACGGAGACCTGGCAGTGAACAAAAGCACGCTGAGTCGTTGGGCGAGACGTCTGTCATCATCGCGACAAGGTCGCGCAAACCCGTCTGACCTCCGTTTACCGGCCGGCTGCATACAGCTGTGACTCCTGCGATATTGGAACGTGCAGACGTTCTCAGTGAAGGATGCACTCCGCGGGAAGTATGATGATGGGGAGGTTACCGATGAAGCAAGACGTTGATTCTGACGTCGACCAGTAGAATGGTAGCATGGGGGCACACAATTTCTCCCAGTAAGATGACGTAAGGCCGTCGCATTGAACGGAGATTATGATGAAAAAAAGTGTTTTGCAGATGTTGGCTTCAATGTCGACAAGTACAGTGTTACCATGCTGACGTACGGGCCCTTCGAGTAAGATGGCGTAAGACCGTCGCATTGGACGGAAATCATGTTGGAAATAGTGTTTTGTAGCCCAAAGAGTGGGGAATAATATGGTGTATTGGGATTCTCAACAAACCCAACGTGCTTTACTTACGCGGGTAATCCCAAAAGTACTGATGTAAACAAAGGTTTCCATCAGTTTATAGCTTGAACATTTAGCTATTTTTCGACGTAATCAACATTTCTGTCGATGCACTTTTGTAGACGCTGTGGCAGTTTTTGTATGCCCATGTCATACCAGCTTGCCGCCATGCTGTTCAGAAAGTTATGAACCACTTCCTTCACCTCGTCGTCGGAGCTGAATCGCTTTCCGGCCAAATGTTCTTTTAACTCAGGGAACAGGTGATAGTCACTGGGCGCCAAGTCAGGATTACAGGGTGAGTGGGTGATTATGTTCCACTGAAACAGATGCGGGAGAGCAACGGTTTGCCGAGCGATGTGTGGGCGAGCGTTGTCATGGAGAATGTGTACGCACTTGCTCAACATTCCTCTTCTCCGGTTCTGAATTGCCCGTTTGAGTTTTTTCAGAGTCTCACAGTACCTATCAGCGTTAATTGTGGTCCCAGTGGGCATAAAGTCGACCAACAATACCCCTTTCCGATCCCAAAAAACGGTTGTCATGACTTTATCGGCAGTCTGAGTTTGTTTGAATTTCCGCGGCTTTGGCGAAGAAGGATGCCGCCACTGGCGTGAATGTTGCTTGGTCTCAGATGTAAAGTGGTATGCCCAGGTTTCGTCACCCGTGACAATTGAGACCAGAAGGTTGTCCTGTTTGGCTGCAAGGCGGTGAAGAAATAGCGGGAAGCATCAACTGGTTGCCGCATGTAGTCCTCAGTAGGCATGCTTTGCTCAACCTTCAACACTGTCTCCTCAGAAATTGACGGTCTCCCTCTCCTTTGTTAGTCGTGAATTTCGGTCCGACCAGCTGCAAAGTCTCTACACCATTTACGAACATTTTTGACATCCATGCACGACTCACCATATACTTCTATCAGTTGGCGATGGATTTCACTCGGCGCAGTGCCCTTTGCGTTCAAAAACCGAATAACTGCGCGCAATTCGCACTTGGCGGTAACATCCAACGGGAGTTCCATTCTCAACGACTGCCAAGCTAGGACTGAGCGCCTCAGCGAGGCGTGCGCATGTTTAAACGCAGCGCGTGAAGCACTCTTCATAACAGTGTGACCAACTGCCACACAAACAGAGTTCTGTACTTGTAAAAAATAAGAGACCTTACTTTTGGGATTACCCACGTACTAAACGCTCCTCGTAGTTACAAAACGCTCTCAAATCGAATTACAGGTCTGAAAAAGGAGTACCGTAAACAGTCACTACATTCTCTCCTATCAACTTATACCTCCCCTCTGGAAACAATAGTCTACAGGTAAAAGGGAGAAGGTCACACACAAACAAACCACAAGATTCCGATGGAACAAATCAAATTCATTGCCTCCAATGTGGCCTTGCCAAGTCCACGACAGAGTGTTAAACACTGTATCCAGCTAGTTGATGTCTCCACGTTTTAACACATCTGACATCTGACAGAGGTGCTCGCTCATTAGGTCGCTACCTTTCTCATAAAAACCGTAAAACAACTCTACTGATCACTGTGGACCACCCACTTCCGACTTCATACATGCAACACCCCAAATCCGTCCTACTCTGCCATCTGACTCTCGATTTCGTGAGCTCCAGAACCGCCCCACGAAATTATTTCCAATCACCCTCTCGAGGAAAATGTAGGTACTTGAACTGGACGTTTTCTGCTAAAGCTGGCAGTTCTTGTTGTAAGGTGCTGCTTCCAGCCAATACTATCGGCAGTTTCTTTCCCGGAGGGTGTTATCTGGGCATCCTATGGAAATAAATCGCCTTCGAAACCAGCTTGGTCGATCCAAACCACCACGACTTTAACGCGGATGAGGAAAGGACCAGCACATTATCTTCAGGCTCCAGAACAGTTCCCGACAGGTGCAGCCGGGACCGAGTATGTCAGATCTTTCTTCAAGTAACTTTCAAACTTCGTAATCCATCTCATGTAAAATCTATTTTTTTTATCTTTTAACCTGTAGGACAATTCTAATTTTGTGACAAGATAAAGAAATATCCCACTCCATTAAATAAAAAATAACTAAATACACTAAATAAATAATAATATCAATAAAAATAATAATGATGATGATGGCAGTGTGTTTATGTACTTTGCTAATTGCGAATTATTAATAATGGGCAGGGAATGGGGAAGATGACGTCCATGGGACCATCCCAGCATTCGCCTGGAATGATTTGGGTAAACCATGAAATGCCCAAGTCAGGATGGACGAATCAGGTAACAATCCTGAATCTTCATTACAAAGCAATTACTCTTAAATTCCATTCATTTTGGTCAGTTAAAATAACTATATTCTCTGTTAAAAGATATTTTGGATATTACTGTAGTGGGCTACAATCTGTCAAAAGGAAATCTTTCCACGTGAGCTTGAAAGTATGTAGCTAGACACGAATGCCTTCGCGTTTTGCGACAGCTTGTTGAAAGGCTGCCGCTCATTTTCGGGATTTTAAGCAAGGAGGTGCACCCCGCTTATGGAGCATTCACTGAATGGCTGTAGATGTTTGTCTTCAGTGCACGCTGTCGACACTAACTTTTATTATAGATCAGATGTATTATGATGACTATGTAAGAATACCCAGCATATTAAAAAAGTACTATTTGCCACGAACAAAATGCTTTTTCTATGGCAGTGTCTTTTATGCCCGAACAGATTTGCCTGAAAATATTATACAATATGACATCAAGGAATGAAATAAAGGTAAGTAGATCAACTTTCTCATTCTGGTTGTAACAGAGCAGCTGTGAGGTTGTGGTTGGAGATGTGCAGATCTGCCACATCTCGCGGTTTTTCTGAAAGTCACTGGCCTTGCATCTCTAGTGATGTCCCTATTGTTGTAGTAGATGTACTCAGTCGTGGGCTCGTACATGCGTAGGTAGCGGAATGGCATTGTAATGGTAATAATTGGAGGAAATCCGTGACTACTTGGTTTGCAGCAAAGACCACACAGTTTAACTCATTTAGGGATGCCATTTATCGATTCCTGTGGTTTTAATCACATGATAGTCCACTCTAAACTTAACATTTTGCACAAGATATTTGTTATCCGTACAATTTTGCGGTTATGGACAGATTATACTTTAATCACTTCCAAGCCACATTCGCAACTGCACTATAGACTGTCCTATGGCTATGCAAACACAAACAATACTTTACGTCCTAATTCTCAACAATTCACGAGAGCCACTACTTAAAATCTGACCACCGTGGCCACCGCTACCAAAATCCCTGCCATCCTTTCACCCCTTGTGCGTGCCGAAACATGAGACCTTCCTCATCGCTCATTTCAGCCAGTCCCAACCACGGAAATTTTGTGTTGCTACATACACTATGTGATCAAAAGTATCCGGACACCCCCAAAAACATGTTCCTCATATTAGTTCTATTGTGCTGCCACCTACTGCCAGGTACTCCATATCAGCGACCTCAGTAGTCATTAGACATCGTGAGAGAGCAGAATGGAGCGCTCTGTGGAACTCACGGACTTCGAACGTGGTCAGGAGATTGGGTGTTACTTGTGGCATACGTCTGTACGCGAGATTTCCACACTCCTAAACATCCCTAGGTCCACTGTTTCCGATGTGACAGTGAAGTGGAAAAGTGAAGAAACACGTACAGCACAAAAGCGTACAGGCCGACCTCGTCTGTTGACAGTCAGAGACAGTCGACAGTTGGAATGGGTCGTAATGTGTAATAGGTAGACATCTATCCAGACCATCATAAAGGAATTCCAAACTGCATCAGGATGTGTAGTGTCGGCAGACTTGCCAACACTACGCACACTAATTGAAAGAGGCGGCCAAGATGCACGCGCTAACTCACGCAGGCGGGCGTTAGGTCTGAAACAGGATACGTAATGAATGCTATAAAGAAAAGTACGTAGCTGCTGGAATACTTAACTTTAATCCTTCATTTGTATACAGCGTTCTTGATGATACAAGTGAGACTCTCTCTAGATAAATGCAATATAATGCTAATGGCGCCTTGCTAGGTCGTAGCCATTAACTTAGCTGAAGGCTATTCTAACTATCTGCTCTGCAAATGAGCGAGGCTTCGTCAGTGTGCATCGCTAGCTAAGTCGTCCGTACAACTGGGGCGAGTGCTAGTAAGTCTCTCGAGACCTGCCGTGTGGTGGCGCTCGGTCTGCGATCACTGACAGTGGCGACACGCGGGTCCGACATGTACTAATGGACCGCGGCCGATTTAAAGCTACCACCTAGCAAGTGTGGTGTCTGGCGGTGACACCACAGGATGCACTGCAAGTACTATGACAGTTAGGTGGGAGGTGAGAAAACTTGGATTTCATGGTCGAGCGACTGTTCATAAGCCACACATCACGCCGGTAAATGCCAAACGACGCCTTACTTGGTGTAAGGAGCGTAAACATTGGACGATTGAACAGTGGAAAAACGTTGTGTGGAGTGAAGAATCACGGTAGCCAATGTGGCGATCCAATAGCAGGGTGTGGGTATGGTGAATGCCTGGTGAACGTCATCTGCCAGCTTGTGTAGTGCTAACAGTAAAATTCGGAGGCGGTGGTGTTATGGTGTGGTCGTGCTTTTCGTGGAGGGGGCTTGCACGCCTTGCTGTTTTGCGAGGCACTATCACAGCACAGGCCTACATTGATGTTTTAAGCACCTTCCTGCCTCCCACGAAGAGCAATTCGGGGATGGCGATTGCATCTTTCACCACGATCGAGCACCTGTTCATAATGCACAACCTGTGGCGGAGTGGTTATACGACAATAACATCCCTGTAATGGACTGGCCTGCACAGAGTCCTGACCTGAATCATATGAACCGCCTTTGGGATGTTTTGGAGTGCCGACTTCGTACCAGGTCTTACCGACCGACATCGATACTTCCGCTCAGTGCAGCACTCCGTGAAGATGGGGCTGCCATTCCCCAAGAAACCTTCCAGCACTTGATTGAACGTATGCCTGCGAGACTGGAAGTTGTCATCAAGGCTAAGGGTGGGCCAACACCATATTCAATTCCAGCATTACCGATGGAGGGTGCCACGAACTTGTAAGTTATTTTCAGCCAGGTGTCCGGATACTTTTGGTCACATAGTGTATATTGAAGCCTTGCTCAGCTAATAGAACGCTTCTGAAGCCGTGACACCGGGCCATGTCGGCAAGATGCCGCGCTGGAACTTTCATGTCATTCGAGAGCCATATTGTTCCTTTATGCGGACATTAAGGTTTGCACAGTACTGCACTATCTTATGAAGTCTTAGATATTTGTTATATAACGTAAATGGTGTATCTTGTCAATATATAAATTCCAAACTTACTCGAAATCTGGTATTCGCCTTTTTTTTTTTTTTAAAGGCATGTTCGTCACTGACAGGGCCCAACAAATTTTTCGGTTCTGTGTGGAGGCAACAGACACATTTAATGTTGTGATTGTTGCTGATCCCACCTATTATCCAGGAAATACCGCCGAAATATGGCAAGGAAGCTAAGCCCCTGTTTCTTCATTTTTTTTTTTTTTTTGCGACAGCTGCACTATCTTTTTATTTTCCTTTTTTTTTTGCAACACGTGATGAATTTGCTTTTCAGACTACCTTTTCTCTCAGAAAACTCTTCCGCAGGGCAATGAGAAAGTAGATAGGGTCAACGTGGGGAGCCCTCTGTATTCTATGAAGGTTAACTGTTTTATGCTACTTCTACATTTTCCACTTAAAAAGTCAAATGAATCTGTGTCTTATTTATCAGCCATTCCGACAACTTTTACTCCAGATCTCCCAACAAAGATAATTCAATGATGATTCCTTTCTGAACAAGTCTATGATAACTCTCTGGCTGATCATAGACACTAATGCTAGTACCTTCCAACACTAATTCCTTTATCCAGTTTCTATATACTTATGTTTTATGTTGACTAAATGTTACTTGTTACTTATGTTATTCTTCTCTTACTAGGCTATACTTTATAGCTTCTTGGCTCCATTAAAAACTATGACAATACAGTTTAACACCTTTTTCTGTAGTGGCTTCATCCAGTTCTGCTCTGCACCATCCTGCACTGTTGTCTCTCTAGCCCATGATCTATCTATGATTTTCTTTCTCATATCACACATCCAAGCTGATGAACTTCATTTCCTCACTATTCGTTGGACAAGTAATTAACTCTTACTCATTACAAAACAGATTTGCCTTTAACGAAGCATTCTTTTCACCTAACTCCATCTCTTGATTTATATTCGTCCAGATTCCTGACTTATTCCTCCACATCGTGTTACTTCTTCTTACACACCGATTCACTACTTGATTTTTCTTCTACTCACCTCCAGTCTACTGTTAATGCCAGTGTCCTCTTTATCTTCTCTATTACTCTTTAACCTCCCTTTACGTCTTTATCCCTTGCATTCTTACCCTTTTTAATCTATCCTCCTTTCTCTTCATAATCCAATGTACTCTCTCCCACTGATATAATTTATTTTCCTATTCCTCTACATTTTCTTTCTGGCACCACTACTTTGCAACTTTTGTAACAATTTTCGTTTGCAATGACTCACTTCTTCTCTGTGTTACATTTCTACCTGTCATTGTTAAACTTATATTTCCCTTTAAGTAATCAATTTGTTCTTGATTACTACTCCCTCCAATATATTTCAATGAATAGTTTTTTAAAATCTATACAGCCCTCATCCTTCTCCTTTAATCCACTTTATTTACTCATTCTCTGTACATTTTCTTTAGAATCAACACACCCATTTAACTAGCGCTTCTGAATAGAGGCCTCTTCCAAACTTCTCTATTCATTACGGTATATAGTCATTACAGTGAGCTTTTCGTTGCTAGTCCAACATTAAAAACAGCATTTACTATAATAGCAGGTTTTGATATTTCCACATTATGTAGCCATTTTCAGTGGCGATAGACTCATTAGACTGAAGTTTGAGAAGTTATTTACAGGAATGAATTTATTAATCATATATAATGCACCTGAGTGTGGAATCCGGAATCTATGTCATAAAAGGAATTAGCTGTGACAGCTACAGGGGTGTAAACAGAGTATGTTACACAGGGTGAGTCACATAAGATGTAACACCCCTTTTATTTCGTGAACGGTTACACACGTCTAAACGTAGTTTTTGGCAAATGTTAGAGCGTCGAGGGGCGCGTATTTTTTTATTTAGTTAATGTTTTTAGCGTTGGTATAACGGAGATATTGAAGTAAGTACGTTTTTTAAAATGGAACCGTGTACTTTTTGTAACTGCATTCGATAGCTCTTGAGAAGACAGTTACAGTGATATGACATTTGTTAATGTTGAAGTTGAAACCTGTCGTAAAAAATTCGAGTACTGTCCTAGAATTTGAGAGCGCGGTGGCCGGAACTGGCATTAGTGCTAGCAGACATCGCCAGTCAGAGCTCTCGTGCTACGTTGTGTCAGAATGCCAAAACATTTGTCCGTTTACTTGTCTGCTCTGCTGTCTGCTCATTTCTACATCAACATTCGTTGTGTGCAGACATGTAGACCAATGAGGAGAAGTTGGATATACTACGCCTATATGGTGAATGTGAAGGAAATGCCAGAAAAACAGTACAGCGGCTACCTATTCAGATCGCCAATATCTGACGCACGAGTCGATGGCAATTTAGCGTGGACAGCATCCTTGGACGTCAAAAAGAGAACAAGAGAGAAGACTACAACTGCCTGAGAACGCGAAGAAGCTGTTGTGGCTACGACGCTAATGAATCCGCACAGTGGTACGAGACATATTACCAAAGAATGTGGAGTCAGCCAGACGAGTGTCATTCACATCCTGCATCGACAGAATTTCCATCCGTATCATCTACCACTACATCACGCACTGGACGACCGTCAACGTCGTACAGAATTTTGTCGGTTTGACCTTTAGCGTCTCAGAGACACTCCAGAGTGTAGTCTTTACCGATGAAGCAACGTTTACTAACGACGCTAATGTGAATTTGGATAACATGGATTACTGAGCAGCCGAAAATCCACACTGGCTACTTGAGGTGCAACATCAACGGCCGTGGAGCGTTAAGGTATGGTGCGGCATTATTGGAAATTATATTGTGGGACCTTACTTGATCTCAGGCGTTCTAAATGGACATTCGTATGCACACTTTCTGACGATAATTCTGCTGGTTCTTCTAGAAGAGGTACCACTGGATATTCGACAGTGATGTGGCTGCAAAACTACGGTTGTCCAGCTCGCTTGTCACGAGTTGCAATGCAAATACTGGATGAGAACTTTCCTTGCCGTTGGATAAAACGAAGTTCTGTCGTCAATGGCCTGCGAGGTCCCCCGATTTGACTTCTCTTGATTTCTTTCTTTGGGGAGCACTCAAAGATTCAGTCTATGACGAAGTCCCAGCTACGCCAGACGATATGTGTCGTCACCCATTGTAATTACATCTGTTCATCGTTCATTCAATCCGTAGTCAACAATTTGAACACATGTTTAAGTAAGAACTAAAGTTATTTTTCTGGAAGACAGAGTTTATTATGTGATTTGGGTGGTTACCAAATCATTGTTAGTAAATTGTTTATTTCATTTACGTGTGCACGAAACTGGACCGCAGTGTCAAATAAGTCGACAACGTGTATTGCACGTAGATGGTGACACTGTCATTGTCTGCTTACGTTCAGCATGAAACGACGTTTCGTTAAGAAGAATATTTATTTTGCGACGTACTCGTGGCCACCAAAATATTTTTAATAAGGTGTTTAGTTCAACGAATGTATCCCATATTAAATAGTTTAGAGCAGTGTAGGTGGAAACAGTTGTCCCACAGCATGTATTTTACCTCTCAGAAGCACATAGCCACGTACAGGAAAAGAAATGTCAAATCTTCTTTCCATCATTTACATGCTAGATACAGCAGTTGCTATTTGCAGCATATAAGACGTCTTTATTTTTGAAGACCGAACAGTTGATTTCTCTGTTTCAGCTCACGTAAATATGGGAGAATACACAAATGTGAAATAGTTTTCCTAAGCCCTTTGTGATATGTTAGATTCTGGCCTATGTCATATTCCCATATACAACATTCGTAGGTGAAGCTGCATCTAGGTTGTAAATTGGTTCAAGGAGAAATAAAGCTTTATTCTCGTAGTGGAGGCCTGGTCCGAGACACGAATGCTTGGCAGTGTTTGCACGGCAAATGCCGTTTCCGGCTACCGTGCTCTCACATTCTAGGATATTTCTCGAATTTTGTTACGACAGTTTTCAACGTCAACATCAAAAAACTCTATATCACTGTAATTGTCTTCTCAAGCGCTACTGAATGCAGTTACAAAAAGTACAGGGTGTATCAAAAAGAATCATCCGATTTGGTATCTATATTTCTGAAACTAATAAACATATAAAATGAATTTTGTTTTTTGGTGAATGGGAAACTCAAAAAGTTTCTTTTCATACCTTGTCATAGGCGTTCAGTATTCCTCCCTTGAGATGCAAGGCATATGTCAAAGTGGTATTCAGATTGTTCCCACACTGCAGCGAGCATGTCTTGAGCTACAGCTTCCACAGCAGCTGTTATGAGATGTCTTAGTTCATTCATATTTGTTGGTAAAGGAGGCTCATAAACCGAGTCTTTTATAATAGCCCACAAGAAATAATCACAAGCAGTCAGGTCCAGTGGCCCTGGAGGCCAGTAATATAAGGCTGAATCATTTGGTCCAGTGCGACCGATGCATCGTTCAGTAATCCTTTGATTTAAAAATTCCTGCACTTCCAGATACCATTGTGACGGTGCCCCATCCTGTTGGTAAATGAAGTCGTTCGAATCAGTCTCCAACTGTGGGAAAAGAAAGTTCTCAAGCATAATGAGATACGTGCTTCCGCAAAGAAAAATGGAGCATACACATTTTCCCGTGAAACTGCATAAAACACACATACAACTTCATGTGGTTGTTCCGTGCCCCATATTCTCACATTATAACGGTTCACCTTTCCATTTAAATGGAATGTGACCTCGTCACTAAACACCAAGCGTGGAAGTATACTGACATCCTCCATCTCGCCAAGAACGAAATTCCACACTTTGTTGTTTGTCACCTTCACGAAGAGCTTGCAGTAGCTGAATTTTATATGGTTTCATATATAAAAGTCGACGCAACACACACCAGATGGACAACGGAGGCATGTTGAGCTGTCAAGCTGCACGGCGAACGGATTTCTACCGACTCCTTGTGAAACTACGGCGGATGCGTTTGACGTTTGTCAGACTCTCGGAGAGGGCCTGGTGATTTGTCCTTGCACAAACAATCTGTTTCTCGGAATTGTTCATGCCATCGTCTAATGCTCTGTGCTGTAGGAGGATCCATACCATACCTAGTACGAAAGTCAGCTGAACAGTTATTACCGACCCGCACTGCGCAAAACGTAGAACACAAAACGTTTTCTGTTGCCACGACACCATTTTATACTAGCTGAAGTGGGCGCACATTGCTGCTACCTAGCGGGAACATTCGTAAAACTCGAGTGTTTGCTCTTTCCACCAGTACTTTGTCCACGCACATGACTCAAATAACATTATAGTAAAGATTTTTTCAAAATCGGATGATTCTTTTTGGTACACCCTGTATATGGTCAATTTGAAAAATCCATTTACTCCAGTATATCCTTTGAGACCAGCGCTAAAAACATGAATCGAACAAAAAAATACGTGCCCTTCGACTCTCTAACATTTGCTGAAAACCGTGTTTCGATATGTGTAACTGTCCACGAAACAAAAGGAGTGTTACGTCTTACGTGACTTACCCTGTATATTGCTTTTATTTCCACCAATTATTCTGAACTATGCGTAAACTGATTGTGATTATCTTTTACGAAACTTAATTCAGAAACAATTCACATATTTACATCAAACATTAAAATGAAAAAGAAAACAAAATGTGTCGATCTTATTGTAAATAATCTCAAAGTATATGACATAATCAAAGCCTGAGAGACTGTTTCTAGAATGAATTTTCGCTCGGCAGCGGAGCATAAGCTGATCTGAAACCTCTTGGGAGATTAAAGCTGTGTGCCATATCGAGACTCGAACTTGGATTCTTTGCTTGTGTTCCACTGACTGAGGTATCCAATCACGACGCACAACCTGCCCTCACAGCTTCACTACCGCCAGTGTCCCATAGCCTTTCTTCCATATCCAAAAGGAAATTTCAAATTTGCGACACTCCGCTACAAAGTTCATTCTGGTAACAATACCTTAGGCTGTGGCTAAGCCATGTTTCCTCAGTATCCTTTCGTCCAAGAGTGACAGTCCCTCAAAGTATACAGGAGAACATCTGTTAATTCTGGAAGGTAGTAGACGAGTTACTGCGGCAGCAAAGCTGTAAGGACGAGTCGTGAATCGTGCTTGAATAGCTCCGTCGGTAGAGCAATTGCCCATGCAATACAAAGAGAGCAAGTTCGAGTCTCAGTGTCACGCAAATCCGCGAGTAAAATAGAATCTCTTTTCCCCAGACTTTAATGAAAGACGTGACAAATGCGGAGACGTCATCTGTCAATTTTTCTGACAGTTGCGCATTCCGCATTTGGAATGAAATTTCCTCAAAAAAATTTCGAGGAAGCGATACTTGGCAACTGAATATCTCCCTCCTCCAGGAACCAGTGCTAAAACAAGCCATTTTAGAAACGTGGAAAATGTGTGTACTACAGCATGTAAAATACCGAAATCACGTGCAGTTGTGACCTGAACCTGCAAACCCCCGAATTAAACGAATTATTATCAGTTGTGCTAAAGAGAAAGTATTCTTGCACAGAAGTACCAAGGAATACTGTTTTATGTGTCTTTGAGACCTGATAACCTACAGCAAAACAGTGATAGACTAAAGTAAATCAGAGTTTAAATTATCGCCTTAACAAGACTCCCCCTACAAGAAAGGAGAACACGCACAGGCGATAACTACGATGTCAGTACCGAAGGTAGGTTAATTTTTCGCATAACAAGAGAAAACAAAAGAGCCAAACAAAACGTTGTTCGATCGGCTGTCAGACGAACTGGAAACACATTGCAAACTCAGGAAGACATCAGGTGACCACATATTTCACGACTTCACGACACTGAAGAATAAATCAGACAGCATGGATGGGTTTCCTGTTGAATTCTATGATCCCTTGTGGGACATAGTAGGCACAAACGTTGTCGATATGTACAATGGGCGCCTTACCGAACCTTGCATTCCACATATCTTCACGGTCGAACTAGTCGTTTTTGTCCCGAAACTACGGGCCACACTACGGGCCATTAAAATTCCTGCACCACGAAGATGACGTGCTACACACGCGAAATTGAACCGACAGGAAGAAGATTCTGTGATATGCAAATGATTAGCTATTCAGAGCATTCACACAAGGTTGGTGCCGGTGGCGACATCTACAACGTGCTGACATGAGGAAAGTTTCCAACCTATTTCTCATACACAAACAGCAGTTGACCGGCGTACCCTGGTGAAACGTTGTGATGCCTCGTGTAAGGAGGAGAAATGCGTTCCATCACGTTTCCGACTTTGATAAAGGTCGGATTGTAGCCTATCGAGATTGCGGTTTATCGTATCGCGACATTGCTGCTCACGTTGGTCGAGATCCAATGACTGTTAGCAGAATATGGAATCGGTGGGTTCAGGAGGGTAATACGGAACGCCGTGCTGGATCCCAACGGCTTCGTATCACTAGCAGTCGAGATAACAGGCATGTTATCCGCATGGCTGTAACGGATCGTGCAGCCACGTCTCGACACCTGAGTCAACAGATGAGGACGTTTGCAACACAATAACCATCTGCACGAACAGTCCGACGACGTTTTCAGCAGCATGGACTGTCAGCTCGGAGACTGTGACTGTGGCTACCCTTGACACTGCATCACAGACAGGAGCGCCTGCAATGGTGTACTCAACGACGAACCTGGGTGCACGAATGGCAAAAAGTAATTTTTTCGGATGAATCCAGATTCTGTTTACAGCATCATGATGGTCGCATCCTTGTTTGGCGACATCACAGTCAACGCACATTGGAAGCGTGTATTCGTCATCGCCTTACTGGCGTTTCACCCGTCGTGATGGTATGGGCTGCCATTGGTTACACGACTCGGTCACCTCTTGTACCCATTGACGGCACTTTGAACAGTGGACGATACATTTCAGATGTGTTACGACCATTGGCTCTACCCTTCATTCGATCCCTGCGATACCCTACATTTCAGCAGGATAATGCACGACCGCATGTTGCAGGTCCTGTACGGGCCTTTCTGGATACAGAAAATGTTCGACTGCTGCCCTGCCCAGCACATTCTCCAGATCTCTCTCCAATTCAAAACGTCTGGTCGATGGTGGCCGAGCAACTGGCTCGTCACAATACGCTAGTCACTACTCTTGATGAACTGTGGTATCGTGTTGAAGCTGCATTGGCAGCTGTACCTGTACACGCCATCCAAGCTCTGTTTGACTCAATGACCAGGCGTATCAAGGCCGTTATTACGGCCAGAGGTGGTTGTTCTGGGTACTGATTTCTCAGGATCTATGCACCCAAATTGCGTGAAAATGTAATCACATGTCAGTTCTAGTATAGTATATTTGTTCAATGAATACCCTTTTATCATCTGCATTTCTTCTTGGTGTAGCAATTTTAATGGCCAGTTGTGTATTAGTTAGTTCTGCATTAACGGGAAAACCAAAAGAGACAATTTATTGTTTTACATCGGGGGTACATTTTTGGTGAAGAGGAAACAATGTTTATGTTAAGAAAATTTAATGGTACACAAGATAATTGTTCATTTTTCTGTTTAAAAATGCGTTGTTTTCGAGAGGAATTTTTCTTTGTCTTTCTAAGAACAATGTTAAATGATTTATTTTCAATTTTTCCCAAGAGGAGTACACTTATTTGCTTTTCAAGACGAACTTCCAAGAAGAGTTTTAATTTCGGAAGATATAGCTGCATCAATACAAACTACTTGACTTGAACAAATTCCTTGAGGTACATTTCGATTAAAAGTTACAAGTTTGCATCGATGAAGGCAATTTCATGGCGATCGTAAGGCAAATTAAAAATAAAAATTAAAAGGAGAATAGCTCAGTCAGTAAAGCACTTTGCCTTGAAGTGCAAAGGTTCGAAGTTCAAGTCCCGATCTCGTACACATTTTTAATCTGGAGGAATTTTGAAAACAGCGCACACTCTGCTGCAGACACAAAATTAATTTTGTAAAAAATTCCTTAGCCTGTGGCTAAGCCATGTCAGCGAAACATCCTTCCTTCCTGGAGTGCTATCTCCACAAGTTATGCAGACGAAGTTCTGTGAAGTTTGAACGACAGGAAAGCTGACGTAAAGTTGTGACAGAGGGTCGTGCGTCGTACTGGATAAACTCATTCGGTAGAGCACTTGCCTACGAAAGACGAAGGTCCCAGATTCATGTCCCAGTCTGGCACACAATTAACACTGCTAAGAAGTTTCAAATAAACGCATATTCAGCAGCAGCAGCAACATTCTGAAAAAGAGAGTTGCCTAGATTCAGTCCATCTCTCTCGAAAATTTTGATGTATGGAAATCAGCTGCAATGACCTAAGTTCAATTACGATCCTCATAAAAATTCTAAGTTCAGCTGCGCAACGTGCCGCTCTAAAACAGATTTGTACTGCATGTCTCACGTTGAAAATTTACGAAGTCCCAAGGTCGAACTGTTATCCACGGTGTGTGCCGCTTCAATCGCGAAACTATTTAACACTGCAAGGAGCGGGATGCGATTCCTTAACGAGAATCGCTTCCGCCGCACTACTGACTTGTACTGAACTGTTTCAACTGACTGTGTAAAGTTCAGAAAATGGCCGTTTTTCAAATTTATGCAATAATTTCATTTTGAGACCTTACAGCTGGATCTACATTTGCTGGTTCCCTTACATTCACAAAATTCGTTAATCCATCAAAATTTTATCATACAAAGAAAGCAAAGGTAAATATTATTCTTCTGATTAATGTGTGCTATCATTCTGAAGCCACTTTTAACGCGCTTTTTAATAGAGCTGTCAAATTTATGTTTCACACTGCTTTTGAATTAAAGTTGATTTTATTAATCGTTATTTTAGTTAGATGCCAATTTTAACCAGGAATCAATCTTAAATCTACAATGTTGTTACGTAGAAAGATAGATAATATGTATGTTTACATCGTGCTGCCTTAGTAAGTGAACATTTTTGAATTACGGAGATTCAGCAGAATTTGCATATTGTTTATACTTTTAATATGTATTGTAGCACCAAGAGAGTTGCATTAGACGTAGCTGTTGACAGTAGCATCGTTTGAAATAGTGCACGTCTCTGTAGATGTACAGCTTTAATATTAATTAAAGTTTTACTGATCTATATCAGGTGTATTTAGTGTGTATGCTGTAACTTTGCCAATTTTCATCGCACAGACTGTTGTCAATTCCTATAAGCTCGCCGTACTGACATGAATAAAAATATATGCTTAGATTATATGTAACATTAATGGATCATACGTAATTTGATTCTCGCTTTTTCACAAGTTGCAGCCGCCAACGGTCGAAGCTACCAGAGGGTTTTGCGTGCACAGCGACCATTGAATATTCAAATTTAAAAAAGGACATCAGCGAGTCGTAAAAATCCTAACTTTACTGCAAATCTAGATTTCGACTAAAATATAGTCACCATCGGTGCATTGCCAGAAGAGTGTTATAGGTTCCAACAGGTCAGAGCATAAACTTGTGACAAATGACACTAACCTTTACAAGGCAGAAACAAAAGTGTCATTTGTCATAACTTTATGCCCTAACATAGTCGCACGGGTATGGCTATTCTGGTAATGCACCGACTGACTATGTTGTAGTCGAAATCTAGATCTTCAATAAATAACGAGTTTTTGTCACTGACAGCTGTTCTTCCTTAAATTTGGACAGATAGCATTTAGAGAAATCAGTTGTCCATCTTGAGAATCCCCTCGTCTTCTGTTATGATTCTGGAAATGTCTCATCTGTGGGAAAAGGAAGAAGTCACTGGCTTCCATGACAGGATAATGCGGAGTGAGATAAAATCTGATAGGTCAAAGAAGCAGCATGTGTGACTGTTTCCTGTGCAAAATGAAGTGGGGCGTCATAGTGAAGACAAAACACCGCCTCGGACTGCTTCCCAGACCACTTCGACTTGGTATTCTCCCATAACCTTATCAGGAGACTTCGGTGGTATGCTCGTGTGACGGTTTGTATCTTATGAGCTAATGTGTTAACACCACCCAGTGGCTATCCCAAAAACAGTCTGCAGCAATTTATCTAATGACGCTTGTCTCTCCGTCTTCTTTGGTGGTGGTGGATCTAAATGTTTGTACTGTGTGCTTTGCTGCTTTGTCTGGCAGTCACAGCGATAAATTCAGTACTCGTGTATTGCGATTAAATGGCTAAGGAAATCATCTGGACTGGCCTGACACGACTGCAACATTTTCGCTGTTGCGTCAGTTCGGTTGGGTTTTTGATTGCTTGTGAACAATCGTGGAATCCAGCGGGCGGGCGATCTTTATCCAACATGTCTTGCAAGAGATTGAAAACAGATCCGTGACTTATTTTCACTTTCCCCACTATCTTCTCTATTCTGACATGGCCGTCTTCAATCACTTTGTCTTCCCCTTCTCTTATGATTCCCACTTCCTTACAGAAATAAGCTGTGCCATTTTGTTCCTCATTGGTCAGATTTGTCTGACAACACTGGAAGTGTGTTCGCCACCTAACCACTCTGACACACGATGATGCATTGTTGCTGTAAACTTCCACCAATTGTGTATCGTACAGGGTTGTTGCTCTTCAAATACGTGGAAATGAGTTCTGTCAATGGGCAGCTGCAGTTTGCTTTGTCTCCTCTGATGTGCTGTCGTAATGAGGCATGAATTTTTCAATACGTATCAGCAGTGCAGACCTGTATCTGTAAACAAAGAAAATAAAGATTGTTTATAAATGGATAGTGCAGCTCTTAAAGTTAAAAATAAATTGATTTATTACTTTACAAAATAAGCAGCAGCAACTGTTCAAGTTACTGATGCGCTGTCTGCTCTTGGCCTGAGACACCGTGCAGGCGTAGTGTCTGTTTCCAAGATGGCTTCACAACAGGAAAAAGCTTTCTGTGTGCTCCGTTTTGAGATGTCCAGATTTGTGGTTACAGTGCAACATGAGCTTCGTGCACGATTTAGCAAAGACCCGCCACACAAGAATAACATAGGTAGGTAGTATGAACAGTTGGAGTATGCCTTTTTTAAGGAGAAGAGTCTACATCTATATCTACGTAGTTACTCTGCAGTTCACACTTAAGTGCCTGGCAGAGGGTTCATCGAACCATGTTCATACTACTTCTCTACCATTCCACTCTTGAATGGCTCGTGGGAAAAAGGAACACCTAAATCTTTCCGTTCGAGCTCTGATTTCTCTTATTTTATTATGATGATCATTTCTCCTTACGTAGGTGGGTGTCAGCTTTTCGCATTGGTGATTGAAATTCCGTAAATAGATCTCGCCGCAAAGAAAACCGCCTTTGTTTCAGTGACTGCCACCCCCCCCCCCCCCCTCCAACTCGCGTATCATATCAGTGACATTCTCACCCCTATTGCGCGATAACACGAAACGGGCTGCCCTTCTTTGCACTTTTTCGATGTCCTCCGTCAATCCTACCTGGTAAGGATCCCACACCACGCAGCAATATTCCAGCAGAGGACGGTCAAGTGTCATGTAGGCAGTTTCTTCAGTGGGTTTGTCGCATCTTCTAATAGTTCTGCCAACAAAACTTAGTCTTTGTTTCGCCTTCCCCACAATGTTATCTACAGGGTTATTACAAATGATTGAAGCGATTTCATAAATTCACTGTAGCTCCATTCATTGACATATGGTCACGACACACTACAGATACGTAGAAAAACTCATAAAGTTTTGTTCGTCTGAAGCCGCACTTCAGGTTTCTGCCGCCAGAGCGCTCGAGAGCGCAGTGAGACAAAATGGCGACAGGAGCCGAGGAAACGTATGTTGTGCTTGAAATGCACTCACATCAGTCAGTCATAACAGTGCAACGACACTTCAGGACGAACTTCAATATCGATCCACCAACTGCTAACTCCATTCGGCGATGGTATGCGCAGTTTAAAGCTTCTGGTTGCCTCTGTGAGGGGAAATCAACGGGTCAGCCTGCAGTGAGCGAAGAAACGGTTGAACGCGTGTGGGCAAGTTTCATGCGTAGCCCGCGGAAGTCGACGAATAAAGCAAGTAGGGAGCTAAACGTACCACAGCTGACGGTTTGGAAAATCTTACGGAAAAGGCTAAAGCAGAAGCATTTCTTAAACAGGAGATTGGAAAACCGATGGATCGGTCGTGGTGGGGATCATGATCAACAATTCATGTCATGGCCTTCACGCTCTCCCGACTTAACCCCATGCGATTTTTTTCTGTGGGGTTATGTGAAAGATTCAGTGTTTAAACCTCCTCTACCAAGAAACGTGCCAAAACTGCGAGCTCGCATCAACGACACTTTCGAACTCATTGATGGGGACATGCTGCGCCGAGTGTGGGAGGAACTTGATTATCGGCTTGATGTCTGCCGAATCACTAAAGGGGCACATATCGAACATTTGTGAATGCCTAAAAAAACTTTTTGAGTTTTTGTATGTGTGTGCAAAGCATTGTGAAAATATCTCAATTAATAAAGTTATTGTAGAGCTGTGAAATCGCTTCAATCATTTGTAATAACCCTGTATGTGGTCTTTCCAATTTAAGTTGCTCGTAATTGTAATTCATAGGTATTTAGTCGAACTGACAGCCCTTAAATTTGTGCGATTTATCGTATACCCAAAATTTATCGGATTTCTTTTAGTACCCATGTGGACGACCTCGCAATTTTCCTTGTTTAGTGCCAATTGCTACTTTTCGCACCACACAGAAATTTCTCTCTAGATCATTTTGTAATTGGAATTCATCGTCTGATAATTTTACTAGACGGTAAATTACAGCAACATCTGAAAACAATCTAAGGGGGCTGCTCAGATTATCATCTAGATCATTTATGTAAATCAGGAACAGCAGAGGGCCTATGACACTACCTTGAAGAACGCCAGGTATCACCTCTGTTCTACTCGATGATTTACCGTCTATCACTACGAACTGTGACCTCTCTGAGAGGAAATCACGAATCCAGTCACACAATTGAGACAATACTCCACATGCACGCAGTTTGATTAATAGTCGCTTGTGAGGAACGGTATCAAAAGCCTCCTGGAAATCTAGGAATGTGAAATCGATCTGAGATCCCTTGTCGACAGCACTCATTACTTCATGGGAATAAAGAGCTAGCTGTGTTGCACAAGAACGATATTTTCTGAATCCGTGTTGGTTATGTATCAATAAGTCATTTTCTTCAAGGTGACTCATAATGTTCGAGTACAGTATACGCTCCAAAATCCTACTGCAAATTGAGCTCAGTGGTATGAGTTTGTAATTCAATGGCGTACTCCTACTTCCTCTCTTGAATATTGGTGTGACCTGTGCTACTTTCCAGTCTTTAGGAACAGACCTTTCGTCAAGTGAGCGGTTGTATATGATTGCTAAGAAAGGCGCTATTGTGTCTGCATACTCTCAAAGGAACCTGGTTGGTATACCATCTGAACCGGAAGACTTGCCTTTCTTAAGTAATTTGAGTTGTTTCGCAACACCTAAGATATCTACTTTTATGTCACCCATGGAAACTGCTGTTCTGGTTTCGAATCCTGGAATATTTACTTCGTCTTCCCTCGTGAAGGAATTACGGAAAACTGTATTTAATAATTCCGCTTTAGTTGCACCATCATCGGTAACATTTCCATCGCTATCGCGCGATGACGGTATTGACTGTTTTTTGCCACTGGTGTACTTTACATACGACCAGAACCTCTTTGGGTCGACCTCGTATATCTGATGCGAACGTCGAAAGAGTCTCAGCGAAGTCCTCGGAAGTCACTCAGTAAAGCAAGCGTTGAACTTTTCATGCCAAAGATTATAATGGGGAAGGTGTTGCCTAAGCGGCTATGTTTTAAGCTGTACAAACTGGGATTCATGCAGGCCCTTACACCAGCAGACAAAGTGAAAAAAAGTGACTTTTGCGAAGAGCTGCAGTTAAAAATGGAGGACACTGGTTTTGTAGAAAGACTCATTTCCTGTAATGAAGCCACTCTCCACAGAAGTGGCAAGGTGAACACACACAATGTTCGTATCTGAGGAAGCGAGAAACTGTATATGCTGACTCTCCAAAAGCGAATGTTTTCTGTGTGGTGTCACGTGAGAAAGTACACGGCCCATTTTTCTTAAAACAACAAATGGTGACAGGTAACTCATTTCGAGGCATGCTGAAAACCTGGTTGTTACCCCAATGACGAACAGTTATGATGATTAAATTTTGCTTCTGGACGGTGCTCTGCCTAATTTTCACAGGAACATACAAGAGCTTCTTAATGACATTCTTCATCAAATCGGGACTGGATGCGCTGCAACAGCAGACAAATCTGACGTTTTAATTTCACAGAACTGGCATATGATTAGTGAAACTGAACAGTTCAAATTTCTGGGTGTTCAGATAGATAGTAAGCTGTTGTGGAAAACCCACGTTCAGGATCTTGTTCAAAGACTTAATGCTGCCATTTTTACTATTCGAACGGTATCTGAAGTGAGTGATCGTTCGACACGGAAATTAGTTTACTTTGCTTATTTTCATTCGCTTATGCCGTATGGTATTATATTTTGGGGTAACTCTTCCCATTGTAAAAGGCTATTTTGGCTCAGAAACGGGCGGTTCAGGCAATAAGCGGTGTAACTTCACGAACCTCTTGTCGACCCCTGTTCACGAGTCTGGGTATTTTGAAATTGGCCTCTCAACATATATACTCCTTACTGTCATTTCTTGTTAACAATATTGACTGATGACCTCAGAAGTTAAGTCGCATAGTGCTCAGAGCCATTTGAACCATTTTTGTTAACAATATTAGCTTATTCCCAAGTATAAGCAGCTTTCACTCGGTTAATACTCGGCGGAAATCAAACCTGCATTTGGATCGAACTTCCTTAACTCTTGTGCAGAAAGGTGTGCAGTGTACTGGTGCATCCATTTTCAATAAGCTACCACTCGAATTCAAAAATGTTAGCAGTAATCCATGTGCTCTCAAATGGAAACTGAAGAGTTTCCTCATGGGTCACTCCTTCTGTTCTGTCCAGGATTTCCTTGAAAGATTAAGCTGATTCTTATTGTATGGTTGACTGCGTTTACTTAAACTTATGGACTGACTTTTTTCGGGTTCATAAACATTTGTTTTTGTCTGTTATTAATTTTATGTTGTGCTTTCATGTACTGACACGTTCCATGGAGATTTGCTCCTAAATTTGGTCCCACGGAACTTGACGTGTAAATAAATAAACAAACAACGACCTTCTACCCTGACCATACCGTTCGCCAGATTTAACACCCTGCAATTTCTTTATGTGGGTGTTGTAAACGACGGAGTATCTGGACTGCCAATGCCAATGTACCCAGATGAAGTGTGTGATCGGATAAAGCGTTCACTGCACACCGCCACGGAGGACATGTATATTGATTATGGGAAGAATTTGATTATTGTGTGGATGTGTGTAGTGCGACCAAGAATGCACATGTTGATGGATCATGATTAATGCATCAAGAACTTGGACAGTTGCCGCTGTTTATGCTGTAAGGTTTGCCCATATCAAGTAATAAATCTATATACCATTAATTTTTAAAACTGTATAACTGATTGGTAAAGACATTTCTCGTGTCAGTCGGCCGTCGTAATTTAATATATTATTTAATGGTAATGTTGATTGTTGCCGACTTACGTGGTGGGCCTTAATGAAACTGATATTTGACTTAAGTTTGATTTACAACTAAATGCTTTTGTGAAGTTCTTTTTTTTTTTAACAATATTGCCGGCCGGGTGGCCGAGCGGTTCTAGGCGCTACAATCTGGAACCGCGCGACCGCTACGGGCGCAGGTTCGAATCCTGCCTCGGGGATGGATGTGTGTGATGTCCTTAGGTTGGTTAGGTTTAAGTAGTTCTAATTCTAGGGGCCTGATGACCTCAGAAGTTAAGGCCCGTAGTGCTCAGAGCCATTTTTTAACAAAATTAATCTTCAGTATAAATTATTTGCTACGTTAATGAACGTTAGACTCGCTGAATCTTAAAACATGAGCAAATAAGTTGAACAATGTAATAAGCTTTTCATATTAATTTCCTCGGCTAGTCAGCTCACTTTAAAGCAAAAAATCTTTAGTTATTACTTAGAATTGCGGCCCACACACGCGCGAGAGTATTTCTTCTTACCTCCGTTAACCATTGCATTGTAGTCATAGTCCTGGCTCTGGCTCTCGGCTGTGGTACTGAAAATAAGAATCTTAAAGCTACTTATTTTCTGCAGCGTCGGGCGGCTGTGGAAAAAAATGTATATTATGTTAATAGCGGGCGAGTTTTTCGCTTCCGCTAAATTTTATAAGTTAATATCGCCACGTAATGGCGTCGTTGGCTGCATCGGCCGCTGCGATTGGTGCACTGTAAATTACTCGAATGGAGGTTAATTAAAGGATGGTAGACATGAAATCGGGATCACCTCTTACAAATTAAAAGTGCACAATAATATTAAATCAATATATTGTCTGCTTAATTAGTACAAATATGCTTACATTTGCCAGCACTCGCAAGATGTCCGTCTACACGCAACCAAGACAAGAGAAGAAGTGAAGACGACTAAAAAATTAACAAAAGAGCGTATCTTATCGTCTCTTTAGATCATTGTTTTATATTTCTTTGCCCTCGAAACTTACACAGAGAAATTATTATAATACGGATACATGAGAAAAATGTATCTTATTCAATTTTTAAATGTCTCTTCTTTATAAATACTGTTTTTTAAGTCTTTTCTTATTGTTTCACTGGGGACGCTATTCACCGTATTAGTTGCGTACTTTTATTTTTCTAGGTCACCATTAAAACCTCACGACAACCCCTCGTACGTAAGTGTAATGAGGTGAGTTTTGAAGGTGTTGTGGGTGTGCAGGTGGTGGGCGGCGACACTCCAGGCTGGCTGGAGCGCGGCCTGCGGCGGCTGGGCTCGCAGCCGGACGCACAGGTGTTGGTGGTCAGCCACAGCGGCCGGGCCTCCAGCAGCGGACCCTCCTCCCCGTCTGGCTGCGCCTCCATCGACAGGTAGGGCGTCACCCTACACCCACGTTACGCGTTCCTCTCAAGGCTCTATACACAGGCCGACTGCTCAGCCGACCTACCGCCTCTGCTGAGCGAGACGAATGCCGGACATCTGCCACCCTTGCCCCTTCGCCGGGTAGCTTGAGTAGCGATCCCTTAGGTAAGGGACGCCCTTCCTCGTATTTCTTCTGTCCGCTTTCAAACCGCCGTCTCCACATCTTACTCGATACAACCATTACGTAAGGGACCTTCTTCTTCGACATCTTGGCCAAATGTTGTTGTTTATTGTTCTGGTCTTCAGTCCTGAGACTGGTTTGATGCAGCTCTCCATGCTGCCCTATCCTGTGCAAGCTTCTTCATCTCCCAGTACCTACTGCAACCTACATCCTTCTGAATCTGCTTAGTGTATTCATCTCTTGGTCTCCCTCTACGATTTTTACCCTCCACGCTGCCCTCCAATACTAAATTGGCGATCCCTTGATGCCTCAGAACATGTCCTACCAACCGGTCCCTTCTTCTAGTCAAGTTGTGCCACAAACTTCTCCCCAATCCTATTCAATACCTCCTCATTAGTTATATGATCTACCCATATAATCTTAAGCATTCTTCTGTAGCACCACATTTCGAAAGCTTCTATTCTCTTCTTGTTCAAACTTCTTGTTCAAACTAGTTATCGTCCATGCTTCACTTCCATACATGGCTACACTCCATACAAATACTTTCAGAAACGACTTCCTGACGCTTAAATCTATAATCGATGTTAACAAATTTATCTTCTTCAGAAACGCTTTCCTTGCCATTGCCAGTCTACATTTTATATCTTCTCTACTTCGACCATCATCGGTTATTTTGCTCCCCAAATAGCAAAACTCCTTTACTACTTTAAGTGTCTCATTTCCTAATCTAATTCCCTCAGCATCACCCGACTTAATTCGACTACATTCCGTTATCCTCGTTTTGCTTTTGTTGATGTTCTTCTTTTATCCTCCTTACAAGACACTGTCCATTCCGTTCGGCTGCTCTTCCAGGTCCTTTGCTGTTTCTGACAGAATTACAATGTCATCGGCGAACCTCAAAGTTTTTATTTCTTCTCCATGGATTTTAATACCTACTCCAAACTTTTCTTATGTTTCCTTTACTTTAAGGAGATTAAAAAAATTTGTTTCCTTCACTGCTTGCTCAATATACAGATTGAATAGCATCGGGGAGAGGCTACAGCCCTGTCTCACTCCCCTCACAACCGCTGCTTCCCTTTCATGTCCCTCGACTCTTATAACTGCCATCTGGTTTCTGTACAAATTGTAAATAGCC
This sequence comes from Schistocerca serialis cubense, assembly GCF_023864345.2. NCBI lineage: Eukaryota > Metazoa > Arthropoda > Insecta > Orthoptera > Acrididae > Schistocerca > Schistocerca serialis. The sequence continues at coordinate 227,835,861 of NC_064641.1, forward strand.
TTTCGCTCTCTGTATTTTACCCCTGCCACCTTCAGAATTTGAAAGAGAGTATTCCACTCAACATTGTCAAAAGCTTTCTCTAAGTCTACAAATGCTAGAAACGTAGGTTTGCCTTTCCTTGATATAGCTTCTAAGATAAGTCGTAGGGTCAGTATTGCCTCACGTATTCCAATATTTCTACGGAATTCAAACTGATCTTCGCCGAGGTCAGCTTCTACCAGTTTTTCCATTGGTCTGTAAAGAATTCGCGTAAGTAGTTTGAATCTGTGACTTATTAAACTGATTGTTTGGTAATTTTCACATCTGTCAGCACCTGCTTTCTTTGGGATTGGAATTATTATATTCTTCTTGAAGTCTGAGGGTATTTCGCCAGTCTCATACATCTTGCTCACCAGATGGTAGAGTTTTGTCAGGGCTGGCTCTCCCAAGGCCGTCAGTAGTTCTAATGGAATGTTGTCTACTCCCGGGGCCTTGTTTCGACTAAGGTCTTTCAGTGCTCTGTCAAACTCTTCACGCAGTACCGTGTCTACCATTTCATCTTCATCTACATCCTCTTCCATTTCCATAATATTGTCCTCAAGTACATCGCCGTTGTATAGACCCTCTATATGTGGGCCAGCAGTTAATACGATAGAAAGATTTTTCTCAGGAGTAACTTTGAAAGTTTGGTCCTGCCACTCATACATATTTTCCATGCCTGTTCCGAATGAGGAAACGCTAACACAGAATGGTTAAAATACAAAAACTGTCCCAAAAAAATTTCGTGCCCGGTTAATCCGTTATTTGTCCCTTTCCTGATGCCCTATCTCTCCAGTTCCCTGATAGCAGAAAAAACGAGATACTGTAGCAACGAGAGTACCATTACACTCACCGTTTGGATGTATCAGACGATAGCGAATTTACTTAACATTTCTTTACTTTTGGATAAGTACTTACAACGTTAATGTTGATGAGATTTGTGGGTACTTTCGCATTTGAGAATGTGTACATATGCTTTTGCGTGTCTGTGTACAGTAGTGTGAAGATTAATTGGGACAAGGCGATTAAACTTTAACTGTGCACATTTATTACTATATGTACAACATAGTTAGTCACTTACTGAATGTTAATAACTAAGGTGTCCTCGTTTTGCTTTAATGACCTTCTGAACACGTTGTGACATAGATTCGACGAAATTAGAGTAATTATTTCGTAGTTCGTCGTTATGAAACTACACTTTTATGGCATTTACTGACATGTCTTCTTTTGAAACTTCCTGGCAGATTAAAACTGTGTGCCGGGCCGAGACTCGAACTCGGGACCTTTGCCTTTCGCGGGCAAGTGCTCTACCAACTGAGCTACCCAAGCACGACTCACGCCCCGTCCTCGCAACTTTAATTCCGCCAGTACCTCGCCTCCTACCTACCTGTGTGGACGGGGCGTGAGTCGTGCTTGGGTAGCTCAGTTGGTAGAGCACTTGCCCGCGAAAGGCAAAGGTCCCGAGTTTGAGCCTCGGTCTGGCACACAGTTTTAGTATACGAGGAAGTTTCATATCAGCGCACACTCCGCTGTAGAGTGAAAATTTCATTCTATGTCTTCTTTTGTTCAACAGTCCATTTTACCAAGACGCCTATTCGCAATACTTCAAAAATTTTCAGTGGGATTACTAGGCCACTGAAACACATTAATGTTGTTTTCTTCCAGAAGCGGCTTGACTGCTTTAGAAACATGACACTGAGCCAGATCATGTTGAAATGTTCCTCCGCCATCTGCTAAGGTCTGTAGGAATGGCAGGATCCTGTGCCTAAGGATTTCCGTGAATTTGGTTGAATTCATCATGCCATCAACTGAGACTAGTGTCCCAGGGCACTTGCCGTGAAGAAACCTCAAAAAAGTTTGTGGGAGGTTATTTTACAGTCTGTTCAAGATGCTTAGCTCTCACTGTCTCATACGCGCTTCGCCTGACAACTGTTGGTCTGTATTCGAACTGTAAAATTTATCTCACCACTGAAAATTACATTTTTCCCGTCATTGGAGGTCCAAGATTTATATATTTTGCCCAAGCCAACCGTTTTTTCTTCACGGCTGGTGTGAACAACTGCTTCTTTATTGGTTTTCCCTAAATCGCTCCAGGCAAATGCCGGGATGGTTCCTTTCGAAGGGCACGGCCGACTTCCTTCCCCGTCCTTCCCTAATCCGATGAGACCGATGACCTCGCTGTCTGGTCTCCTTCCCCGAAACAACCAACCAACCAAACCTTTATTGGCTTCCGTGTCTTTCGCTCACAGTGGAGAAGCCTTCGCCGTACCGTTGAAGAGTCAGCTTCAACCCCAGTAGCCCAGCGATATACCTTACCTGTCTTGTGAGGATGAATTCTACTATTACTAAATAGAGTTTGTCAGTTCTAGGGGTTGGTTATCGTTTTCGTCTACATTCATCTTTTTTTCTTTGGAGACCACTAGATTTTTCCAGCCCCAGCAAGGGAGGCAATAACTCTTATATTCATCGATGTGTGTTCATGAAGAGCAAATATTTTTGCACGTCTCTTTCTTACACCAATACAACCGCAAAATTTATACATGGTGTCGCTACACATACAAGCAGTCAACTGACCGGGGGGGGGGGGGGGGTTATCCATAATTGTTGTTCAAAATTGTTCAAAATCATGGCAACAATAGCCCCCAAGTGTCCGACAACTAAGTGCATGAAATTGGCTACAACTTCAGCTTTTCGTAAAATATGAGTTTGTCCCAATTAATCTCCATACTACTGTATGTGCATCAATTTTTGCACTTTTTATTTGTGAATGTATAAGAGAGAGCGGGAGGGCGGGTTGGGGTTTCATGGGAAGCTGTGATAACAAACGTGCTACCTGTGCAGGACGTACATCCGCGGCCAGAACGTTCCCATCTCACCGGAGGAGCTGCTGGAGCGGGAGACCAAGAGGCAGAAGGCTCTGGAACACCAAAAGGCCATCAGGGAGCAGGTAAGTGGCTCTATCGGAGAAAAAACATTATAAAAAGAAATATGTAGACCTTACCCTTCCAAAGTAGAATGTCCTACAAATATTTTGTGATTATTAACCATTTACTTTGTTGGGTCCCTATCTGGGTGTGCGATTTTGTTATATGCTGCTTGGGGTGTGGATCTTAAGGACACACCGAAATCACAATAGTCATCCGTTGTAGTTGCCACACAATTCTTTATTCAATCATAAAGCATTATCAAATCACAATAATAAAGTCGATTGCCTTGTAAAGCCAGATCCCTTGGATAAAAGACGAACAAATTTCTTTAACTAGAAAAAGACCCATAAACTTGAAAATTGAGTATAACTAGTTAAACTAACTCAGATAAACTTCATTGCTTAGATGGAATTAATATCCACACGGTTTTTATCAGAACTCTATTTACTTCCAATCAGCTAAAGAATACATTAAGTGCCAGAACACAGATCTCGTAAGATTTGGCTAGCCAACTTTCCTAAATAAAACACTATTCCTAAAAGCTTTATTACAATAAAAAATCACTTCCACGACAAAGGATGTGCTTTAATTTGACCAAACAAATTTTCAAGTTTACTTAATTCAGTTGATTAATCAACAATGTTGTTAAAATCATTACACTAGAACATGACCATATGATAATAGCCCCTAAAATGAGGCCGCTTCAATACTGCGTGTGAATTAGTGATAGACGCGAGCACACCAAAGAATTTTAATCAATACAAGAGATCCACGAGACAGCAAATGAAATACAAATGTACTCAACTTTGCACTGCAATTGAACTTCAGACACCATAACTCTTCACGGGAAGGATGGATTCATAAGACAGCAAGAACATAACCAGAGATGTAAAAGGGGGGGGGGGGCAGGCTTAAATATCTCTCTGCCACCGTGGTACTCTGGTCCCAGCTTGCTCGCGTCGAACACTGCCAGTTATCTGCAACGCAAAACACATCAGCGGCGGACACTATTCTGAGGCATGAGATACACAATCTTGTATAGGGAAAAGGTGATCAATATTTTCAATGAAATCAGCCTCCGTGAGTTATTTGGCCAGTAGCGGACCTTAAAATTTGGTTCACCAATTCGCAAAAGGACCACTAAATGTCCTAAAGTTAAAATGACTAGAATTATACCGGCACACATTTTAACGCCAAACTACAATAATGAACTACAAGTTAGAATGGAAGGAATATCTCGGCATGGCTTGGAACGCCAGACACCGACTTACGCACTACTCGGTGCACTTCTAGCTACGTATTTAGCCATACTTCATTTCGGTTTGTTGGACGTAGCCACACTTCCTTAACTGCCGTCAAGTACCAAGTCTACATCTACATCCATACTCCGCAAGTCACCTGACGGTGTGTGGCGGAGGGTACCTTGAGTACCTCTATCGGTTCTCCCTTCTGTTCCAGTCTCGCATTGTTCGTGGAAAGAAGGATTTTTCGGTATGCCTCTGTGTGGGCTCTAATCTCTCTGATTTTATCCTCATGGTCTCTTCGTGAGATATACGTAGGAGGGAGTAATATACTGCTTGACTCCTCGGTGAAGGTATGTTCTCGAAACTTCAACAAAAGCCCGTACCGAGCTACTGAGCGTCTCTCCTGCAGAGTCTTCCACTGGAGTTTATCTATCATCTCCGTAACGCTTTCGCGATTACTAAATGATCCTGTAACGAAGCGCGCTGCTCTCCGTTGGATCTTCTCTATGTCTTCTATCAACCCTATCTGGTACGGATCCCACACTGCTGAGCAGTATTCAAGCAGTGGGCGAACAAGGGTACTGTAACTTACTTCCTTTGTTTTCGGATTGCATTTACTTAGGATTTTTCCAATGAATCTCAATCTGGCATCTGCTTTACCGACGATCAACCTTATATGATCATTCCATTTTAAATCACTCCTAATCCGTAATCCCAGATAATTTATAGAATTAACTGCTTCCAGTAGCTGACCTGCTATATTGTAGCTAAATGATAAGGGATCTTTCTTTCTATGTATTCGCAGCACATTACACTTATCTACATTGAGATTCAATTGCCTTTCCATGCACCATACGTCAATTCGCTGCAGATGCTCCTGCATTTTAGTACAATTTTCCATTGTTGCTACCTCTCGATACAGCACAGCATCATCCGCAAAAAGCTTCAGTGAACTTTCGATGTCATCCACAAGGTCATTTATGTATATTGTGAATAGCAACGGTCCTACGACACTCCCCTGCGGCACACCTGAAATCACTCTTACTTCGGAAGACTTTTCTCCATTGAGAATGACATGCTGCGTTCTGTTATCTAGGAACTGTTCAATCCAATCACACAATTGGTCTGATAGTCCATATGCTCTTACTTTGTTCATTAAACGACTGTGGGGAACTGTATCGAACGCCTTGCGTAAGTCAAGAAACACGGCATCTACCTGTGAACCCGTGTCTATGGCCCTCTGAGTCTCGTGGACGAATAGCGCGAGCTGGGTTTCACACGACCGTCTTTTTCGAAACCCATGCTGATTCCTACAGAGTAGATTTCTAGTGTCCAGAAAAGTCATTATACTCGAACATAATACGTGTTCCAAAATTCTACAACTGATCGACGTTAGAGATATGGGTCTATAGTTCTGCAAATCTGTTCGACGTCCCTTCTTGAAAACGGGGATGACCTGTGCCCTTTTCCAATCCTTTGGAACGCTACGCTCTTCTAGAGACCTACGGTACACCGCTGCAAGAAGGGGGGCAAGTTCCTTCACGTACTCTGTGTGAAATCGAACTGGTATCCCATCAGGTCCAGTGGCCATTCCTCTTTTGAGCGATTTTAATTGTTTCTCTATCCCTCTGTCGTCTATTTCGATATCTACCATTTTGTCATCTGTGCGACAATCTAGAGAAGGAAGTACAGTGCAGTCTTCCTCTGTGAAACAGCTTTGGAAAAAGACATTTAGTATTTCGGCCTTTAGTCTGTCATCCTCTGTTTCAGTACCACTTTGGTCACAGAGTGTCTAGACATTTTGTTTTGATCCACCTACCGCTTTGACATAAGACCAAAATTTCTTAGGATTTTCTGCCAAGTCAGTACATAGAACTTTACTTTCGAATTCATTGAACGCCTCTCCCATAGCCCTGCTCACATTACATGTCGCTTCGCTCGCGACGACGAGTTGCGTGATAAACAACTGGAACAATTCCAAATAGTTTTTAGTACACTGGCATATTCAGTTAAGATGCACGCCACCCACCGAAGTAACTAGACGACTCCAATTCATTCGGCCTGTGTAACTTGTAACAGACTCGAAGGAACTTGTCCCTCCAACCTCTAGGAAAACCAAATCACCATGGGCAATGGATCGGCGTTGCACGATTCAACAGCGCCGTAGCGGCTGGCCACGCTCCTTCGTCGTGACGACTCGGCCTCTGCGCGTGCTGCCTAAGTACACAGTCCCACGTCACTGCAACTCACACCGCGGATCCCTACACTAGAGTCTCAGCAGAACGCACGCGCTGCAGTTAAATGCCCTCCGTCAAAGATATGAAGAAGCGCAATCAGCATCGAAGTCGACTCAAAGATGAAAATGAGAATCGATGGTAACTGGCGCCAGAAACGCACCATCTCACTGCTGATCTACTAGTCACGTTTAATGATTACTGGACACCACGACACTGAAGAAAACTGAAGACGATCAGTTGTATGTAGTCGATAACAGATTATAGGAAGGAAAGCTATTGATAGGGATCGTCATATACACTACTGGCCATTAAAATTGCTACACCACGAAGATCACGTGCTGCAGGCGCGAAATTTAACCAACAGGAAGAAGTTGCTGTAATATGCAAATGATTAGCTTTTCAGAGCATTCACACAAGGTTGGCGCCGGTGGCGACACCTACAACGTGCTGACATCAGGAAAGTTTCCAACCGATTTCTCACACACAAACAGCAGTTGACCGGTGTTGCCTGGTGAAACGTTGTTGTGATGCCCCGCATAAGGAGGAGAAATGCTTTCCATCACGTTTCCGACTTTGATAAAGGTCGGATTGTAGCCTATCGCGATTGCGGTTTATTGTATCGCGACATTGCTGCTCACGTTGGTCGAGATCCAATGACTGTTGGCAGAATATGGAATCGGTGGGTACAGGAGGGTAATACGGAACGCCGTGCTGGATCCCAACGGCCTCGTATCACTAACAGTCGAGATGACAGGCAACTTATCCGCATGACTGTAACGGATTGTGCAGCCACGTCTCGATCCCTAAGTCAATAGATGGGGACGTTTGCAAGACAACACCCATCTGCACGTACAGTTCGACGACGTTTGCAGCAGCATGGATTATCAGCTCGGAGACCATGGCTGATGTTACCCTTGACGCTGCATCACAGACAGGAGCGCCTGCGATCGTATACTCAACGACGAACCTTGGTGCACGAATGGCAAAACATCATTTTTTCGGATGAATCGGGGTTCTGTTTACAGCATCATGATGGTCGCATCCGTGTTTGGCGACATCGCGGTGAACGCACATTCGAAGCGTGTATTCGTCATCGCCGTACTAGCGTATCACCCGGCGTGATGTTATGAGGTGCCATTGGTTACACGTCTCGGTCACCTCTTGTACGCATTGACGCCACTTTGAACAGTGGACGTTACGTTTCAGATGTGTTACGACCCGTGCCTCTACCCTTTATTCGATCCCTGCGAAACCCTACATTTCGGCAGGATAATGCACGACAGCATGTTGCAGGTCCTGTACGGTCCTTTCTGGATACAGAAAGTGTTCGACTGCTGCCCTGGCCAGCACATTCTCCAGATCTCTCACCAATTGAAAACGTCTGGTCAATGGTGGCTCGTCACAATACGCCAGTCACTACTCTTGATGAACTGTGGTATCGTGTTGAAGCTTCATGGGCAGCTGTACCTGTACACGCCATCCAAGCTGTGTTTGACTCAATGCCCAGGCGTATCAAGGTCATTACTACGGCCAGAGGTGATTGTTCTGCGTACTGATTTCTCAGGATCTATGCACCCAAACTGCGTGAAAATGTAATCACATGTCAGTTCTAGTATAATATATTTGTCCAATGAATACCCGTTTATCATCTGCATTTTTTTTTGGTGTAGTAATTTTAATGGCCAGTAGTGTAATAACAAACTAATTCATTATTAATGCACGTGTTCACTTTTCAGTACCGTTTCGGCTGGGTGCAGGATGTAATGCACATTTTTTGTTGCTTATGAACCTTGAATGCAGCTGCATTGTGCATCACAAATGTTTGTCAAGCAGCCGAGCGAGATGTCGCCTCTGATCAAAAGCGAGAGTTCCTCTGCCGTTGTGCTACCATTTAAGTGTTCATCACCTGCTTAGTTGTGCTGGCGGCCTCTGACTCACCGCACCGTGAAGCTGTTGGGCAGTGGACCGCTACCGTGTCATGCAGCTGATAACGAATCACCATTAGTGGATGATGATGTACGACTATTGTTGAAAGGGTGTTACCGTTGCTTTTACTTGAAAGGAACACAAAATCCGTTGACAAGTTCTGTACAAGTAAAGAGTTCGAAACACATCTCACACCTCTGGCTGGATGCGGTTACGCTGTGAAACACGGCACGTCCGGGGATTAAGTGAAAGTCCGTTGTAGTATTGCGAGTAATCTAGCCTGATTTAAACAACAGACCAATCCATCTCCGTTTTGTCAGTAGAGAGGAAGCTGCTATGCATCTAGTAGCCATCCATAGGGAATGCGAGACTAGCTTGTTGTCGCTGTGCGAGTTACTTTTTTCTCGCTCTGGAGATGACGGGCCCACACCAGAGCCACGTGACGGAACGTGGCAAGAGGGGCGTGTCTCCGTCCAGCGACTGTGTGTTCGCCACCGATCACAAGCATGTGGCGCCTCCGGTTGCGGAAACAAGCAGATCAGTGGACGTCTAACGCTGGAAGAAATGAAAAACAAAATATGCATACGAGAGAAAAATTGGAGACTCTTTCATTCTCATTGGATGTCATAAAAATCATAAATGAATAATGGAACTTCAGCATAACAGCTTAAAGCTCAGTTTATAGAACATAGTGAAAAGCAGTAGCACATTGAATTTTGGAGGTGCGTGCCTATCAGTAGCACTATAAGACGGATAGGCATGAACGGCAATAAAATGAGCGTAAAATATCGTCGACGTACCGCTGTGCGGTAAGCATACCGCGGATGACAACCAAAGGAGTCCTGCTATGAAACGAAATAAATGCCAGCCCATCACTCCTGGCTGTCGGGCGATATGCACTGGCGACATTGGGACTGGTATCCCATCGCTGTCTGGGGCGTCTCCACGCACGTCTTCGCTGTTCGTCGGGTCCTGTCATCTCAATGGCTGGAGTAGAATTCCCTCTAGTGATGAGAGCCGCTTCTAACTGACCCCTGATGATCAGCGAACACGTGTCTGGGAACGCCCAGGAAAATCATGGGATACCAATCCATCCTACGGCCTGACAAACGGAGTGAAGGTCTGGGGGTGCCATTCCATTTCATAGGAGGACATATTAGAGCGTCATCCGCGGTACCGCTACGGCACAGCGGTACGTATATGGTATTCTACACACCGTTTCGTTGCCCTTCATGGCAAGCCATCCTGGGCTTACATTTCAGCAAGATAATATCCGCCCGCATACGGCGACACTTTCGACTTCTTGTCTTCGTGCTAGCCAGACCCTATCTTGGCCAGCAAGGCTGTCGAATCTCTTCCCAATTGAGAACATTTGAAGCATTATGAATAGAGCCCTGCAACGAGCTCGCGATTTTGACGGTCTAACACGCTACTTGGACAGAATTTGGCATTATATACCTCAGGAGATCATCCAACAACTCTTTTAATAAATGACAAGCAGAATAACTGCTTCCATTAGCGCCAAAGGTGGACCAACGCGTTGTTGACTTGATCAATTCGTGAAGTTCTTTCTCTTCAATAAATCAACCAATTTTTCTGAAATACACTCCTGGAAATGGAAAAAAGAACACATTGACACCGGTGTGTCAGACCCACCATACTTGCTCCGGACACTGCGAGAGGGCTGTACAAGCAATGATCACACGCACGGCACAGCGGACACACCAGGAACCGCGGTGTTGGCCGTCGAATGGCGCTAGCTGCGCAGCATTTGTGCACCGCCGCCGTCAGTGTCAGCCAGTTTGCCGTGGCATACGGAGCTCCATCGCACTCTTTAACACTGGTAGCATGCCGCGACAGCGTGGACGTGAACCGTATGTGCAGTTGACGGACTTTGAGCGAGGGCGTATAGTGGGCATGCGAGAGGCCGGGTGGACGTACCACCGAATTGCTCAACACGTGGGGCGTGAGGTCTCCACAGTACATCGATGTTGTCGCCAGTGGTCGGCGGAAGGTGCACGTGCCCGTCGACCAGGGACCGGACCGCAGCGACGCACGGATGCACGCCAAGACCGTAGGATCCTACGCAGTGCCGTAGGGGACCGCACCGCCACTTCCCAGCAAATTAGGGACACTGTTGCTCCTGGGGTATCGGCGAGGACCATTCGCAACCGTCTCCATGAAGCTGGGCTACGGTCCCGCACACCGTTAGGCCGTCTTCCGCTCACGCCCCAACATCGTGCAGCCCGCCTCCAGTGGTGTCGCGACAGGCGTGAATGGAGGGACGAATGGAGACGTGTCGTCTTCAGCGATGAGAGTCGCTTCTGCCTTGGTGCCAATGATGGTCGTATGCGTGTTTGGCGCCGTGCAGGTGAGCGCCACAATCAGGACTGCATACGACCGAGGCACACAGGGCCAACACCCGGCATCATGGTGTGGGGAGCGATCTCCTACACTGGCCGTACACCACTGGTGATCGTCGAGGGGACACTGAATAGTGCACGGTACATCCAAACCGTCATCGAACCCATCGTTCTACCATTCCTAGACCGGCAAGGGAACTTGCTGTTCCAACAGGACAATGCACGTCCGCATGTATCCCGTGCCACCCAACGTGCTCTAGAAAGTGTACGTCAACTACCCTGGCCAGCAAAATCTCCGGATCTGTCCCCCATTGAGCATGTTTGGGACTGGATGAAGCGTCGTCTCACGCGGTCTGCACGTCTAGCACGAACGCTGGTCCAACTGAGGCGCCAGGTGGAAATGGCATGGCAAGCCGTTCCACAGGACTACATCCAGCATCTCTACGATCGTCTCCATGGGAGAATAGCAGCCTGCATTGCTGCGAAAGGTGGATATACACTGTACTAGTGCCGACATTGTGCATGCTCTGTTGCCTGTGTCTATGTGCCTGGGGTTCTGTCAGTGTGATCATGTGATGTATCTGACCCCAGGAATGTGTCAATAAAGTTTCCCCTTCCTGGGACAATGAATTCACGGTGTTCTTATTTCAATTTCCAGGAGTGTAGTAATCATTTGTTTGTCTGTACAGGTACACACCTATAGATATCCCTCCCATTCGGACAATTCCCTCGTGCTGCGTCTTATTTTCTCTTAGACTATATAAACATTTACGAGAGATTGTAGATTTCAACGCTATTTCCTTCAGTTTGCCTTTGTAAAGCACTCATTTAGAAGATTCACTGAACACTGGTTGCATTCCAAACAACTAAAATGTAGATTACATAGCCAAGAAAGTACATTACAGGTCATATTGACATTTTTATTTCTAAGGCGCTGCAGTCGTGGACTGTGCGGCTGGTCCTGGCGGAGGTTCGAGTCCTCCCTCGGGCTTCGGTGTGTGTGTGTTTGTCCTTAGGATAATTTAGGTTAAGTAGTGTGTAAGCTTAGGGACTGATGACCTTAGCAGTTAAGTCCCATAAGATTTCATACACATTTTTTTGACATTTTTATTTTTGGACTTGAGTTTGCTTTGGAATTAGAATGAATAGCAATCCATATTCAAGAAAAAACATAGCCTTTGGTATGTGAAGGGTGTCTGCAATGAAGCGCTCAGCAGCTTTTTGTCACTTTGAAAATCTGAGATTAATGGCTTTATGTGACCATTCGAATGATGTTACATAAATTTTTTATGATACTACAGGTTGATCTTCTATAAAAACACTTTGAAATGAACCTCAGGAACAAAGTACAGTATTTTCTCTTCTCACAAAAGTTGTAGCAGTCATTCTACGAATTTCTGTCAGTAGTGAATCCCATCGTTGGCCCATGCTGACAGATACATTATTCCAATCACTGCCAGTACCCGATTCTCATGAACATATCACTAAGAATCAAGTTGCTGTCAAAACGGCACGCGCCAATAGTCGATTCCGTGAATGAATCCTTTCAAATCTATTTTTATTCTAAACAGATGTGTGACAATATAAAATTCTTATTCCCTGTCTTGGACTACCTGAATGTCATAAATATCGCTGATAACTTCAGCAACAGCACTATACTTTTATTTTGTAAAGAAGTCGGGTAAGTATTTTTCTCTATCGGTTCCGAATATACAGGTTGAACAATAATAAAACCGACAAACTGCAGGGACGAATTCAAAAAATGTTCAAATGTGAGTGAAATCTTATGGGACTTAACTGCTAAGGTCATCAGTCGCTAAGCTTACACACTACTTAACCCTAAATTATCCTAAGGGCAAACACACACACCCATGCCCGAGGGAGGATTCGAACATCCGCCGGGACCAGCCGCACAGTCCATGACAGCAGCGCCCTAGACCGCTCAGCTAATCCCGCGCGGCAGGGACGAATTCCTGAATGAAAATGGAGGAAAGAAGGTCCTATGAATATGTGTTTGGAAATGCATCGTTTCCACGGTAATGGCGCTGACGACTGAAAGTTCCTCGGACTACGTGCCGTGTGTTGCTTGTGTGCTGCAGGCTGTGTGATCGACGCAGCAGGATGGTCCGGTATTCATGTCGGGAACAAGTAGAGGTGGTGTTTGTGTACGGCCAAGCAGATGAAAAGGGGTGAGAGGCACCACGACTATACCAGAACGAGTACCCTCACAGACACCAAACACATCACGTAACTTTTCAAGCCCTTTTTGGACGCTTGCCTGATCACGGCTCCTTTCATACAGACGAACGCGCAGGGAGGCGGCGGTGTGCGCGTACACCAGATTTGGAGGGCCAGGTTCTACAGGATACTGAGACGAACACTAATACGACCTTCAGACAAGTGGACCGTCAGCATGGAGTAAGCCAAAGTACGATTATGTGTATACTGCGTGACAACCGCCACTATCCCTATCACCTGCAACGAGTGCAAGGATTATCAGCAGCCAATTTACCTCTATGGGAAGTATTTTTCGATGGTTTTTACATCACACAATCTACATCTACATCTACATTTATACTCCGCAAGCCGCCCAAAGGTGTGTGGCGGAGGGCATTTTACGTGCCACTGTCATTACGTCCCTTTCCTGTTCCAGTCGCGTATGGTTCGCGGGAAGAACGACTGTCTGAAAGCCTCCGTGCGCGCTCTAATCTCTCTAATTTTACATTCGTGATCTCCTCGGGAGGTATAAGTAGGGGGAAGCAATATATTCGATACCTCATCCAGAAACGCACCCTCTCGAAACCTGGCGAGCAATCTACACCGCGATGCAGAGCGCCTCTCTTGCAGAGTCTGCCACTTGAGTTTATTAAACATCTCCGTAACGCTATCACGGTTACCAAATAACCCTGTGACGAAACGCGCCGCTCTTCTTTGGATCTTCTCTGTCTCCTCCGTCAAACCGATCTGGTACGGATCCCACACTGATGAGCAATACTCAAGTATAGGTCGAACGAGAGTTTTGTAAGCCACCTCCTTTGTTGATGGACTACATTTTCTAAGCACTCTCCCAATGAATCTCAACCTGGTACCTGCCTTACCAACAATTAATTTTATATGATCATTCCACTTCAAATCGTTCCGCACGCATACTCCCAGATATTTTACAGAAGTAACTGCTACCAGTGTTTGTTCCGCTATCATATAATCATACAATAAAGGATCCTTCTTTCTATGTATTCGCAATACATTACATTTGTCTATGTTAAGGGACAGTTGCCACTCCCTGCACCAAGTGCCTATCCACTGCAGATCTTCCTGCATTTCGCTACAATTTTCTAATGCTGCAACTTCTCTGTATACTACAGCATCATCCGCGAAAAGCCGCATGGAACTTCCGACACTATCTTCTAGGTCATTTATATATATTGTGAAAAGCAATGGCCCCATAACACTCCCCTGTGGCACGCGAGAGGTTACTTTAACGTCTGTAGACGTCTCTCCATTGAGAACAACATGCTATGTTCTGTTTGCTAAAAACTCTTCAATCCAGCCACACAGCTGGTCTGATATTCCTAAGGCTCTTACTTTGTTTATCAGGCGACAGTGCGGAACTGTATCGAACGCCTTCCGGAAGTCAAGAAAAATAGCATCTACCTGGGAGCCTGTATCTAATATTTTCTGGGTCTCATGAACAAATAAAGCGAGTTGGGTCTCACACGATCGCTGTTTCCGGAATCCATGTTGATTCCTACATAGTAGATTCTGGGTTTCCAAAAACGACATGATACTTGAGCAAAAAACATGTTCTAAAATTCTACAACAGATCGACGTCAGAGATATAGGTCTATAGTTTTCCGCAACTGCTCGACGACCCTTCTTGAAGACTGGGACTACCTGTGCTCTTTTCCAATCATTTGGAACCCTCCGTTCCTCTAGAGACTTGCGGTACACGGCTGTTAGAAGGGGGGCAAGTTCTTATGGGATTTCTGTCATCAGCCCTCTTTACCGACGAAGCAATCTTTACCAGAACTGGCATCATCGATCTTCATCTGTGAACAACAGATAGTCCTCGGGGAATGGTTGAAGCGTCTCATCAGCGCCGGTTCAGCGTCAATGTGTTGGCAGGAATTCTTGGTGACCGCATATTTGGACCGGTTATTATTCCACAACGCCACGACGGAAGAATGTACCTGGACTTCCTGTGGAATATTCTGCCTGGACTGCTTGAGAATGTGTCTTTGGCAATGCGGCAGGTTATGCGGTTTCTGCATAACGAAGCACCTCCCCAATTCCGCAATACAGTTAGCCGACTCCTCAACAACATCTTCCCCGTACGTTGGATAGGACGCGGAGGCCCTGCTAGATCACTTGATTTAAACCCCTTGGATTTTTACCTCTTGGGGACATCTGGAAAGTGTTGTGTTCACTGTGCAGATGTGTGTCTGATTTGCAGATCCTTCATCAGCGTATTCACGACGCATGTGACGCTATTCGGAGACAGGCCAGAACGTGCGAAAAAGTGCGGCAATCCATGTTGCGACATGTGGACGTGTACATTGCATCCTATGGAGGCCACTTTCAACATCGGTTGTGATGTGGATCGATGCAGCTCTGTACTGTATTCTGGCACGATTAGTTGTCGTTGCACGCACACCTTTCATTTCCGGACACATATTGACAGGACCTTTTTTCCTGCATTTCCAGTCAGTAATCCGTCCCTGCGATTTGTCGGTTTAATTAATGTTCACCCTGTATATCCCATTTGTAACTGGTGCTAACTTTTAATAGCTTGTGAAAAAAGGTAACTTAAATATATCCGAAATTGGTAAATAATAAATATTTACCTTTTGCAACTGTTCGTTGTACCTGACTCCTTCGTCGAATCAAAAATACACTGGAGGAATTATAATAGGAGCGCGAAAAGTTGGTTGGTCACCTCAGTACTGACGTTGGCTGAGGGGGCAGGTACACTTGTCGCCACGGGGTGATGGGATGTGATTGAGGGAATGTTTTTTTGTCTGTCTTCAAGTGCTGACAAGTTACTGGTGTGTGTACCTCATACCAATCAGCCACTGTGACATACATTTCAAATCGAAGTAACATAGATTGGTGAATGAACATTATAACTATGGTCATCTTTAAATGCGGTACATACTTGAAGCAAACAATATGAAATTAAATTAAGGCTGTTGTAATGCAATACAGTCATAGCAGAGAAATAACACTAAAAACACATACTAAATATTTCTGTCTCATATTTCATAATCCGTTTAAATATAAGTACAATTCTGTTATTAATCAGTTAATAACACAGAAAACACAATAAAAATTTGTAAAACAATTACAGTGCCACAGATTTGGGGAAGCTGGGGCTGGCAGAACAGTCGACACGAAGTCTTCCGAATGGTGCTGACTTTTGATGATCAGTTTTTAAGTGGGCCGGCGGCTAGCTTACCGCGCCCTTACTATACGCTAGTCTAGTGGAGGCTCATGACGTACATCATACAATGAAGGCTTTCACGACCGGCTGTTTCAACTGTCGAGAATTCTTCCGGGTTGTATGGCCGTGGTCCATGGAACCTGTGGTGTCACCGCCAGACACCACACTTGCTAGGTGGTAGCTTTAAATCGGCCGCGGTCCATTAGTACATGTCGGAGCCGCGTGTCGCCACTGTGTGATCGCAGACCGAGCGCCACCACAAGGCAGGTCTCGAGATACGGACTAGCACTCGCCCAGTTGTACGGACGACTTTGCTAGCGACTACATGGACGAAGCATTGCTCATTAGCCGAGCCAATAGTTAGAATAGCCTTCAGCTAAGTCAATGGCTACGACCTAGCAAGGCGCCATTAGTAACATTGCATGTATCTAAAGAGTCTCACTTGTATCGCCACAATCTCCAGATGTACCAAAAGGATGGATTAAAGTTAAGTATTCCAGAAGCTACGTACTTTTCTTTATAGCATTCATTACGTATCCTGTTTCAGACCTCACGCACCCTGCTTTGGCTTAGCGCGTGCCTTTCGGCTTCCTCTCATTGTGTCTAGGCTGTCTTGTCTAGACACAACAGAACCCTTCTATCCCTGACGTTTCGTCCAAAGCTACGTTAGACATCTTTGGAGGTGCTCCTGGTTGTGCTGTCTTGCCGTCTGACGAGTCGGACGCCGAAGAACGGCCTAAATACCGTGGAAAGGGGGAGTGGTCTGGATTTCACGTGATAGAGATAAACCAAATGGTTCAAATGGCTCTGAGCACTATGCGACTCAACTTCTGAGGTCATCAGTCGCCTAGAACTTAGAACTAATTAAACCTAACTAACCTAAGGACATCACACACATCCATGCCCGAGGCAGGATTCGAACCTGCGACCGTAGCGGTCACGCGGTTCCAGACTGAAACGCCTTTAACCGCACGGAGATAAACCATGTCAAGGATAAAATATAACTATCGATCATAGTACGTCAAGGATAAAAATTTCTCATCGATTCTGTAGCTCCACTGTCCATATATCGCTGAGTTTCATGGCTTCTTCTTTTCTGTTAAAATTGTCCCCATGTTTATATATTTCGATGGCTTCTCTATATAGCCGTGGATAATAGTTCGTCATAGTACATAAAGCTTCAGTTTCCGAAAATTTCACTACGTCACCCGACTGAAGACCATGTTCCGCCACGGCTGACTTGTCTGTTTCCCCTAGTCGGCAAAGATTTTTATGTTCCTTCAACCGTGTATTCACACTTCTCTTTGTAGTGCCAATGTAGACCCTACCACATGTACATGGAATCTTGTATACACCACTTGCAGACAGAGGGGGACGTTTATCCTTCATGGAACGAAGTGTTTGGCCTATTTTCTTAGTTGGTCTGAAAATCGGTCGAGCGTTATGTTTCCTTAAAATCTTGCCGATTTGATCCTTTACTTTTTTGATACATGGTAGAGAAACCGTGTTCTTCCATCGCTGTGTCCTATCGTTGTCCTTAGGCCTCCTGTTATTCGGTCACAAAACTATTTATTTCCTTACTAGAGTACCCATTCTTCTCAAAAGCCTGCGTTTGATGTTTTCATCTTTGATGTACTATGATCGATAGTTATATTTTATCCTTGAGAAAGTTTATCCCTGCTATCACATGAAATCCAGACCACGCCCACTTTCCACGGTATTTAGGCCGTTCTTCGACGTCCGACTCTTCGGTCGGCAAGACTCAGCACAACCAGGAGCATTTTCGAAGATGTCCAACGTAGCTTTGGACGAAACGTCAGGGATAGAAGAGTTCCGTGGACCACGGCCATACAACCCGGAAGAATTCTGCTGGTGTAGTCCGGCATTGTCATGCTGAAGGATACAGCGCTCTATGCGTGGACAAACTCTTAGAAATCGGAACTCGATTACAGTAAGATACCCGACATAGTTACGTTACACACTGCTATGTTACACGCTACAATTCGGAGCCCTCTAGCGGCAGTGGAGTGTAAATATTTAGACATGAAGAATAAAAATGTAGAATGTTAACAACGTTTGTTTTATTTAAAAAGCTTTCAGAAATGTCACATATGAAATTCAGAGGCATTAATTTTCAGACGCCCTCGTACATATCCTAGCACAGTCGGAGTCGCATCGACGTTTGTTATGGAGTTTGTAATGGGAAAGAGTTGGCTCTGTTTGCTTTATTTTACATTAAGACTCGCAAATTGTCTAATTTTAATTCTTTTTTGTGTTAGACTTCTTTTTGTGCTTCTGAATTTCTACGGGCTCTTTTTACGTCCTAGCCTAGTAATGACTGGATCTGGTTAAAACTATAGTATATTAGGAAAAAAGTAGGTGGTTTTCTGGTCCCCGTGCACGATCTGCCACTACCGATTTATCCCTGCTGAGAAGAAAACTGCTCTTGTGTTCCTTAAGGAAGGTGTCAATGCTCATTTTTGTAGTTCCTATGTATACTTGATCACATGTACAAGAAGTATTTTATACTATGGAAATCGTCTAGCGTAGGTCCTTCGGAGTTTTCAGATATTCGCGCACCTATCTTCTTGAAAGGAACAGTGTGTCAGTATTGTGTCTTCTTGGTCCTGAGAAAAAAAATAGTTGATTCTTTTTCACTAGAGGCTCCAGTTATTTTTTAATGTAGTGTCACAGTAGCCATTTTTTGTGAAAGGAGTTCTTACATGAATGAGCTTGTCCTCAAAGTACTGTGGTTCACAGATGCTTTTGGTACAGTCCACCAGTTTCCATCACTCTTCTTCTCTGCTCGGCAAAGTGACTGGAATTTCTGTAAGGGTAGATTATCTATGTGAGGAGGCTTCCTGTAGACTTCGTGTTCTAACGCCTCGTGTGTTTCTTAAGCGCATGTATACCCGGAAAATAACATTTGGCCTTATTTTTCTCTTTCACTAACGAGCTTTATATTACAAGTATCTGAGTACACAGCGTTGCCCGGATATGTATTTATCCCAATTTCCTGTTAACCCATATTCTGCTTTGCCCTTTCTCTGTCCATCTCCTGCCTCCCTTTCTGTCCATCTCCTCCAACCTCTCTCTCTGTGTCTCCGCCTACACCCCCCGTACTCTCTGTCATCTCCTCCTAACACTCTTTTTGTCCATCATGGTCCTCCTCTTCTCTCTGTCTTCTGCTGCTCCCCCCTCTGTCCATCTGCTCCTTCCCCTTGTTCATCTCCTCCTTCACCTTCTGTCCTTTTCCTTCTCCCTATCTCTAATTCCATCTCCTCCTTTCCCTCTCTTTATCCATCTTCTCCTCCCCTCCCTCTCTGCCCATCTCCTGCTCCCCCTCTCGCTATCCATCTCCTCCTCTTCTCTTTCTCTGTCCATTCCCTCATCACCCTCTCTCTGTCTGTATGCTCCTCTTCCCTATCTGTATCAATCTCCTCCTTCCCCCTCTCTGTCTGTTGATCTACTACACCCGTTTCTCTGTCCACGTTATCACTTTCACCCCAGTAGGAGGCTGGTGGTCCTTCAAGTCACAGTATTCCTTTTCAGGTCGTAACTAATGTGCGTACCAAATTCGGTTGAAATCGTTCCAGTGGGTTTAGGATGACCCTTTCAATCCCAACTTTGCCTGCATACGCATATTGAAAATATATTTCACACATATTTAAAATATTTCACACTTACTCGTACACATATTTCACCTGCATCTCTAGCGAATTTCGCCCTGCAGTTTCATTTTCACGCAGCTCAAGAGGGTGATCATGAAATAAAATTCTCTGAGACGAGTGTCGTTTTGGAAACATCGCAATATCATGCCTGTATGATAGAGAGGCTATTGGGGTTTTTAAATACTGTAATAATTTTAATAGAAAAGAGAAGGTGTTAAATTAGATAAAATTTGGATGTCAGCATCGCAACGTAAGACTGAAGATCGATTACTTTCAATCGAGAATGTTGGCACTACCAGGGATAATCATATAGCCGAAGTCACGTGGTGGACTGTGGTGCACTCTACACTGACTATCTACGAGGGCTAAGACTTTAATAGTGGCAAGTATTTATTTACAGCTCGTACAAAATAGATACGTGTTTGAAAGTTTTACTGACCTTCAGAGTAGTCACCAGCATTGTGTATAACCCGTTCCCAGCAATGTGGAGGTCATAGGATACTCTTAGCAGTGCCGGTTGTGTTGACAGTTCGAGCGGCGCGGTCTATAGCCCTACGAATTTGTAGCAGTTCTGAAGCGAATGCCGCGAAGTGTTTCCTTCAGTTTAGAAATAGAGTTGAATTCACGAGGGCTTAGGTCAGGGGAGTGCAGTAGACGGTACAGCACTTAGCAGCCCCATCAGTCAAACAAATCTGTAACAGCTTGCACTGTACGTGCTTGAGCGTTGTCCGGCAAAATGATGGTCAGGTCCTGCAGAAAGTGTCATCACTTCTGTCTCTAAGCTCATCGTAGGTTGTGTTTCAAAAATGAACATGCATACATACATACATACATTTTTTACACTACTGGCCATTAAAATTGCTACACCAAACAGAAATGCAGATGGTAAACGGGTGTTCATTGGACAAATATATTATACTAGAACTCATATGTGATTACATTTTCACGCAATTTCGGTGCATAGATCCTGAGAAATCAGTACCCAGAACAACCACCTCTGGCCGTAATAACGGCCTTGATACGCCTGGGCATTGAGTCAAACAGAGCTTGGATGGCGTGTACAGGTACAGCTGCCCATGCAGCTTCAGCACGATACCACAGTTCAAGGGTATTGTGACGAGCAAGTTGCTCGGCCACAATTGACTAGCCGTTTTCAGTTGGTGAGAGATCTGGAGAATGTGCTGACCAGGGCAGCAGTCGAACATTTTCTGTATCCAGAAAGGCCCGTACAGGACCTGCAACATGCGGTCTTGCATTATCTTGCTGAAATGTAGGGTTTCGCAGGGATCGAATGAAGGATAGAGCCACAGGTCGTAACACATCTGAAATATAACGCCCACTCTTCAAAGTGCCGTCAATGCGAACAAGAGGTAACCGAGACGTGTAACCAATGGCATCCCATACCATCACGCCGGGTGATATGCCGGTATGGCGATGACTAATACACGCTTCCAATGTGCGTTCACCGCGATGTCACCAAAGTCGCCAAACACGGATGCGACCATCATGATGCTGTAAACGGAACCTGGATTCATCCGAAAAAATGACGTTTTGCCATTCGTGCACTCAGGTTCGTCGTTGAGTATACCATCACAGGCGCTCCTGTCTGTGATGCAGCGTCAAGGGTAACCGCAGCCATGGTCTCCGAGCTGATAATCCATGCTGCTGAAAACGTCGTCGAACTGTTCGTGCGGATGGTTGTTGTCTTTCAAACGTCCCCATCTGCTGACTCAGGGATCGAGACGTGGCTGCCCGATCCGTTACAGCCAAGCGGATAAGATGCCTGTCATCTCGACTGCTAGTGATACGAGGCCGTATGGATCCAGCACGGCGTTCCGTATTACCTTCCTGAACCCACCGATTCCGTATTCTGCTAACAGTCATTGGATCTCGACCAACGCGAGCAGCAATGTCGCCATACGATAAACCGCAATCGCGATAGGCTACAATCCGATCTTTAACAAAGTCGGAAACGTGATGGAACGCATTCCTCCTCCTTACACGAGGCATCACAACAACGTTTGCTGGCCGCGGTGGTCTCGCGGTTCTAGGCGCCCAGTCCGGAACCGTGTGACTGCTACGGTCGCAGGTTCGACTCCTGCCTCGGGCATGGATGTGTGTGATGTCCTTAGGTTAGTTAGGTTTAAGTAGTTCTAAGTTCTAGGGGACTGATGACCACAGCTGTTAAGTCCCATAGTGCTCAGAGCCATTTGAACCATTTGAACAACAACGTTTCACCAAGCAACGCCGATCAACTGCTGTTTGTGTATGAGAAATCGGTTGGAAACTATCCTCGTGTCAGCACGGTGTTGGTGTCGCCACCGGCGCCAACCTTGTGTGAATGCTCTGAAAAGCAAATCATTTGCATATCACAGCATCTTCTTCCTGTCGGTTAAATTTCGCGTCTGTAGCACGTCATCTTCATGGTGTAGCAATTTTATTGGTCAGTAGTGTAATATGTATGGCTACTTTTATTCATTCTTAGGCATCTAACAGCTTTTCATACAGTGAAGATGGAGTGAGAACAGAACAGGGCTTTACTTGAGCCTCACAATGCCAGGTTGCCCCGATGTCTTTCCACATTAGAAGGGTGAGTAATACGGCACCTGTTGGTGATCCTCCTCTCCAGCACATCACGTGTCTCGAAACTGTGTGTAAACTCTATAGCATCTGTTACACAAGAACTTGTGTCGTCATTGATTCATGGTCCAGCACGTGATTCCATTTTGAATGCATCCTCCGTTGCGATGTGATAAGTGGAACATCCACAACTAGCCATTTGGAGAAAGACCAGCCATCTGTACACAGCTGTCAGTAGATAATTTCTAGATTCACCATTTATAACCGGTTCTTGTAAGTTTGTAAATAGGCATTCTCGAATCATTTGCATCTCTCTCCAAGTCTCTGCCAATTCACTGTATTCAGCATATCCGCGAAACTCCCCGACGGGTCAAACAAACCTTTGGCCATTCGTGCTTCCTTCTTAGTATTCGTCCAACATTCCCAGTTTCATATTTCTACAAACTATTACACCAAAATACTTGCATGAATTGACTGATTCAAGTTGTAACTCTGATATTGTGGTCATAGGCTACTACTTCTTTTTCGTTTTCTGAAATACATATTTTCACATTTATTAACATTTAAAGCGGGGTGGCAATCTTCGCACTACTTTCAAATATCATCAAGGTGTGACTGAATATTTGTGCACTCTTTGTCAGACAGTACTTCATTATAGATAACTGCATAATCTTAGAAAAGTGCTAGGTTACTGTTAATATATTTCATTAACACACAAAATGAACAACAAGTGTCCCAACATATTTCGCTGGGGCACACGTAAAGTAACTCTACATTTGTTGATGGCTCTTTATCTAAGGTAACAAGCTTTGTCCTTCTACCAAGGAATTCTCAACCAATAATAAATTTCGTTCGATATCCCATATTATCATACTTTTGATAGTAAGCGTATGTACGGTGCCAAGTTAAATGCTTTTTGTAAGTCTAAAAATACTTCTTCTACCGGCCTGCCTCGATCTATAGCTTTCAGGAGACTGTGTGATAAAAGAGTGAGTTTAGTTTCATATGTCCGTTATTTTCGGAATCCGTGCTATTTGTCATGGAGGGGGTCATACTCTTTGAGATAACTGATTAATCTCAGAGTATATTCAAAGATTCTACAGCAAATGAATGTCAAGCATATTACCCAATAGTTTCGTGAATAACTTCTGCGACCTTCTTTTTTTTAGGGATCTAAAGTAATTATGGTTAAAAGAGAAAACTGACTGATAGGTATTGTACTGGACCCTGGAGTCTTGTTCAGTTTTAATGACTTAAGCTGTTTCTAGCAGTAGTAGTAGTAGTACTAGTAGTAGTAGTAGTAGCAGCTGCTTTATTCACCCGTAGGTCTCTTTTTACAAGGATATAGGACATATCAAAGTATCTACAAGTTTAGACCAATTTAAAATAAACTGATTTGTATACACATACATTTACAGAGATAATCATTAGATTTACTCCTGGTATACAACACTTCTTTTACAAATAACTTGTTAAATAATGTAATGCCACACTGTTCACTCATACCTCACTATCAGTCATTGCACACACTATACACACATTGTTTCATAACACTTCATTCACTGTACACACAAACACACATACACACACACTGGTGATCTCTGGGCCATTTTCTGTACCGCAACTTCCCATTTGCTATCCTGAAAAACTGAGTTAGCATCCCTCTATAATTAGTGAGATGTTGAGCTCAAAAAGAGGAAAAGGTGTTAGTATTGTGCTATGCATAGCTTGAGGGTAACTTTTTCTAGAAGAAGAAAAAAAGAAGGAAAAAACATAGTGTGAAGATGTTATGTGGACTGTTCGATGTTTTATAATCATTATTATTATTTATTTGTATAACATTTTTTTTACGGAAACCCTACTCTGTTTTATCTAAGTAATCGTTCAATATATAAAATAACAAGTACTTTTTAGCTGTCTTTTTAAATAAGTGTATTTTTGCAATTTCTTTAATCTCTTTTGGTAATTTATTGTACAGTTTTATTCCTTGGTAGAAAATGTTGTTTTGACTTTTATGTTTATTTTTCAGTGGTAAATGTAAGTTGAGTCTAGCTCTTTTTCCATGGTCGTGGACAGAGCTGTTTGTGCAGTAATTACGAATGTTATTTTTGGTGTGTACAACTGACTGGTGGTTCTTTTCTGGAGTTCGAAAATTGTGTTCATATTTTGTGCATTTGTTCCCCAAAAAAGAATGCCATAGCTAATAACTGAGTGTGCATATGATTAGCATGTAACTAAAGGACACTGCATGATAAGATTCTAAGGGCATAGCATCCTGATGGCATTATGTTTGTAAGTATCTTTGTGTACAATATTCATTCCTAGAAAATTTGCTTTTGTTACACAGTCTATAGAGATGCCACCTACGTTTAATTTAACATTGTCATTTTCCCTCTTCAACCTGAAATTCATGGCATTAGTTTTCTTTATGTTCAATGTCACTGACAATAATATCTACACAGTAGTGCAAGAATTACATCGGGGCAATCCCCTGCATTTTCCTTGGTAAAGGAAAATCTTGGTAAAGAAACATCTGAAAATGGAGTTCAGTATTTCTGCTTTTGCTTTGCTGCATCCGATTTCTGCTCCTGTCTCGTCCATGAGAATTTTCATACTATCTTTGGTTCTTCCAACAGCCTTTACATTCTATCGGAATTTCTATGGGTTTTGTGAGAGATCCTTTGATAATATTCTGCTACAGTAGTCGAAGGCTTCAGGCATTGCCATCCTGACAGCCGAACTCTATTCATTCAGAATCTCCTTGTCTGTACCCCTTTGCTTAGTCGAATAGCTGTAATGCAGCAGTCTCTGTATCTTAGAAGTTTCTTCATGGTGGCTGCGCACTATGGTGGATACCTTTCATCATGAACTGTTCTACAGGATACATATCTGTCGAGTTCATGATTAATAGAATTCTTCTAAGCATGAGCCAAAATTCTTCTACATGTTGCTCTCCAGAGCTAAATGATTCGACAGTCTCATTCTCCTTGTGGACAGGAGCGTTGTCTCTCTCCAGCAGTATACCTACTTCTTATTAAATTGCTCACGTGTAACGTTTTCCCACCAGATCTAAAGCCGTCGGCACACGGACCGTGCATCTGAATGTTGAGCGTTGAGCGTGCCGAGTTTCTAACTTCATAGCGTGGAATAGCACGTTCGGGAGTCTTTCCGAACGTGCAGAGCAATATTCTGAGCGTGCGCCTGAGCGTTGATCAATGAGATGGCACAACGCCGCCTACGTCACACGCACGCCGTCTCCCTTCAGTACAGAGTTTTGAGGCGCCATATTGGCATTCATTTCAAGCCTATATGTATATATGCCGTTTGTAAGCACCAGCAAATTGAGAATCACTGGAAAACCCATTGTTAGTTGTGTTATTCGTTCCAATAAAGTAATGAGAAAGATCACATTCGCGGTAAAAGAATTATTGAAACTTTCGTATTATGAGAGTATGCTATTTGAAGGCAGTGACACACTGAAGATCCAACCAAAACGCATTGTTCTTGGTACAATTTGTTATAATTAAATTTCAATTAGTAACAGAATTATCTACAATTAACGTTCTTAGCATGGCATAATATTATATGGCTTAGAACAAGATCAGTTTTGTTGGTTTAGTGTAATGAGTAGCGTCCCTCTCAGCCAATGAGTTTTTGTTGGGGCGGTGGTTCGCGTTTTGACACTTCCAAATTTTTTTCCTAATATTTGCGTTTTTATTAGGTTCTGATATATTATTATTAATTTAATATAAGTATAAACTATTATATTTGATGTTATGTAAATATAAGTTCACCTTTTTTTGACTTTGTTCGATTGGCTTAATTACAGGACAGCTCGCACTACTAGTATAAAGACATTTTGCTCGTTTTTCTTTTACGATTCATAATTAACATGGTCCAAAGATTCTGCTGCTGGGTAGGAACAGTGATCAAGTAAGACTGACCTTGGGGCTGTACTAAAATGTGGGAATGATGAAATAAAGTTTATCTTATGCGGAGAAGTATTCCAAATTTGTAACGCACTGTTTGTAATGGAACTTTTATAAGCCTGTGTCCTTATTGATTGGACATTGTACTTCCCTTTTCGTGGACGATGGAGGAAATGTGCGTTTTAATAGAGCTAACGTGGGAATCTTACTCGCGCCCGTTGAGTAAACAGTGTGATTTACGAACTAGAAACATCCCTCAACTGCCGCTGGAGTGCGTGGCGATCGCTTATACCACGTTGGGGCCCACGTACGGTATGCACAAGTTGCATCGTTCCTGAGCGTTCAGCAGCACGTTGAACTCGGCACGCTCAACGTTAACGTTCGACAGCACGGTCCGTGTGCCGACGGCTTTAGGAACGATGCGACTTGTGCATATGGTACGTTGGACCAAACGTGGTATACGCGATCGCAACGGCAGCGGTAGTTGACGGATGTTTCAAGTTCGTAAATCACACTATTTACTCAATGGGCGTGCGTAAAATTCCCACGTTAGCTCTATTAAAACGCACATTTCCTCCATCGTCCACGAAAAGGAAAGTACTGTGTCCAATCAATAAGGACACAGGTTTATACAGGGTGTTTCAAAAATGACCGGTATATTTGAAACGGCAATAAAAACTAAACGAGCAGCGATATAAATACACCGTTTGTTGCAATATGCTTGGGACAACAGTACATTTTCAGGCAGACAAACTTTCGAAATTACAGTAGTTACAATTTTCAACAACAGACGGCGCTGCGGTCTGGGAAACTCTATAGTACGATATTTTCCACATACCCACCATGCGTAGCAATAATATGGCGTAGTCTCTGAATGAAATTACCCGAAACCTTTGACAACGTGTCTGGCGGAATGGCTTCACATGCAGATGAGATGTACTGCTTCAACTGTTCAATTGTTTCTGGATTCTGGCGGTATACCTGGTCTTTTAAGTGTCCCCACAGAAAGAAGTCACAGGGGTTCATGTCTGGCGAATAGTGAGGCCAATCCACGCCGCCTCCTGTATGTTTCGGATAGCCCAAAGCAATCACACGATCATCGAAATATTCATTCAGGAAATTAAAGACGTCGGCCGTGCGATGTGGCCGGGCACCATCTTGCATAAACCACGAGGCGTTCGCAGTGTCGTCTAAGGCAGTTTGTACCGCCACAAATTCACGAAGAATGTCCAGATAGCGTGATGCAGTAATCGTTTCGGATCTGAAAAATGGGCCAATGATTCCTTTGGAAGAAATGGCGGCCCAGACCAGTACTTTTTGAGGATGCAGGGACGATGGGACTGCAACATGGGGCTTTTCGGTTCCCCATATGCGCCAGTTCTGTTTATTGACGAAGCCGTCCAGGTAAAAATAAGCTTCGTCAGTAAGCCAAATGCTGCCCACATGCATATCGCCGTCATCAATCCTGTGCACTATATCGTTAGCGAATGTCTCTAATGCAGCAATGGTAGCGGCGCTGAGGGGTTGCCGTGTTTGAATTTTGTATGGATAGAGGTGTAAACTCTGGCGCATGAGACGATACGTGGACGTTGGCGTCATTTGGACCACAGCTGCAACACGGCGAACGGAAACCCGAGGCCGCTGTTGCATCACCTGCTGCACTAGCTGCGCGTTGCCCTCTGTGGTTGCCGTACGCGGTCGCCCTACCTTTCCAGCACATTCATCCATCACGTTCCCAGTCCGTTGAAATTTTTCAAACAGATCCTTTATTGTATCGCTTTTCGGTCCTTTGGTTACATTAAACCTCCGTTGAAAACTTCGTCTTGTTGCAACAACACTGTGTTCTAGGCGGTGGAATTCCAACACCAGAAAAATCCTCTGTTCTAAGGAATAAACCATGTTGTCTACAGCACACTTGCACGTTGTGAACAGCACACGCTTACAGCAGAAAGACGACGTACAGAATGGCGCACCCACAGACTGCGTTGTCTTCTATATCTTTCACATCACTTGCAGCGCCATCTGTTGTTGAAAATTGTAACTACTGTAATTTCGAAAGTTTGTCCGCCTGAAAATGTACTGTTGTCCCAAGCATATTGCAACAAACGGTGTATTTCTATCGCTGCTCGTTTAGTTTTTATTGTCGTTTCAAATATACCAGTCATTTTTGAAACACCCTGTAAAAGTTCCGTTACAAACAGTGGGGTACAAATTTGGAATACTTCTCTGCATAAGATAAACATCATTTCATCATTCCCACATTTTAGTAAAGCCCCAAGGTCAGTCTTACTTGACCACTATTCCTACCCAGTAGCAGAATCTTTGCAACATGTGAATTACGAAGCGTAAAGCAAAAAGGAGTAAATTATCGTTATACAAGTAGCGCAAGCTGTCCTGTAGATTAAGCCAATCGAACAAAGTCACCCCTCAAAAAAGGTGAACTTATACTTACATAACATCAACTATTATAGTATTTACTTATCTTAAAGTAATAATAAAGTATCAGAACCTAATAAAAACGGGAATGTTAGGGAAAAAAATTGAGGTGTCAAGACGCGAACCACCGCACCCACAAACAACTTTATACAGGTCAATGACGGTACTTTTTTTTTCTTTTTTTCATTTTGTTCGTTATTGATCGTTGTGTTTGGTCGTTGCGGACGTCGCAAGACAGGATGTCAAGTTCGGTGGTTGATCCTTCCACTCAGTCTTTTTATTACAGAGGCCAACCGGCTCTCTGACCGAACACGCTGAGCTACCGTGCAGGCGTACTCATTACGCTAAACCCACGCCACATCCAGTGCATCTAAACATTTTACGTTACACCTTTCTGAAAACCTTATCGTAGATATGTTACTAATTGAAATTTAATTATAACAAATTATACCAAGAACAATGCGTTTTGGGTGGACCTTCAGTGTGTCGCTGCCTTCAGATAGCCTACTCTCATAATACGCAAGTTACAATAATTCTTTTGTCACGAATATGATATTTCTCAATATTTTATTGGAACGAATCACACAATTAACAATGGGTTTTCCAGTGATTCTCAACTTGCTGATGCTCAGAAACGGCATATATACATATAGGCTTGAAATGAAAGCTAATATGGCGCCTCACAACTCTACTGAAGGGAGACGGCGTGCGTGTGACGTAGGTGGCGTTGTGCCATCTCATTGGTCAACGCTCAGACGCACGCTCAGAATATCTGACATGCCTGATATGGCTCTGCACGTTCGGAAAGACTGCTGTTCCACGCAATGACGTCAGAAACTCGGCACGCCCAACACTCAACGTTTGGATGCACGGTCCGTGCGCCGACGGCTTAAGGGCTTCTTTCCGTTGCATTACATTATTCCGAGTTTCTGGGTGTATCACGAATGCGAAAATACGATTGTTACAGTTGGAAGAGCGGGAGAGGCGGCGAAAAGAAGAACGCGAACGGCGCATGCGCGAGGAGCAGATGGAGGAGGCCAGGCTGCGAAGAGACAGGGAGCTGGAGGCCCAGCGGCTACGGGAGGAGCAGCGGCGGCGGAAGGACAAGGAGGTGAGTCACGGAGTTGCCTAGCTGCAGCGGCACAGGGCGATCGACAAGTAGAAAATGCATCGTTAGTCGGGTCTGTCCCATGACTTGTTGGGTACCGTACATCTGCCACAGGACTGCCGAATAGGCCACAGTTGCACAGGAATTGTGAGCACAAGAGTTAACACTTTTAACCTTCCGTTATTCGCTCGATAATTTCTGACACAGTCACTCGCGCGAATAATGGGTGTCATCCACAATATAAACGGTGTATTTGGACACTTTGAAAGGCGTATATGAATGATTTTAAGAGTGTTTTACTTAAATCCAAATGTAATACACAAATACGTAAGGCATACTGTTACACTAGGTGATAGACATTTTTGGCAATTGTTTGTAAATAGCTTCAATACCTCTCTGAGAGCAACCAACTTGTCATTCTCTCTGCGAACAGGTCTCTCAAGGATACTATCAAACATCAGACATTTCAAATGCAGCCTGAATCGGTTTTCACTCACTCATAAGTAGCATGATTCAAGCCCGTTATCCTTTTAGTTATCCCAGAGATATTACAAACCAATGAAAGCTCTGGTCTCTGTAACATCTCTTTCTTTAGCATTCCCTTCCTTACAAAAGTTACCTCAAACTTCACTGATGTAAATATTAGTACATGTTGCAATAATGGGTGTTATATCTTCATCCAAAAATAACTTCGTAATAACTATTTCTGTCGTTATTATACGAGGTTCATTTTAAGGTTCAGGTAACTGCGCTATGATCTTAAATGATCTTGTAGGATATTTACTTTTTCTCCATTTAGCTATTCCGTCTTTTCCTGAAAAACATACGTCCTCTTCAGTTACTTCTTCTTGTGATTCATTTTCATCATTTTCTGGCACTTCTTGTTTTGTTTTCATGTAAACAGTTCTCGTTCTCTGAGTCAACAATGAGCAGAAATTTTAGTAGTGAAAGTATTATGATTTGGACAGCCTTCTGCGCTAAAGATAAATCACGCATTGCCTGGGAGAACACTAAAATGAACTCTAACATGTATACTGAGATGATAGATACAGAATTGATTACAATATATGAGGACCTAGGGCACGAAAGTCTAATGTTTCAACGAGTTAATGCATCTGCGTATGTCTCCACCACAACAAAAATGTGGTTTGAAAATAAAGATATCGATGTGTTGATCTAGATTTGAACCCCGTGGAGAACCTTTGTAGGATACTTGCAAGGTGTGTTTATCGCAGTGGAAGGCAATTTGACGCCCGTATGTGACTTGAAAAGAGCGATATGAGAATAGGGGCCAACAGTTTCCCTGCGTGAACTACAAACCCAAACAAAATCAAAGCCGGAGAGAATTTTTTAGATAATTAGGAAGAAAAAAGTTGGAAAAGTATTAACAATTCAGTAACATAATAGGACAGTGAGTGGCTTCATACCAATGCAAACGCCTTATTTTGTTAGTCGTGTTACGAAAGAAACTATGTAATTCTGTTATGATAGTTTATGTCTTATATGTATCAACTACTTTCGTAATAAATTCAACACATGTACAGTATGCTTCAGACACTGTATATTACTTCCGTATGAACCGTACCTTTATTCTGATTTCCACTACTGCACTGGGTTTTATTAAGTATATATTCCTCGAGTCCATTACATATTAGCAGAGATACTCTGTGTGATCGTTTCTTCATTAGTGGTTGACAACGCGGCACATTGTAGAATGGTTTATGGAAATCTAGCAAGACAAAATCTGTCTGTTCGCCTGCATCTACTGTTTTCAAACCGTCGTGTATGAATACTGTTTGTTCACGCCGCCACAGAGGTATCAGCGAGGTTGCATGAATCACCAGAAGCTATACCTGAGACGGTGTAAGCTCATCCCTGGCACTTGCACTGGGCTGGACGCACCACTTCCGCGCGCCTACCACAAACAACAACGTAATGCGATTTTGTAAACATTTCTGTGGCAACGTCTCGGTGTTGTCACAGCTCTACAGACGTTTATTCTTTACACCTGCAGCGGTTAACACTTCGCAGTTGAAAGCTGACAACAGCGCTGCGAGCTGTCAGGGATCTTCTCATGCCTCCAGAATGAGATTTTCACTCTGCAGCGGAGTGTGCGCTGATATGGAACTTCCTGGCAGATTAAAACTGTGTGTCCGACCGAGACTCGAACTCGGGACCTTTGCCTTTCGCGGGCAAGTGCTCTACCATCTGAGCTAACGAAGCACGACTCACGCCCGGTCCTCGGGCACACAGTTTTAATCTGCCAGGAAGCTTCATATCAGCGCACACTCCGCTGCAGAGTGAAAATCTCATTCTGGAAACATCCCCCAGGCTGTGGCTAAGCCGTGTCTCCGCAGTATCCTTTCTTTCAGGAGTGCTAGTTCTGCAAGGTTCGCAGGAGAGCTTCTGTAAAGTTTGGAAGGTAGGAGACGAGATACTGGCAGAAGTAAGGCTGTGAGGACCGGGCGTGAGTCGTGCTTCGGTAGCTCAGATGGTAGAGCACTTGCCCGCGAAAGGCAAAGGTCCCGAGTTCGAGTCTCGGTCGGGCACACAGTTTTAATCTGCAAGGAAGTTTCATCTTCTCATGCCGTCTGGACTATAGCTCTGCCCATCGAAGCCCGAAGTTCAAAAATGGTTCAAATGGCTCTAAGCACTATGGGACTTAACATCTGAGGTCATCAGTCCCCTGAACGTAGAACTACTTAAACTAACTAACCTAAGGACATCACACACATCCATGCCCGAGGCAGGATTCGAACCTGCGACCGTAGCAGCAGCGCGGTTACGAGTTGAAGGGCCTAGAACCGCTCGGCCACAGCGGCCGGCGAACCCCGAAACATTGACAGCTTTAGGAAGAGTGGAAGTGCCGCCACTAACTTTTTTTTAGTGTTTAGGCATTACAGTCACTTCATAATGGGTAGTGCACGCATGGGTACTGTAATTTCAGATCACAGATGTTGGCTGTGGCCGCCACGGCACACTCATGACCCGAAGTCTACCAACTTTAAAGACTTCAGCCGATCTGGAACTGCGGAACCCTCCTTCAAGACATTTTCTTTCTCAGCAAATGCAGAAGCCGGGGATGATATTCAGTGGGATTCCATCATTAGCTGGGTAAATCAGCCGTTCAGGGAAACAGCAGGCAGGTCGGGAAAGAAAGTCAGTGTACACTCGGTACGTCTGCCAGGTGGCGTCACCCGAGATGCGGAGGGGACTCTGCCAGCGCACATAGAATGCACTGCAGGCAACCAGCTTCAAATTATGGCTCGTGTCTGCGCTAGTAGGCGCCTGTCGCTTGCGTTCTGAGGCCATCCTCGCTTCCTTACAGCGATTGGCTGATTTGGTGAAGACAGCAGATTGCAAGCTCAGTCTCAGCTATTTGTAGCGTCTGCCCTAGAGTCGACCGCGGTCTTCTGGTTCAGAGCAAAGTAGAAGACGCTCAGACGACTTAGCGACGAGATGGGATGCAAATTTCTTGACATCCGCTATCACATGGAGAACTGTAAGGCCCCACTTAATAGGACAGGTGTGTATTACACGCATGATGTGGCAGGTAGAGTAGCAGAGTACTTGTGGCGTGCACATGGTTTTTTATCAGCCTCACTATTCTCAGCTAACGTTTGTGTTCTCAGATGGGAAACAAAATAGGTTAATATGATATTAATAAACTGCAGAAGGACCCCAGATACAGCACCTCTTATTAAAGATAAAAATACCGACGTAATAGTGGGAACTGTAATTTGGTTGGGGCTGGAAATGAACAGCAACGGAATTCTAAATATACACTACTGGCCATTAAAATTGCTACACCACAAAGATGACGTGCTACAGACGCGAAATTTAACCGGACGGAAAAAGATGCTGTGATATGCAAATGATTAGCTTTTCAGAGCATTCACACAAGGTTGGTGCCGATGGCGACATCTACAACGTGTTGACATGAGCAAAGTTTCCAACCGATTTCTCATACACAAACAGCAGTTGACCGGCGTTGCCTGGTGAAACGTTGTTGTGATGCCTCGTGTAAGGAGGAGAAATGCGTACCATCACGTTTCCGACTTTGATAAAGGTCGGATTGTAGCCTATTGCGATTGCGGTTTATCGTATCACGACATTGCTGATCACGCTGGTCGAGATCCAATGACTGTCAGCAGAATATCGAATCGGTGGGTTCAGGAGGGTAATAGAGAACGCCGTGCTGGATCCCAACGGCCTCGTATCACTAGCAGTCGAGATGACAGGCATCTTATCCGCATGGTTGTAACGGATCGTGCAACCACGTCTCGATCCCTGAGTCAGCAGATGAGGACGTTTGAAAGACAACAACAGTTTGCACGAACAGTTCGACGACGTTTGCAGCAGCATGGACTATCAGCTCGGGGACCATGGCTGCGGTTACCCTTGACGCTGCATCACAGACAGCAGCGCTTGTGATGGTGTACTCAACGACGAACCTGGGTGCACAAATGGCAATACGTCATTTTTTCGGATGAGTCCAGGTTCTGTTTACAGCACCATGATGGTCGCATCCGTGTTTGGCAACATCGCGGCGAATGCACATTGGAAGCGTGATGGCTGGCCGGTGTGGCCGTGCGGTTATAGGCGCTTCAGTCTGGAAACGCGTGACCGCTACGGTCGCAGGTTCGAATCCTGCCTCGGGCATGGATGTGTGTGATGTCCTTAGGTTAGTTAGGTTTAAGTAGTTCTAAGCTCTAGGGGACTGATGACCTGAGTGCTCAGAGCCATTTGAACCATTTGAAGCGTGATGGTATGGGGTGCCATTGGTTACACGTCTGGCCACATCTTGTTTGCATTGACGGTACTTTGTGAACAGCGAACGTTACATTTCAGATGTGTTACGACCCGTGGCTCCATCCTTCATTCGATCCTTGCGAAACCCTACATTTCAGCAGGATAATGCACAAGCGCATGTTGCAGGTCCTGTACGGGACTTTCTGGATACAGAAAATGTTCGACTGCTGCCCTGGCCAGCACATTCTCCAGATCTCTCTCCAATTCAAAACTTCTGGTCAATGGTGGCCGAGCAACTGGCTCGTCACAATACGACAGTCCCTACTCTTGATGAACTGTGGTATCGTGTTGAAGCTGCATGAGCAGCTGTAACTGTACACGCCATCCAAGCTCGTTTTGACTCAATGCCCAGGTGTATCAAGGCCGTTATTACGGCCAGAGGTGGTTGTTCTGGGTACTGATTTCTCGGGATCTATGCACCCAAATTGCGTGAAAATGTAATCACACGTCAGTTCTTGTATAATATATTTGTGCAATGAACACCCGTTTATCATCTGTATTTCTTCTTGGTATAGCAATTTTAATGGCCAGTAGTGTAGATTACAGCATACAAGGTGTCCCAAAAGAAGAAAACACCGATAACGCTCAGTATGTTGTGTGGGAAGGCAGACTGATCGGTTTTCAAAAAGAAACTCATATCCGGAAGTGCACAGCTTGGGCACTGGAGAACAACGACGTCTGAGATGGGTGTGCGTCTACGTTACGTCAACAAACCCAACATGAGTTGCACATCGAGCTGTTTACACTACAAACGGGCTTTGAGCTGCTAACCTACTGCGTCAGTGCAGGGCGATGCTAAGCCTCATGCATATGTGCAGTTGTCTTTGAAGTATTTCAATCACTCCGTGGACTCGATCAATAAGGTCGTCTGCTGATGTTACGGTTGTGCCATACACCATATTCTTCATACTAACCCACAGAAAATAGCCGAGAGGTGGCAGATCTGGCGAGCGTGCTGACCATGCAACTGATCAACCTCTACCAATCCATAGATTGGGATATGTGAGGCTGAGGTGATTCCTCACATCAACATCAATGTATGCTGGAGCTCCATCGTGTTGAAGCCACATGTCTATCGGAACATTTAGTGGCACTACATCAAATAGGGTAGGTAAAACTTCTTGAATAAATGTGAGGCAGATCAGT
The DNA here is from genome assembly GCF_023864345.2 of Schistocerca serialis cubense. NCBI lineage: Eukaryota > Metazoa > Arthropoda > Insecta > Orthoptera > Acrididae > Schistocerca > Schistocerca serialis. Next base: position 227,871,698 of record NC_064641.1, read on the forward strand.
CATGGCAATCTGTTTGGCAACAGGTATGGCCCAATGATACGGTCACCAATTATCTCAACCCAGATGTTAATAACGACACTGTGTTGGTGATTCTGAATTATCTGTATGCACGGATGTCGTCTCTAGTAAACGTGCATTCATCCGTGGATAGCACTAAGATTGGGAACTGTGGCTGGAGTATGAATTGTTCAAATACTACTGCACAAACTGTACCCATCATGGCTAGTCCTCGTAGTGCCTGGACTTCCTGCAGATGGTATGGGCGGAGCTGGTGCTCATGGACAAGAAGCCATACCCGTGTGGAGCACCTGTGCCACCTGCTGAGTCCCAATGTCTGGGTCCTCTTCGAACATTGTCAGCACATCCTCCTCCAGCGGTAGTGTTCGAGCCGAGCGTGGACGACCCGCATTACCCTACAGAGGACAAACAGTAGACTAAGAATAGTATTCACAAGTACCAAACACAAAGAGCTACCACTTTGCTGTGCAATGGATACACCTCAGGTGGAAAACACCTACGTGCCACTTTCTGGCTTCTCTGAGGCGTCTCTCACAATGGCCGCGAACGTGGAATGATGTAGTGTACGCCTGTTTGGAAAACATTCCGTATACAGTCTTTCAGCATCTCTCCCACTACAATCCGGTCTGCCATACGCAAGCACCATGTCAGTCATTTCCATAGCTGCATACTGGTGCATGTCGTACTGCTATCAACAAAGTTATTGCAATGGTAGACCACCGAGGTCCGCAGAAAGATACGAACAAGGGATGTGTGGAAGAATGTAGCGCACACGCAGGAAATGTTATTAGGCTCAGGTCGTGCATCCTTAGTACCCAGATGGCTACACGGTTGCGTACCTTCCTACCAGAAAGAATCGGAACAAGCCGTGGCATCCGTTCGTTCTCAGACTTCGACTACTTCCAGAGTTCAAGCTGTGTGTTTCCGGATATGGGTACCTTCGTGAAAACCGATCAGTTTGTCTTCCCACACAACATACTAATTGTTGTCTGTATTTTTTTGGGTGAGGGGGGAGGGGGGCACCATACACATCGCAAAAACAGGTGAGGCGCCGGTGGTGGCGGCATATTTACTGCAGCAAGGAATTTGATAATATCTAGTGAGTTTATTAGGGATTCTGAGTGTAAAATAATAAGGGAGAAACAAAACACCACAGGTTGTTCAAAAATGGTAATCGGAAGCTCTAACGGGACGCCTGCGTCAAGTGCTATAGTGACAGAACAGTGAAGAGAGAGCTTGAAGAATATCGTGAATGAGTTTCCCGATCATGCTATTGTTATAGGTGGCGTAAGGCCGTCGCATTAGACGGAGATTATACACTACTGGACATTAAAATTGCTACACCAAGAAGAAATGCAGATGATAAACGGGTATTCATTGGACAAATATATTATACTAGAACTGAAATATGATTATATTTTCACGCAATTTCTGTGCATAGCTCCTGAGAAATCAGTACCCAGAACAACCACCTCTAGCCATAATAATGGTCTTGATACGCCTGGGCATTGAGTCAAACAGAGCTTGGATGGCGTGTACAGGTACAGCTGCCCATGCAGCTTCAACGCGATACCACAGTTCATCAAGAGTAGTGACTGGCGTATTGCGACGAGCCAGTTGCTCGGCCACCATTGACCAGAAGTTTTGAATTGGAGAGAGATCTGGAGAATGTGCTGGCCAGGGCAGCAGTCGAACATTTTCTGTATACAGAAAGGCCCGTACAGGACCTGCAACATGCGGTCGTGCATTAGAATTTTGGAACACGTATTGTGTTCGAGTATAATGACTTTTCTGGAGACAAGAAATCTACTCTGTAGGAATCAGCATGGGTTTCGAAAAAGACGGTCATGTGAAACCCAGCTCGCGCTATTCGTCCACGAGACTCAGAGGGCCATAGACACGGGTTCACAGGTGGATGCCGTGTTTCTTGACTTCCGCAAGGCGTTCGATACAGTTCCCCACAGTCGTTTAATGAACAAAGTAAGAGCATATGGACTATCAGACCAATTGTGTGATTGGATTGAGGAGTTCCTAGATAACAGGACGCAGCAAGTCATTCTCAATGGAGAGAAGTCTTCCGAAGTAAGAGTGATTTCAGGTGTGCCGCAGGGGAGTGTCATAGGACCGTTGCTATTCACAATATACATAAATGACCTTGTGGATGACATCGGAAGTTCACTGAGGCTTTTTGCGGATGATGCTGTGGTGTATCGAGAGGTTGTAACAACGGAAAATTGTACTGAAATGCAGGAGGATCTGCAGCGAATTGACGCATGGTGCAGGGAATGGCAATTGAATCTCAATGTAGACAAGTGTAATGTGCTGCGAATACACAGAAAGATAGATCCTTTATCATTTAGCTACAAAATAGCAGGTCAGCAACTGGAAGCAGTTAATACCACAAATTATCTGGGAGTACGCATTAGGAGTGATTTAAAATGGAATGATCATATAATGTTGATCGTCGGTGAAGCAGATGCCTGACTGAGATTCATTGGAAGAATCCTAAGGAAATGCAATCCGAAAACAAAGGAAGTAGGTTACAGTACGCTTGTTCGCCCACTGCTTGAATACTGCTCAGCAGTGTGGGATCCGTACTAGATAGGGTTGATAGAAGATATAGAGAAGATCCAACGGAGAGCAGCGCGCTTCGTTACAGGATCATTTAGTAATCGCGAAAGTGTTACGGAGATGATAGATAAACTCCAGTGGAAGACTCTGCAGGAGAGACGCTCAGTATCTCGGTACGGGCTTTTGTCAAAGTTTCGAGAACATACCTTCACCGAAGAGTCAAGCAGTATATTGCTCCCTCCTACGTATATCTCGCGAAGAGACCACGAGGATAAAATCAGAGAGATTAGAGCCCACACAGAGGCATACCGACAATCCTTCTTTCCACGAACAATACGAGACTGGAATAGAAGGGAGAACCGATAGAGGTACTCAAGGTACCCTCCGCCACACACCGTCAGGTGGCTTGCGGAGTATGGATGTAGATGTAGATGTAGATCCTGCTGAAATGTAGGGTATCGAAGGAATCGAATGAAGGATAGAGCCACGGGTCGTAACACATCTGAAATGTAACGTCCACTGTTCAAAGTGCCGTCAATGCCAACAAGAGGTGACCGATACGTGTAACCAATTGCACCCCATAACATCACGGCGGGTGATATGCCGGTATGGCGATGACGAATACACGCTTCCAAAGTGCGTTCACCGCGATGTCGCCAAACACGGATGCAATCATCATGATGCTGTAAACAGAACCTGGATTCATCCGAAAAAATGACGTTTTGCCATTCGTGCACCCAGGTTCGTCGTAGAGTACACCGTCGCAGCGCTCCTGTCTGTGATGCAGCGTCAGGGGTAACCGCAGCCATGGTCTCCGAGCTGATAGTCCTTGCTGCTGCAAACGTCGTCGAACTGTTCGTGCAGATGGTTGTTGTCTTGCAAACGTCCCAGTCTGTTGACTCAGGGATCGAGACGTGGCTGCACGATTCGTTACAGCCATGCGGATAAGATGCCTGTCATCTCGATTGCTAGTGATAAGAGGCCGTATGGATCCAGCACGGCGTTCCGTATTACCATCCTGAACCCGCCAATTCGATATTCTCGACCAACGCGAGCAGGAATGTCGCGACACGATAAACTGCAATCGCGATAGGCTACAATCTGACCTTTATCAAAGTCGAAAACGTGATGGTACGCATTTCTCTTCGTTACACGAGGCAACGTTTCAGAAGGCAACGCCGGTCAACTGCTGTTTGTGTATGAGAAATCGGTTGGAAACGTTCCCTCATGTCAGCACGTTGTAGGTGTCGCCACTGGCGGCAACCTCGTGTGAATGCTCTGTAAAGCTAATCATTTGCATATGAGAGCATGTTATTCCTGTCGGTTAAATTTCGCGTCTGCAGCACGTCATCTTCGTGGTGTAGCAATTTTAATGGCCAGTAGTGTACTTTGTTTCCAAAATAGTGCGGAATAATATTGTGTATCGGAATCGAGAAAAGAGTCAGCCTGCTTACAGAAAAAAATATGTATTGCATTGCTTATTTAGCGCCCCTGGTAGATGCATGTGAGAACAAATAGTGAAACATTTGTGTTTCATCCGAGTGGTATTCCTGAGCCTGTGCTGATTCGTGTTGCCTTAGTTTGATGCAGATATGATTTTGTTATGGATATAATGTGTGCTGGAGTCGGTGTGGCGCCTGAATGTCGGTGTCGGGGCAGCAGTTGCAGGACGCGCGGCGCGCGCAGGCCATCCGGGAGGCGCTGGCCGAGGCGGAGCGGCGGGCGCAGCGGGACCGCGGCCAGGGGCAGCCGGCGCGCCGGCCAGACGCCGCGGCTCACGCGCGCTCCCAGCAGCAGCAGCAGCAGCAGCCGCCTCCAGGGCCTGGCGCGCCCGCCACGCCGGCCCAGCTTCTCCGGCACCAGGTGCGTCAGCTGAGCGCCACACAAATGCACCAACGTTTACGAAAATCGCAACTCTCGCAAAACAATGTCAAATGACCGAGTTACCAAAACTCCCGACGGACTTTACATATCAATCACATTCTTTCACGACCCTCGCAGGGTCGTCTGCTGAAGGTTATCGAAGAGGGGAAAAAGTTGCTAAAACGGCGTTTTCTAATATACCTGACACGCTGAGTTTCAGATAGTCTGATTTTAAGAATATAATAATTCCAATCCCAAAGAAAGCAGGTGTTGACAGATGTGAAAATTACCGAACTATCAGTTTAATAAGTCACAGCTGCAAAATACTAACGCGGATTCTTCACAGACGAATATAAAAACAGGTGGAAGCCGACCTCGGTTCAAATGGTTCAAATGACTCTGAACACTATGGGACTCAATTGCTGAGGTCATTAGTCCCCTAGAACTTAGAACTAGTTAAACCTAACTAACCTAAGGACATCACACACATCCATGCCCGAGGCAGGATTCGAACCTGCGACCGTAGCGGTCTCGCGGTTCCAGACTGCAGCGCCAGAACCGCGCGGCCACTTCGGCCGGCAGCCGACCTCGGGGAAGATCAGTTTCGATTCCGTAGAAATGTTGGAACACGTGAGGCAATACTGACCTTACGACTTATCTTAGAAGCTAGATTAAGGAAAGGCAAACCTACGCTTCTAGCATATGTAGACTTAGAGAAAGCTTTTGACAATGTTTACTGGAATACTCTCTTTCAAATTCTGAAGGTGGCAGGGCTAAAATACAGGGAGCGAAAGGCTATTTACAATTTGTACAGAAACCAGATGGCAGTTATAAGGGTCGAGGGACATGAAAGGGAAGCAGTGGTTGGGAAGGGAGTGAGACAGGGTTGTAGCGTCTCCCCGATGCTAATCAATCTGTATATTGAGCAAGCAGTGAAGGAAACAAAAGAAAAGAAAAATTCGGCGTAGGTATTAAAATCCATGGAGAAGAAATAAAAACTTTGAGGTTCGCCGATGACATCGTAATTCTGTCAGAGACAGCAAAGGACCTGGAAGAGGAGCTGAACGGAATGGACAGTCTTTTGAAAGGAGGATATAAGATGAACATCAACAGAAGCAAAACGAAAATAATGGACTGTAGTCGAATTAAATCGAGTGATGCTGAGGGAATTAGATTAGGAAATGAGAGGCTTAAAGTAGTAAAGGAGTTTTGCTATTTGGGGAGCAAAATAACTGATGATGGATGAAGTAGAGAGGATATAAAATGTAGACTGGCAATGGCAAGGAAAGTGTTTCTGAAGAAGAGAAATTTGTTAGCACCAAGTATAGATTTAAGTGTCAGAAAGTCTTTTCTAAAAGTATTTGTAAGGAGTCTAGCCATGTACAGATGTTAAACATGGACGATAAATGCTTTAGACAAGAAGAGAACAGAAGCTGTCAAAATGAGGTGCTACAGAAGAATCCTGAATATTAGATGGGTAGATGACGTAATTAATTAGGAGGTACTTAATAGATTTGGGGACAAGAAGAATTTGTGGCACAAGTTGACGAGAAGAAGGGATCAGTTGGTAGGACATGTCCCGAGGCATCACGAGATCACCAGGTTAGTACTGGGGGCGGCGTGGAGGGTAAAAATCGTAGAGGGAGACCAAGAGAGGAATACACTAACCAGATTCAGAAAGATGTAGCGCTCAGTAGTTACTTGGAGATGAAGAAGCTTGCACAGGATAGAGTAGCATGGAGAGCTGCATAAAACCAGTCTCAGGACTGAAGACCACAACAACAACAACAAAAATCAGTTGTATGAAAGATCATCACATGAGAACGGCTTGACCGATTTGGTTGATTATTTTTTTTTTGTTCCTAATTGTGGATGGATAAATAAACTTGTTTTGGTTAGTTTGACAGTTCTGCTGTCACATGATTTCATAACAAAAAAAATCATTTTCACAGTTATACATACGATATGTAAAGACGTATGTAATATACAAAGGGGAAACGTTGTTACTGGAAATCTCAAAAAGTTCCTGACCGATTTACTACAAATGTTTACACGAAACTCTAATGAATCTTTGGACGGAAGTAGGCTACATATTTTTGTAATATATACAGGGTGAGTCACCTAACGTTACCGCTGGATATATTTCGTAAGCCACATCAAATACTGACGAACCGATTCCACAGACTGAACGTGAGGAGAGGGGCTAATGTAATTATTTAATACAAACCATACAAAAATGCACGGAAGTATCTTTTTTAACACAAACCTACGTTTTTTTTAAAATGGAACTACGTTAGTTTTGTTAGCACATCTGAACATATAAACAAATACGTAGTCAGTGCCGTTTGTTGCATTGTAAAACGTTAATTACATCCGGAGATATTGTAACCTAAAGTTGACGCTTGAAACCTCCGACGTTCAGTTGCGTGTTGTAACAAACACGGGCCACGGTCGGCGAGCAGCATCTGCAGGGACATGTTTACGATGACGACCGTGTTTACGAGTGTGGTTGTAGTGCACTGTTGTGGTTTGGTCTAGCTGTCGCAGTGTCCGCATGTAGCGCTTGCTGCTATTGTTATTCTGCATTCGTCTTCGCACGCAGACCAACTGTAGTACACCGTGTTACCAGACGTCTAGTGTTGTAGGAACTCAAAAATGGCTCTGAGCACTATGGGACTTAACATCTATGGTCATCGGTCCCCTAGAACTTAGAACTACTTAAACCTAACTAACCTAAGGACATCACACAACACCCAGTCATCACGAGGCAGAGAAAATCCCTGACCCCGCTGTTGTAGGAACTGTGACCATGGTGTATTCGAACTCTGAAAAGGCTGAGATGATACTCATCTATGGCGAGTGTCGACGAAATGCAGCAGAAGCCTGCAGGGTGTATGCAGAACGGCACCCGGACAGAGAGCATCCAACATGCCGCACATTGCAAAACATCTATCGCCAACTGTATGCAACAGGTATGGTCGTAGCACGCAAACGGGTCCGTAACAGGCCCGTCACAGGAGAAGTGGGTGCAGTTGGTGTGTTAGCTGCTGTTGCCATGAACCCACACATGAGTACACGTGACATTGCGAGAGCCGGTGGACTGAGTCAAAGTAGTGTCATGCGCATACTGCATCGTCACCGCTTTCACCCGTTTCATGTGTCGCTACGTCAGCAATTACATGGTGATGACTTTAATCATCGAGTGCAATTCTATCAATGGGCATTAACAGAGAATGCGTTGCAGTTCTACCAGTTTACCGATGAAGCGGGTTTCACAAACCACGGGGCAGTGAATCTACGGAACATGCATCACTGGTCCGTGGATCCTCGCTGGCTCAGACAGGTAGAGCGACAGCGACCGTGGACTGTAAATGTATGGTGATGGTGCGGAATCATTGGCGACCACCTCATTGGTCCTCACCTCATTGCAGGGCCCAAACAGCTGCAACATACGTCGCGTTTCTACAGAATGATCTGCCAACGTTGCTCGAAAATGTCCCACTGGAAACGCGTCGACGTATGTGGTATCAGCATGATGGTGCGCCTGCACATTCCGCAATTAACACTAGGCTGACTCTTGACAGGATGTTCGATGGGCGTTTCATAGGACGTGGAGGACGCATAAATTGGCCAGCCCGTTCTCCTGATCTTACACCTCTGGACGTCTTTCTGCGGGTATGTTAAAGGAGAATGTGTACCGTGATGTGCCTACAACCCCAGAGGATATGAAACAACGTATTGTGGCAGCCTGCGGCGACATTACACCAGACGTATTGCGGCGTGTACGACATTCATTACGCCAGAGATTGCAATTGTGTGCAGCAAATGATGGCCACCACATTGAACATCTATTGGCCTGACATGTCGGGACACACTCTATTCCACTCCGTAATTGAAAACGGAAACCACGTGTGTACGTGTACCTCACCCCTCATGGTAATGTACATGTGCGTCAGTGAAAAAGACCAATAAAGAGGTGTTAGCATGTGGACGTAATGTGCTGTTCCAGTCTCTTCTGTACCTAAGGTCCATCACCGTTCCCTTTGGATCCCTACGTAATTCGGTGCTCTTCGATACACACGATCGAACAGCGGAGGAGTGGTACTCGAGCGTCAACTTTAGGTTACAATATCTCCGGATGTAATTAACATTTTACAATGCAACAAACGGCACTGATTACGTATTTGTTTATATGTTCAGATGTTCTAACAAAACTAACGGGGCTCCATTTAAAAAAACGTAGGTTTGTGTTAAAAAACATACTTCCGTGCGTTTTTGTATGGCTTGTATTAACCAATTACACTAGCCCCTCTCCTCACGTTCGGTCTGTGGAATAGATTCATCAGTATTTGATGTGGTTTACGAAATATATCCAGCGGTAATGTTAGGTGACGCACCCTGTATATATAATATGTACATATATATGTAATATATAAGGGGAAGCGTAGTTACCATAAATTTCGAAAAGTTCTTCCCCGATTTGCTTAAAATTTGTACACGATACTCGAAATAACATTCGGACGGACATAGGCAGGTACTCCTAATAAACATATGCCCTTTTCTTAACCGTTTGCGGGTAAACCAATGAAATGAACTAGGAACTGGAGATGTGTTACCTCAAGTCTCAGTCCGATAGTGCTTCTCGCGTAGCGCACGGTAGTACAGTGTTGTTACGTGAACAACGAATACAGTTTTGTTTAGTGAAAATGCCACGGATCTTCACACATGCAATGTATGCTGACATGGAGTTTGTCTATGGTTTGTCAAATGGGAACTCCAGAGGTGCTGTGAGAGAGTACCAACAACGATTTCCGAATCGCAGAGTGCCAGATAGCAAGGTGTTTAGCAGGGTGTTTCACGGATTGCGTGAGCGTTGTACGCTTCCCAGCGTTCAACGTTCTCTCTGAATGTCCCGTACAACAAACTCTTAATGAAGTTGAGAACATTCCTCAAGTAGTGGAACGCAACCCTACTACTAGCTGTAGAAGAATTGCTGCCCAACTTGGTATTCCACAAACACGAGTAATACGCACAGTACACAAGCAAGGTCTGTATACCTTTCATCGGCAGAGTGTACAACATCTGCATGAAGGATATGCTGCCGCCCCGCAAGAATTCTGTCAATGGATCATTGCCAGTGATCGATTAATTCCACGTATTCTGTTCACTGATGAGTCCACATTTACCCTCAACGGAATCAACAACACGCGCAATTCTCATGAATGGGCAAATGAAAATGTGCACTCCACTGTCGAAACGAAATTTCAACGACGTTTCTCAGTCAACGTGTAGTGCAGTATTATTGAAGACCAACCCATCGGTCCAGTTGTTTTAGATAACCGTCTTACTGGGACACTGTATCTTGAGTTTCTTCAAAATGTGTTACCAAAATACGTTGAGGATATCCCTTTGGCAACACGAGCTCGTATGTACTTTCAGCATGCCGGAGCTCCTAGACATTCCGTACGGGTAGTGACACAGTATCTCAACCCAACGTGGCCTGGTCGTTGGATCGGTCGCCGTGGAGTCACTGCTTGGCCACCGAGGCCACCCGGTCTTACCCCATTGGATTACTGTTTGTGGGGGTGACTGAAGAGTGACGTCTACAAGCGCAGAGTGGACGCAAGAGAGGAACTTCTCGCTCGTATTTTACGTGCTTGTGCCGAGGCAGAGGAATGCAAAACTGAGCTCCGATCGGCGATACAATACTTGCCTACAGGAGCAGCAACATGCATTGAAGTTGACGGTGGACTGTTTGAATAACTTCTGTGAGGAAACGTACACAATTAAACAAACCACAATATAACAGTATCTTAATTTACCGTCACCTGCACCTTTCCCGTTCCTGGCTGTTTTCTTGGTTTACCCGGAGACGGTTAAGAAAAGGGCATATGTTTATTAGACGTTTTTTGTTCAGAATCACCAGTAGTATCACTCGTCAAAGCATGTAACTTTCCTCCTGACTCACCCTGTATATATAAGGTGTTACAAAAAGGTACGGCCAAACTTTCAGGAAACATTCCTCACACACAAAGAAAGAAAATATGTTATGTGGACATGTGTCCGGAAACGCTTATTTTCCATGTTAGAGCTCATTTTATTACTTCTCTTCAAATCACATTAATCATGGAATGGAAACACACAGCAACAGAACGTACCAGCGTTTGTTACAGGAAATGTTCAAAATGTCCTCCGTTAGCGAGGATGCATGCATCCACCCTCCGTCGCAAGGAATCCCTGATGCGTTGATGCAGCCCTGGAGAATGGCGTATTGTATCACAGCCGTCCACAATGCGAACACGAAGAGTCTCTACATTTGGTACCGGGATTGCGTTGACAAGAGCTTTCAAATGCCTCCATAAATGAAAGTCAAGAGCGTTGAGGTCAGGAGAGCGTGGAGGCCATGAAATTAGTCTGCCTCTACCAATCCACCGGCCACCGAATCTGTTGTTGAGAAGCATAAGAACACTTCGACTGAAATGTGCAGGAGCTCCATCGTGCATGAACCACATGTGGTGTCGTACTTGTAAAGGCACATGTTCTAGCAGCACAGGTAGAGTATCCCGTATGAAATCATGATAATGTGCTCCACTGAGCGTAGGTGGAAGAACATGGGGCCTAATCAAGACACCACCAACAATGCCTGCCCAAACGTTCACAGAAAATCTGTGTTGATGACGTGACTGCACAAATGCGTGCGGATTCTCGTCAGCCCACGCATGTTGATTGTGAAAATTTACAATTTGATCACGTTGGAATGAAGCCTGATCCGTAAAGAGAACATTTGCACTGAAATGAGGATTGACACATTGTTGGATGAACCATTCGCTGAAGTGTACCCGTGGAGGCTCATCAGCTGTTGATAGTGCCTGCACACGCTGTACATGGTACGGAAACAACTGGTTCTCCCGTAGCACTCTCCATACAGTGACGTGGTCAACGTTACCTTGTACAGCAGCAACTTCTCTGATGCTGACATTAGGGTTATCGTCAACTGCACGAAGAACTGCCTCGTCAATTGCTGGTGTCCTCGTCGTTCTAGGTCTTCCCCAGTCGCGAGTCATAGGCTGGAATGTTCCGTGCTCCCTAAGACGCCGATCAATTGCTTCGAACGTCTTCCTGTCGGGACACCTTCGTTCTGGAAATCTGTCTCGATACAAACGTACCTCGCCACGGCTATTGCCCCGTGCTAATCCATACATCAAATGGGCATCTGCCAACTCCGCATTTGTAAACATTGCACTGACTGCAAAACCACGTTCCTGATGAACACTAACCTGTTGATGCTACGTACTGATGTGCTTGATGCTAGTACTGTAGAGCAATGAGTCGCATGTCAACACAAGCACCGAAGTCAACATTACCTTCCTTCAACTGGGCCAACTGGCGGTGAATCGAGGAAGTACAGTACATACTGACGAAACTAAAATGAGCTCTAACATGGAAATTAAAAGTTTCCGGACACAAGTCCACATAACATCTTTTCTTTATTTGTGTGTGAGGAATGTTTCCTGAAAGTTTGGCCGTATCTTTTTGTAACACCCTGTATATGTAATGGGGGAAGCGTTGTTACCACAAATCTCCAAAAGTTCTTCAATGGTTTCCTTCTAATTTTTACACGATACTATAATTAATATTTAGACGGAAATGAACATAGAGAGTGGGAGGAGGAGATGGCCAGAGAGAGTGGGCAAGAAATTTAGGATGCTTAAGCAATTCCCATGCACATTCAGCAATTGTGAAGCGTTTTCAGGTTCGTTAGCTTTACATAAAACGTATTGAAAATGATTGATAGTTTCGTCTCAATATTCGGCCTGATGCGCAAGATGAATGAGGCTGGCGAAATATCTTTAGCTATTGTCACACGGGCCACGCATACGAAAGTCAACCTTGAACGTAGTGAGTGACTGTCGCCTTAATGTGGACACAGCTCGCTGCGGGTTCTTTCCGAATGTGCAGTGTAATATCAGGTTGTCACACATTCTGAACGCGCATTTGAAAGTAGACCAATGAAATGAAAGAATGCCACCTATGCCACATGCACGCTATCTTTCATTTCAGCACAGAGATGGCAAAGGCCATATTAGATTTAAGTTGAAGCCCATTTTTGGTGGGTTTTATGTTATTACTTACTAGCTATGAAAATATGGATTTTCAAAACAAGCAGGACCCGGAGGATCTCTCGAAATCGCGTTGTTATTGGTAGGATTTGTTGTAATAAAATGGCACGAAATGTTACATTGGTGGTTATACAACTTTCATATTACAGTATTTCACACGTTCTTAAATTCTGCTGCTGAATGGTAACAGTGATCAAGTAAGGATGACCAAATGGTTTATCTTATGAAGATCTGGAGACGGTAACTTAGTTTTACCGAAACTGGTTATCTACAATAAAGCTGTGATTCTTCAGTTTCTCCCGGCGTATTTGTTGCTCGAACAGTCCACAGGTATACTGTCGGTTCATAGTGTTCAACAGGCACAATATTTCGGCGATCACACATGTCGCCATCGTCAGGTGCGCTGACGATGGCGACATGTCTGATCGCCAAAATATTGTGCCTGTTGAACACTATGAACCGGCAGTATACCCGTGGACTGTTCGAGCTACAATAAAACTGTTTTATAGTACCCTCGGCTAAGAAGTTCTTCTTCTCCTAAGTAACCACTAGAGATGGCCCCTTCGGAGCTCAACATGAGCAAACTAATGCCAACACATAGCTCTTTTCATGTTTTATGTATCTGGAAATTCAGTGGAAAGATTTTATGTGTACCTGGCACAAGATGTTTGTAATAACCTTTATGAAGACCTGAAGATGGTAACTTAGTTTTACCAAAACCGGTTATCCAGAATAAAGTTTTTTATAGCGATCTCAAATAAGAAGTTCTTCTTCTGAATTACATGGAAGGCATTTCAAGGCAACGGCGCATTGAAGATCCATCAAAAATGCGTTGTTCTTTGTACAGTTTGAAGTAATTAAATATCACTTAGTAACGTAACAGTGATTAAAACCTTCATAAGATGGCAAGGTACAAGACATGGTGAGTTTTACGAAAGTTCAGCTTAGTGTAAGCTATAGAGACACTGAGCTATGAGACACGGTGTTAAAAAACACTGCGTGTAATGTGAAGTTGGTTCGTAACTTGCTCAATACGTTTTTTTTAATTCTCCTTTGCCATTTCTAAATGGTTCTGGGACTTTCCTACTAATTTAATAGGAGTACGTTCTGTAGTTTTCAATTTTATGTAAATACTCTCTCTCTCTCTCTCTCTCTCTCTCTCTCTCTCTCTCTCAGGAAAGACTTATTGTAAGATACTATGTATCTTCTTGTTTCAAGTCTTGTATTTCACATGTTCTAAACATTCTGCTACTGAATAGAAACATTGATCAAGTAAGAACTGTTATACCGGAGCCAAGGTAGCCCCTGAGAGCCGGCAACCCATATAACACCACAGAGGACGAGGTTGTCTATACCCAAAGGCGTACCCAAAAGCACCATGGTAAACACCGGCTATTTACACACAAGATTATGGAAACAGACATTCCGAGCACTACTTCCTTCAGGGGGAGCTCGAGCCACGGCCTGCAGGAAGTATCACTACGCCGAAATCTGATTGGCTGGAGACAGCTATTTAGGGGCTAGAACCAGGCCCGAAGTTCAGTTCACGCCGGATGCCGACCTCGTGTACTGCAGCCGTCGAAGATTTCGTCTTCATCTGGGAATTGGACTGTTAAGAGTGTGTGAGTGTGTGAGTGTGTTACCACGAACCTTTGTGGAAAATAAGAAGTGAACTTTTGTTTGCCTCAATTAGGAGACTTTTTTCGTTATTGTTACCTTTCGTTTGTATGTTCAGTCATCAACCTTGTGAAATTGCATCAATAAAAGTTGTGTTGTGAAAAATTGCGAATTGTCAGTCACAACAAGAACGACTGTAGGATTTTACTGAAAAGTGGAAACAATGAAATAATTTTTATCTTGTGTGGAAGGCCATTTGTAATGGAACTTTTATAACCTGATGTGCTCGCTGACTGGACATGGAACTTCCTTTTTGTCTTATAACATGTTCATATATTTTGAAGTTTTTATTCATGTACGCTACAGGCAGAACAACATGCGTTTTAATAGAGCTAACGTAAGAATTTTATGCCCGCTAAATTTCGTAAACAAAGTCTGTGATTGGCAAACTAGATACAGATGGCACCTACCCACGGAGAGCGCTTTAGTTGCAGGTCACCAAAGCATATATAGGAAAATCGGGTTAACCAGAGCATACTGTGTGACGCGGGTGCCGTGTCTCGTGCGATCGGTTTTAGGATCAGTGTCTACATTGGCGTCAACTACCCGGTATGGTTAGAAATACAATCAATTTTTACTAACAATGTACTTTCATTTCAAGCTGTCTTTCCTTCGAAAAGAGCGTATGCATTAGTCTGGACTGTGGGAAGATCCGGCCAGCGGAGAGTTACCAAGCGTTTTGCGACTGCGTACAATCATAACTAAAGTTTAACAAAACCTGTTTCAGAAACGACATTTTTAGGTTGCATGGATAAAGTGTAATCACAATCGCCGTTCTACGAGATCAATGTGGAAAAGTTCCCAAAGTAACCTCAGATTGAATGGTCCAACCGACTCCTAACAGCCTACGACTGAATCAAGATGGTCCTTGTCTCCGCAGTTTGACATACTATTCTGTAAATATTCTAACTGGACTGCTGAATTTGTAATTCTAGAACTGCATGTTGCGCTGAGCTATACTCCATGGAGTTTGTTAACGACCTAATTTCTTGTGTGCGGATCTTGTAGACTTTGAAATATGACACTTTTTCTCTCTTTTCGACTAATGTAATTTAATAAATAGAACTGCGGTATAGCCGGCCGTGGTGACCGAGCGGTTCTAGGTGCTTCAGGCCGAAACCGCGCGACTGCTACGGTCGCAGGTTCGAATCCTGCCTCGGGCATGGATGTGTGTGTGATGTCCTTAGGTTAGTTAGGTTTAAGTAGTTCTAAGTTCTAGGGGATTGATGACCTCAGATGTTGAGTCACATAGTGCTCAGAGCCATTTGAACCATTTTAACTGCGGTATAGCTCGACAGTGTTCTTTAAAACCTACGACAATCTCTATTGGTCTTCTTTGATCTCAGGCAAATTGCAAACTACGGTTGTGATTAAGTTGTGCAGCAGGAGGAGGAGGTACTTACGTGGGGGCTGGGCACGAAATGTTAGGCAGGTATACACTGAGGTGAAAAAAGTCATAGGATACCTCCCAATATCGTGTCGGAAGTCCTTTTCCCGGACGTAGCGCAGCAGCTCCACGTGGCCTGGACTGAACAAGTCGATGGACGTTCCTTGCACAAATAGTAAGCCACGCTGCCTCCATAACTGCAAAAGCGTTGCCGGCCCAGGATTTTGTGCACGAACTGATCTCTCGATTATGTCCCACAAATATCCTATCGGATTCATGTCGTGTGATCTGGTTGGCCAAATCAGAATGTTCTTCAAACCAATAGCGAATAACTGTGGCCTGGTGACGTGGCATATTACTATCCTTAAAAATTCAATCGTTGTTAAGGTACACGAAGCCCACGAATGGCTGCAAATGGTTTCCAAGTAGCCGAACATAACCATTTGCAGTAAATGAGTGGTTCACTTGGACCAGAGGACTCAGTCCGTTTCATGTAAACGTAGCCAGCACCATTATGGAGCATCGACCAGCTAGCGCAGTGTCTTGTTGCCAACTTGGAGCCATGGATTATTCGGGCGTGCACCACACTAAAGCCCCTCCATCAGCTCTTACCAACTGAAATCGGCACTCATCTGATCGGGCCACGGCTTTCAAGTCATATAGAGTCCAATCAGTGTGGCCACGAGCCCAGGAGAGGCGGGCGATGTCGTTCTGTTAGCAAAGATAGGCGTCGGTCGTCTGTTGCCGTAGCCCTTTAACACCACATTTCGTCACACTGTCCAAACGGATACGTTCGCCGTACGTCCCACATAGATTTCTGCGGTTATATCAGGCAGCGTTGCTTGTCTGTCAGCTCTGACAACTGTACACAAACACCGCTGCTCTCGGTCAATACGTGAAGGCCATCGGCTATTGCATTGTCCGTGTTGAGAGGTAATGTCTGACGTTTGGTATTCTCAGCACACTCTTGACACAGTGAGCCTCGGAATATTGAATTCCCTAAATATTCCCGAAATGGAATGTCTCATGTGTCTAGCTCCAACTACCATTCCACCTTCAAAGTGTGTCAATTCCCGTGATGCGGCCACTATCATAGTGGAAACCTTTTCACGTGAGTCACCTGAGTATAAATGACAGCTGTGCTAATGCACTACCCTTTCATACTTTGTGTAATCGATACTATCGCAATCTGTAAATCCCATGACGTTTGTCTCCTCAGTGTACTGCATTCATGTTTATTTTGTGCCAGGGACAGGTGCCAGAGTCTGGGCGTCAGCGTGTTCGAATGGCCCTGAACCGTGAATTTATTTTCAAGGAATATTCTTAAGAATTTATTCTACTTACTAGCGATTCATCAAGAACATTAACACATTTAGTCACAATATGTGAGTGTGGAAGTAGCTGCCAGGGAGTAACGGATGAAATCAAAATCAAATTGCTTTTAACAAATGGGAATTTTATTCGTAAAAGCATTTTTTTTAAGAAACAGCTTTAAAACTATAAGCAGAAAGCACCCTCTAAATATCAAGTTACAATTTATTCAGAGGCAGAAAGAAACAAATTTTTGAGTCTATGAGCTTTCGGGCTGAGAACGTTGCCGCTCCCTTTTTACACGGCCGTAGTCACAACCGCTCACAACAACCTCTGAAAGACTACACTGGTGCAAATCTGCAACACACCAGATTACCTTAAAGTAAAAGTTTTACAATTCACACAAGCACACAAACTATGCACCCCGTAGGAAGGATGGAAAAGGTACAAAACACTAAAATTAAAATATTAATTTTTCCCACCAAAAGTGCAAGTTGATTTTAACTTCTAAGAAAAGTCTTATGGTGAAAGGGTGGCAACTTTATATACTAAAATTATCATTTAAATAAAAGCCCATGCAATGCAATCTTATATAAAATTCTAAACAAGTTACGATGCTCTACAGTACACGGATACCGCCTCTCAAGATGATAGGCTTCAGGAATTAGGCCGTTACACTCCAAGCAATGAATTCGTTAACACACCGAATCCGACAAACATGACAGCGGCAGCTCCGAACAACAGACAGACATTAACTGCCTAACAAATCCGGACTAGAGAAAGACGAGCAAACTGGGGACGAGAGACTGACCAAGAAAAATTTAAGAAGAGTAAATCACACAACATATCACCAATCACTTAACTTCTAATAAACTGCGATTTCTCGAAGACCAGTCGAACCACCCCCAAATCGCTCTCCCGAACCGTCCGCTGCCAGCCGCTTCAACGGAAGGCGCGCCCATCTCCGGTCTTTCCTGGTCCGCACCAACCGCCCGACTGCCCGCTGCTCCGTCCGCGACTGCTGCTCCGTCGCGACTGCACTGCTGGTGCGTCTCCCACTCACTTCCAGACACACGACGGTGGATATACTGGCTCGGACCCAACCATGCAGAGGAAACACGCCCACTGGCAAAATGACATCCCTGCACCAGGAAAGGACCGAGCCAAGCTCCACAAGATGGTAACTGGAGAGGCCCAGAAGCGCTCAGAGAACCAGTTACACCACGGCGTCGCAGACCGCACCGGCCAGACTAATGTCGTGGGTTGCTGTTGCTGTTGCTGTGGCTCTCGTGTCGACCGCGAAGCCACTACCGCTCGCTATACGGCGCGGCCCACTGGACTCACGTGGCGACCTCACATGAGCCGACGCTCAAGACGGACAAGTCATCTTGTGCCTCAGTGCGCGACCGACCAACCGATCGATCCAACCTCCCATGACCAATGCCTGAGCAAACTCGAGCAGACTGGCGGCCTAACGCGCGCACTCAAATGCAGGAACTAAGCCCCGACCGGGCGACCACTCGCTGCGTTCTCTTACTGGCGGAGTGGAAAGACTCTCATTTTGTCGACCTTAAATGTTGATCCAAACGACAAACATACTAGCACTCCGACCGACCGACCGACAGACAGACACTAACTGCCTCACAAAAGCGGACGAGAGACTGGCCCAGACTGACCCCGACTGGCCGACTGGCGAGCTCATAGCGCCCCTTAAATGCACGTGAACAGGCAACCTTTCACCTTTCCCACCAGAGGGAGACACCAAAGCTGCGATTGCTACAGCGGCGCCACCGCTAGAAACGGAGGGCGACTGCTTCACACTATGCTCTCCGGCGCGCTCTTCAAAACAGCAGTTTTTACCACGGCTCAGGCCCCTTCCTGTTGCTCACTAAGGTCTGTACGAGGAAGGGACAGAAAACAGATTGAGAAATCCGTTGTGGCAATGTTTTGTAAATCTTCACATTCGTCTCGAGGGCAGGACAGTGTCGAAACGACCGCCGAACCAAGGAAACTATTTCCGGTTAACAGCTTGACAACCAAGCGAACTCAAGATACAAAGAGACTCCTAAAGTCACAAGATTCCCAGTCGCGCTGAAGCAGAATCAAAGGCAAACGTATCTAGAAATGTATGAGAATTCCGCAATGAATAAAAAAAAAGTCTGTACCTCGGTTTCCATGAGGAGTCAAATCCTGCCTCTTGCCACCCTTCTGGACGCCTATTCCATCATTTATACCAACGGCGGTACCGCTGCCTGGAGCGGGTGGCGTTTTGATTCATTTCTCGAGAGAGCAGTGGCAGCAGGGCTTGTAACGAAAATCGTGCGCTAAGGGATCGACAGGGGATGTTCAGTGTTTACTTCGATGATCCGTCTCTTAGTTACGAACAGACAGAAATGTACATTAGTTACTTAAATATTGGAACGTTAATACTTGACAGCAGAATCGAATGTAATTGATGAAACATATTTCAATACCAGTCAGTTTAAAAACGAGACCAGAACGTATTGAAAAAGTAGCCCCTTACCCACAAATACACTCCTGGAAATTGAAATAAGAACACCGTGAATTCATTGTCCCAGGAAGGGGAAACTTTATTGACACATTCCTGGGGTCAGATACATCACATGATCACACTGACAGAACCACAGGCACATAGACACAGGCAACAGAGCATGCACAATGTCGGCACTAGTACAGTGTATATCCACCTTTCGCAGCAATGCAGGCTGCTATTCTCCCATGGAGACGATCGTAGAGATGCTGGATGTAGTCCTGTGGAATGGCTTGCCATGCCATTTCCACCTGGTGCCTCAGTTGGACCAGCGTTCGTGCTGGACGTGCAGACCGCGTGAGACGACGCTTCATCCAGTCCCAAACATGCTCAATGGGGGACAGATCCGGAGATCTTGCTGGCCAGGGTAGTTGACTTACACCTTCTAGAGCACGTTGGGTGGCACGGGATACATGCGGACGTGCATTGTCCTGTTGGAACAGCAAGTTCCCTTGCCGGTCTAGGAATGGTAGAACGATGGGTTCGATGACGGTTTGGATGTACCGTGCACTATTCAGTGTCCCCTCGACGATCACCAGTGGTGTACGGCCAGTGTAGGAGATCGCTCCCCACACCATGATGCCGGGTGTTGGCCCTGTGTGCCTCGGTCGTATGCAGTCCTGATTGTGGCGCTCACCTGCACGGCGCCAAACACGCATACGACCATCATTGGCACCAAGGCAGCAGCGACTCTCATCGCTGAAGACGACACGTCTCCATTCGTCCCTCCATTCACGCCTGTCGCGACACCACTGGAGGCGGGCTGCACGATGTTGGGGCGTGAGCGGAAGACGGCCTAACGGTGTGCGAGACCGTAGCCCAGCTTCATGGAGACGGTTGCGAATGGTCCTCGCCGATACCCCAGGAGCAACAGTGTCCCTAATTTGCTGGGAAGTGGCGGTGCGGTCCCCTACGGCACTGCGTAGGATCCTACGGTCTTGGCGTGCATCCGTGCGTCGCTGCGGTCCGGTCCCAGGTCGACGGGCACGTGCACCTTCCGCCGACCACTGGCGACAACATCGATGTACTGTGGAGACCTCACGCCCCACGTGTTGAGCAATTCGGCGGTACGTCCACCCGGCCTCCCGCATGCCCACTATACGCCCTCGCTCAAAGTCCGTCAACTGCACATACGGTTCACGCCCACGCTGTCGCGGCATGCTACCACTGTTAAAGACTGCGATGGAGCTCCGTATGCCACGGCAAACTGGCTGACACTGACGGCGGCGGTGCACAAATGCTGCGCAGCTAGCGCCATTCGACGGCCAACACCGCGGTTCCTGGTGTGTCCGCTGTGCCGTGCGTGTGATCATTGCTTGTACAGCCCGCTCGCAGTGTCCGGAGCAAGTATGGTGGGTCTGACACACCGGTGTCAATGTGTTCTTTTTTCCATTTCCAGGAGTGTAGTCTACGATATCTTCAAATTAAGCTACACTACTGGCCATTAAAATGAAGAAATGCAGATGATAAACGGATGTTCATTGGACAAATATATTATACTAGAAATGACATGTGATTACATTTTCACGCAATTTGGGTGCATACATCCTGAGAAATCAGTACCCAGAACAACCACCTCTGGCCGTAATAACGGCCTTGATACGTCTGGGCATTGAGTCAAACAGAGCTTGGATGGCGTGTCCAGGTACAGCTGCCCATGCAGCTTCAACACGATACCACAGTTCATCAAGAGTAGTGACGGGCGTATTGTGACGAGCCAGTTGCACGGCCACCATTGACCAGACGTTTTCAATTGGTGAGAGATCTAGAGAATGTGCTGGCCAGGGCAGCAGTCGAACATTTTCTGTATCCAGAAAGGCCCGTACAGGACCTGCAACATGTGGTCGTGCTTTATCCTACTGAAATGTACGGTTTCGCAGGAATCGAATGAAGGGTAGAGCCACAGGTCGTAATTCATTTGAAATGTAACGTCCACTGTTCAAAGTGCCGTCAATGGGAACAAGAGGTGACCGAGTCGTGTAACCAATGGCACCCCATACCATCACGCCGGGTAATACGCCAGTATGGCGATGACGAATACACGCTTCCAATGTGCGTTCACCGCGATGACGCCAAACACGGATGCGAACATCATGATGCTGTAAACAGAACCTGGATTCATTCGAAAAAATGACGTTTTGCCATTCGTGCACCCAGGTTCGTCGTTGAGTACACCATCGCAGGCGCTCCCGTCTGTGATGCAGCGTCAAGTGTAACCGCAGGCAGGGTCTCCGAGCTGATAGTCCATGCTGCTGCAAACGTCGTCGAACTGTTCGTGCAGATGGTTTTTGTCTTGCAAACGTTCCCATGTGTTGACTCAGGGATCGAGACGTGGCTGTACGATCCGTCACCGCCATGTGGATAAGACGCCTGTCATCTCGACTGCTAGTGATACGAGGCCGTAGGGATCTAGCACGGCGTTCCGTATTATCCTCCTGAACCCACCGATTCCATATTCTGCTAACAGTCATTGGATCTCGACCAACGCCAGCAGCAATGTCGCCACACGATAAACCGCAATCACGATAGGCTACAATCCGACCTTTATCAAAGTCGGAAACGTGATGGTACGCATTTCTCCTCCTTACACGAGGCATCACAACAACGTTTCACCAGGCAACGCCGGTCAACTGCTGTTTGTGTATGAGAAATCGGTTGGAAACTTTGCTCATGTCAACACGTTGTAGGTGTCGCCATCGGCACCAACCTTGTGTGCATGCTCTGAAAAGCTAATCATTTGCATATCACAGCATCTTCTTCCTGGCGGTTAAATTTCGCGTCTGTAGTACGTCATCTTCGTGGTGTAGCAATTTTAATGGCCAGTAGTGTATAAGGCCCTACGGATTCAGCGTTCACTTTGGAAAAATTGCGTCGTGAAATTTGTTAAGTAAATTTGTTTTTTCCCGATTTTAAACTCTAATAAGTCTATCATTTAAGTTGGAACTTCTTTGAAATTACCATGGGAGTGTGGGTCCACCTTGATTCAAAACATTTTTGTGGAATCTCCGCCCGAAAATAATTTCAGGGAAATATCACCACCATCAGTGAGTTTCATTATTCTAAAACATGCAAAATTAGCACCATTACAAAACATCGTTGTAAACATTATTACATGTATTCTGTTTACTTCCCGACACTGCATTGTGTGAATAGTTTTATAATAAAACTTTTATTCATTTTGCATCAGTGTCAATGTGACTGTAATGAATAAACTATTCTTGAAATTACCGCAACCAGTCGCCTTTTGTTTCGTTCTTGAATTTTTATTAGCTCATTACTGGTTTCGAACCGCCTAGCGATTCATCTCCAGGTGATACATAGTTATTGGTTGTCTGCAGCAGTGTGGGAGTCGTGTAGCAGTGGCAACACGTATAAACGAAACATTAAATACTGAGCGTGGCAAGAATTATTCACGTTATGAGATAGATTTTGTTGCGTTACTTACAGTTGTTAGTATCCGTTGGTTGGTTATTGCTACACACAGTATTCTGGAAAACAAATTGAGTGTTTTCCAGTGGCGTTAATTTTAATGCACTACATACACACTGGAAATGTTTTCCAGAATACTGTGTGCACCAACAACCAACGAACCGATACTAATAACTGTTAGTAACACAAGAAAATCTATCTCATGTTGTTGTTGTTGTGGTCTTCAGTCCTGAGACTGGTTTGATGCAGCTCTCCATGCTACTCTATCCTGTGCAAGCTGCTACATCTCCCAGTACCCACTGCAACCTACATTCTTCTGAATCTCTTGGTCTCCCTCTATGATTTTTACCCTCCACGCTGCTCTCCAGTACTAAATTGGTGATCCCTTGATGCCTCAGAACATGTCCTACAGGTTCTTCTAGTCAAGTTGTGCCACAAACTTCTCTTCTCCCCAATCCTACTCAATACCTCCTCATTAGTTATGTGATCTACCCATCTAATCTTCAGCATTCTTCTGTAGCACCACATTTCGAAAGCTTCTATTCTCTTCTTGTCCAAACTATTTATCGTCCATGTTTCACTTCCATACATGGCCACACTCCATACAAATACTTTCAAAAATTACTTCCTGACACTTAAATCTATGTTCGATGTTAACAAATTTCTCTTTTTCAGAAATGCTTTCCTCGCCATTGCCAGTCTACATTTCATATCCTCTCTACTTCGACCATCATCAGTTATTTTGCTCCCAAAATAGCAAACCTCCTTTACTACTTTAAGCCTCTCATTTCCTAATCTAATTCCCTCAGCATCACCCGACTTCATTCGACTACAATCCATTATCCTCGTTTTGCTTCTGTTGATGTTCATCTTATATCCTCCTTTCAAGACACTATCCATTCCGTTCAACTGCTCTTCCAAGTACTCTGCTGTCTCTGACAGACTTACAATGTCATCGGCAAACCTCAAAGTTTTTATTTCTTCTCCATGGATTTTAATACCTACGCCGAATTTTTCTTTTGTTTCCTTCACTGCTTGCTCAATATAAAGATTGAACAACATTGGGGATAGGCTACAACCCTGTCTCACTCCCTTCCCAACCACTGCTTCCTTTTCATGCCCCTCGACTCTGGTAACTGCCATCTGGTTTCTGTACAAATTGTAGGCCCGCATCTCGTGGTCGTGCGGTAGCGTTCTCGCTTCAACGCCCGGGTACCCGGGTTCGATTCCCGGCGGGGTCAGGGATTTTCTCTGCCTCGTGATGGCTGGGTGTTACGTGCTGTCCTTAGGTTAGTTAGGTTTAAGTAGTTCTAAGTTCTAGGTGACTGATGACCACAGATGTTAAGTCCCATAGTGCTCAGAGCCATTTGAACCATTTGTACAAATTGTAAATAGCCTTTCGCTCCCTGTATTTTACCCCTGCCACCTTCAGAATTTGAAAGAGAGTATTCCAGTCAACATTATCAAACGCTTTCTCTAAGCCTACAAATGCTAGAAACGTAGGTTTGCCTTTCCATAATCTTTCTTCTAAGATAAGTCGTAGAGTCAGTATTGCCTCACGTGTTCCAACATTTCTACGGGATCCAAACTGATCTTTCCCGAGGTCGGCTTCTACCAGTTTTTCCAATCGTCTGTAAAGAATTCGCGTTAGTATTTTGCAGCTGTGGCTTATAAAACTGATAGTTCGGTAATTTTCACATCTGTCAACACCTGATTTCTTTGGGATTGGTATTATTACATTCTTCTTGACGTCTGAGGGTATTTCGCCTGTCTCATACATCCTGCTCACCAAATGGTAGAGTTTTGTCAGGACTGGCTCTCCCAAGGCCGTCAGTAGTTCTAATGGAGTGTTGCCTACTCCCGGGGCCTTACATTTGTCCTCTAGCCTTCCCTGCTTAGCCATTTTGCACTTCCTGTCAATCTCATTTTTGAGACGTTTGTATTCCTTTTTGCCTGCTTCATTTACTGCATTTTTAAATTTTCTCCTTTCATCAATTAAATTCAATATTTCTTCTATTACCCAAGGAGTTCTACTAGCCTTTGTCTTTTTACCTGCTTGATCCTCTGCTGACTTCACTACTTCATCCCTCAAAGCTACCCATTCTTCTTCTACTGTATTTCTTTCCCCCATTCCTGTCAATTGTTCCGTTATGCTCTCCCTGAAACTCTGTATAACCTCTGGTTTAGTCAGTTTATCCAGGTCCCATCTCCTTAAATTCCCACCTTTTTGCAGTTTCTTCAGTTTTAATCTATCTCATATCGTGAATCACACTCGATACTTAACATGTTTTGTTTATACGTCCACAGCTATATGACTCCCACACTGCTGCAGACTACCAATAAATATGTACCACTAAAATATGAACCGCTAGACGGTTCGAAACCGGTAATGGGATAATAAAAATTCAAGAACGAAACGAAAGGTTACTGGCTGCAATAATTTCAAGAAATCTTTAAGTTTTATAATTTCTTTTTAATCTGAGACACTCCGTAATTTCTAAGTTTGTTGTCGTTTGTTTTTTTTTTTGGCATATAGCATGCCATCTGCAACGTTATGAGCGGATGCTATTAACAAATGTGAACTTTCATTCGTCAGCGTTATACTACTAGGAACTGCAGTAGTGTTGTGAATGCGATTTTTGTGGGTTTTAGGTTGTAAGGTAATCTGTCATTACTCACGGGACGTTACAATCTAGTGCTCACGAAAACCGTATTCACAACGCTACCGCAATTCCCAATGATATAACAGTGACGTTTGCAAGTTCGTATGACCACATATGTTAACAGCAGCCGCTCATACCGTTGCATATGACATGCTGAAAGCCGAAGAAACGACAACAAACTTAGAAATCACGCAGTGTCTCAGAACTAAAAAGGTATTATAAAAGTATTCACACATACAGTACAGTATATGGAACCAAATAGTGCACATTTAATAACGTTTTCGTAATGTTTTGTAACGATGCTAATTTTGCTTGTTTTCGAATAAAGAAACCCAATGACAATGGCGATATTTCGCTGAAACCAGTTTGTGGAAAAAATTAAACAAAAGTGTTTTGCATCGAGGTGGACCCACAACCCCGCATTGCTTTACGTCGACACAGACCATACAAATTTTTCCAAGTAACATTGATTATTCCTTTGAATTTATTAAAACAATGTATCTTGGACATAATTAATATTATCATTTGATAATATAAAGTTACTATTTTTGCAGCTGTGATAACGGCAACACATTTTATACAGTAAGGTTTGTATACAAAGATAAACTTGAGCTGAGTCAGCGTTATTTCAACATCCTCGGTGACAAACTCATGCTCTTTCTTTTACGTCTGTGTTATGAGTATGCCATAGACGCTGCCCTCTTCCAAAATGACAAACAGCCTGGTTCACATAGCTGCACCCGTACGTTACTCTTTTGATACAACACTATCGCATCTCAGCTGTCCCCCTAAATGAGCCGATCTCCCACCGAAGAAGTCTGCAAATGTTTGCAACAGCAGATGAAACATAGCGCACACATCCACGAAATTTGTTGTGGATTCCCTTCCTCGCTGAGTTGAGGCCATTATCAAGGCAAGAGGTGCTATCATCATTACTGATGTAACGTACCCTAGGGTTGACTAATTTTTTCGTTCTGCACATCACCGTTTGTGTGCCCAGCAGCTAATTTTTCACTTTGCTGTGATACTTTTCTTTTGTTTCATATTTTACATCTAGCAACACCTTTTATGTCTTCTGTTAGTGCATGGAGGGCACTTTTGACCTCTACAAACTTTGGATCAGTTAAAATCCGTATAAAAATTTTATTTTTTAAAAATATTTATGAACTCCTTTTAAAATACACTCCTGGAAATTGAAATAAGAACACCGTGAATTCATTGTCCAAGGAAGGGGAAACTTTATTGACACATTCCTGGGGTCAGATACATCACATGATCACGCTGACAGAACCACAGGCACATAGACACAGGCAACAGAGCATGCACAATGTCGGCACTAGTACAATGTATATCCACCTTTCGCAGCAATGCAGGCTGCTATTCTCCCATGGAGACGATCGTAGAGATGCTGGATGTAGTCCTGTGGAACGGCTTGCCATGCCATTTCCACCTGACGCCTCAGTTGGACCAGCGTTCGTGCTGGACGTGCAGACCGCGTGAGACGACGCTTCATCCAGTCCCAAACATGCTCAATGGGGAACAGATCCGGAGATCTTGCTGGCCATGGTAGTTGACTTACACCTTCTAGAGCAAGTTGGGTGGCACGGGATACATGCGGACTTGCATTGTCCTGTTGGAACAGCAAGTTCCCTTGCCGGTCTAGGAATGGTAGAGCGATGGGTTCGATGACGGTTTGGATGTACCGTGCACTATTCAGTGTCCCCTCGACGATCACCAGTGGTGTACGGCCAGTGTAGGAGATCGCTCCCCACACCATGATGCCGGGTGTTGGCCCTGTGTGCCTCGGTCGTATGCAGTCCTGATTGTGGCGCTCACCTGCACGGCGCCAAACACGCATACAACCATCATTGGCACCAAGGCAGAAGCGACTCTCATCGCTGAAGACGACACGTCTCCATTCGTCCCTCCATTCACGCCTGTCGCGACACCACTGGAGGCGGGCTGCACGATGTTGGGGCGTGAGCGGAAGACGGCCTAACGGTGTGCGGGACCGTAGCCCAGCTTCATGGAGACGGTTGCGAATGGTCCTCGCCGATACCCCAGGAGCAACAGTGTCCCTAATTTGCTGGGAAGTGGCGGTGCGGTCCCCTACGGCACTGCGTAGGATCCTACGGTCTTGGCGTGCATCCGTGCGTCGCTGCGGTCCGGTCCCAGGTCGACGGGCACGTGCACCTTCTGCCGACCACTGGCGACAACATCGATGTACTGTGGAGACCTCACGCCCCACGTGTTGAGCAATTCGGCGGTACGTCCACCCGGCCTCCCGCATGCCCACTATACGCCCTCGCTCAAAGTCCGTCAACTGCACATACGGTTCATGTCCACGCTGTCGCGGCATGCTACCAGTGTTAAAGACTGCGATGGAGCTCCGTATGCCACGGCAAACTGGCTGACACTGACGGCGGCGGTGCACAAATGCTGCGCAGCTAGCGCCATTCGACGGCCAACACCGCGGTTCCTGGTGTGTCCGCTGTGCCGTGCGTGTGATCATTGCTTGTACAGCCCTCTCGCAGTGTCCGGAGAAAGTATGGTGGGTCTGACACACCGGTGTCAATGTGTTCTTTTTTCCATTTCCAGGAGTGTATTTTTATTCTATTGAATTCCACATCAGTGTTTCATGCTGTATTAAGCAGCGTTTTTATGAATATCGTCAGTCCGTTCTCTCCAGATAGAGGACACTTTCCAGTGCCGTAGGCGCTGCACCAATCAGGTTTCTTAAAAATGCTAATAAGCTGCAGCTAGTTATGACAGTGAATTTTCAGTTCATATACAACAGGTTGCTGTATAACTGCCACAAATGGTATGTTGCTCAGCTGTTGTACTGTAACTTATTTCCTAAGAATTTTGACGTTTC
The DNA here is from genome assembly GCF_023864345.2 of Schistocerca serialis cubense. Taxonomy (NCBI): domain Eukaryota; kingdom Metazoa; phylum Arthropoda; class Insecta; order Orthoptera; family Acrididae; genus Schistocerca; species Schistocerca serialis. Next base: position 227,900,163 of record NC_064641.1, read on the forward strand.
CCAAACATAATTCTTAAGTCATCTACAATGTGAACCATTTATAATTCGAATGTTTTCTAATAGATATGAGGATGGGCATCTGGCTCGAAACCGGTCAAGTGGAAGAAAAGAAAAGCGACCTGAAGCATGAAAATGAATATTTTTAGGGTTCTGTGCCTCAGTACGTAAAAACTGTAACTTTATACACTACTGGCCATTAAAATTGCTACACCACGAAGATGATGTGCTACAGGCGCGAAATTTAACCGACGGGAAGAAGATGCTGTGATATGCAAATGATTAGCTTTTCAGAGCATGCACACAAGGTTGGCGCCGGTGGCGACACCTACAACGTGCTGACATAAGGAAAGGTTCCAACCGATTTCTCATACACAAACAGCAGTTGCCTGGTGAAACGTTGTTGTGATGCCTCGTGTAAGGAGGAGAAATGCGTACCATTACGTTTCCGACTGTGATAAAGGTCGGATTGTAGCCTGCGGTTTATCGTATCGCGACATTGCTACTGGCGTTGGTCGAGATCCAATGACTGTTAGCAGAATACGGAATCGGTGGGTTCAGGAGGGTAATACGGAACGCCAAGCTGGATCCCAACGGCATCGTATCACTAGCAGTCGAGATGACAGGCATCTTATCCGCATGGCTGTCACGGATCGTGCAGCCACGTCTCGATCCCTGAGTCAGCAGAGGGGGACGTTTGCAAGACACCAACCATCTGCACGAACAGTTCGACGACGTTTGTAGCAGCCTGGACTATCAGCACGGAGACCATGGCTGCAGTGTCCCTTGACGCTGCATCATAGACAGGAGCGCCTGCGATGGTGTACTCAACGACGAACCTGGGTGCACGAATGGCAAAACGTCATTTCTTCCGATGAATCCAGGTTCTGTTTACAGCATCATGATGGTCGCATCCGTGTTTGGCGTCATCGCGGTGAACGCACAATGGAAGCGTGTATTCGTCATCGCCATACTGGCGTATCACCCGGCGTGATGGTATGGGGTGCCATTGGTTACACGCCTTGGTCACTTCTTGTTCGCATTGACGGCACTTTGAACAGTGGACGTTACATTTCAGATGTGTTACGACCCGTGGCTCTACCCTTCATTCGATTCCTGCGAAACCCTACATTTCGGCAGTACAATGCACGACCACATGTTGCAGGTCCTGTACGGGCCTTTCTGGATACAGAAAATGTTCGACTGCTGCACTGTCCAGCACATTCTCCAGATCTCTCACCAATTGAAAACGTCTGGTCAGTGGTGGCCGAGCAACTGGCTCGTCACAATACGCCAGTCACTACGCTTGATGATCTGTGGTATCGTGTTGAAGCTGCATGGACAACTGTTCCTGTAGATGCCATCCAAGCTCTGTTTGACTTAATGCCCAGGTGTATCAAGGTCGTTATTACGGCCAGAGGTGGTTGTTCTGGGTACTGATTTCTCAGGGTGTATGCACCCAAATTGCGTGAAAATGTAATCACATGTCAGTTCTAGTCTAATATATTTGTCCAATGAGTACCCGTTTATCTTCTGCATTTCTTCTTGGTGTAGCAATTTTAATGGCCAGTAGTGTATGATTGCTACGTTGTCCGTCTGTCTGTCTGTCTATCTGATTGTTAAGAATGTTTTTTCTCAATGACGAGTAGACGTATGAAGCTCAAATTTATGTCACATACGGATAAGGTCTATGGTCCCTTGATGGTGTAAAATTTTTTAGTTTCTTAGTCATTGCAATCAAAAGATTCGGCCATTTCTGTCACATAATTTGATGCTCGCAAACTCACTCATCAAAACCTATAGGGTACTGAAACGTCCCCTTAGAAGAATTAATGAATTACTGTGCTGATAAACCTCTTCATTTGATTTTCAAACAGCTGAGCAGAACTGAACATACTCAGACATTTCGCTCTTTACCTATTCTGATCAACACTAAACTGACACACAATATTCTTTTAGTGCAACGCAATCTGACTTTAAAAAATCCCTACAAAAGAATGGTCCTGACTAACATTTTTCACAAACCACTTCCCTCACAAGAATCTTCGTTACTCGAACTATTGCAATACAGCGAGCGCCACTACTGCCAGCTAAATAAAAGATTCAAACTACTGAAGGCACTAACTACTGACAGGCACAGTTAGCAAAAGACAGATTTTGATAGAGAACAAACAATGCATTTACCTTAATATTGTTCAAAAGTCATATTATATATATATATCAGTTCATGACATCCAGTCTTGCAAATGTACTGTCTCTGATGGACACACGTCCAGATCATCCGCTCTCAAAAATCCGCCATCTCACTTCCCCACATCCACCATTGCTGTTAACAGTCAACTGCCCAACACTACAATGGCGAGTATTACAACAATGCCAACCAGCCACAGACGGCACACAGCACAGCCAGTGATTTTCATACAGAGCGCTACGTGGCGTTACCAATATAAAAACCTAAACAGCCTACTTACAGTACTTTCCCTTGAACGTAGAGTCATGAAATTTAACAAGAAGGAAGATTTCACAGTAGAATTAAAGTAAAAAAATGTGAAAATTGTTAAATTGTAATTATATCACATAAAAATGTCTTTTTGCCATTAGAATATAAATGCATTCCTCATTCGTCGAAAACTTAATAGACAACTATTAGTACATGCAAACATAAAATGTATGTTGCAGTCGGATTCTAGTAAGTAAATAAAAATAACTTTACCAAATCTTCTCTATCAACATATATGAAGTCCTCTGGTCGTTTCTTTTTGTATGTCCAGTCTAGTCTGAGGAACTACTGCAGAGATGAAACTTCCTGGCAGATTAAAACTGTGTGCCGGACCGAGACTCGAACTCGGGGCGTTTGCCTTTCGTGGGCAAGTGCTCTGCCAACTGAGCTACCCAAGCACGCCTCAGGCCCCATCCTCACAGCTTTACTTCTGCCACTACCTCGTCTCCTACCTTCCAAACTTTACAGAAGCTCTCCTTAAAAACCTTGCAGAATTAGCGCTCCTGGGCGGGGCGTGAGTCGTGCTTGGGTAGCTCAGTTGGTAGAGCACTTGCCCGCGAAAGGCAAAGATACCGAGTTCGAGTATCGGTCCAGACACAGTTTTAATCGGCCAGGAAGTTTCATATCAGCGCACACACCGCTGGAGAGTGAAAATCTCATTCTACTGCAGAGATCTTGATACGGTCTTGGAATTCCATGGACCGATATCTTACCAGTATCCATATCGAAAACAGGCAAAAATCGTTGAGATACTCGATTCCCAAGATGGGTGAACTATACGTATGAGTTTGCAAGAAACCGTCAGCGTGCTAGTCCTACTCGCATTTGGCCAATTTTTGAACCTTTTTAGAGTTGCTTGAAAGACAGGAGAAGAGTTTTGCTTCCTTGTTAACTGCGGACTGTTGCAGGAAACGGTGGTGGCGACGGACGGGGTGGCGGTGGTGGTGGACGGCCGGGAGCTGCTGGAGGCGGTGGGGGCGGCGGCGGCGGCGGCGCCTGGCGGGGGCGGAGGCCTGCAGCTGGCGCTGCTGCTGCCACAGCAGGTGTTGGCCGAGCGCCGCGACGCCGCCACGCAGACCACCGCCGCCGGACGCGCCTCGGACAAGAAGTGCGTCGCCCTAATGGAACTCTGTTCACTAAACACGTTCACATTTTGTACTTGAAAGGTATTCGCAGTTCCGAATACGACCAGCCATCAGCCGTGTTAGGGAATGACGCAAATGAAAATTTGCGCAGGACCAGGACTCGAACCCGGATTTCCCGCTTTACGCGAGTCATCGCCCCAACCGCTTTGTCCACCCGTGCACGTCTCACGGTCAGACCCAAACTTCCATATGGCGTCGTTCCTGCCTCACAACCTGTACTCGTAAATACACGAGGCGCGTTTTTTTAAAGTAAGTACCGTTTTGAAATTAAAAAAAGACGTGCTAAGATATCTCAATAATTTTTTTTGACATGAAAGCCTGTACCTTAATCTACGCACTGACGCCATTACAGTCTGATTCTTTCTTGTTTACGTTGTGTACTTGTAAGGTGGCATCATTTTGAGCAGCATTACAACTACCACTCCGGAAAGAAGACCCTTTAATAGTAAACATCGAGGCAGGAAACCATTAATGATACTGACATCGGCTAGAAATCTTAATTTGTAGCAGAATATATGCACATTGAGCGATACTGAAGCGGGCGGAGAAGGGAGGCTGGCAGGAGAACGGGAAAGACACAAGCGTGGCAGGCAGGCCTGAAAGCTGAAGACAATAGCGCCCGTAAGCTCCTGGAAACTCCAGGCGGGTGGACCGCGGCTTAGCGGGAGCCACGTGGCCGAGGACTAGGAGAAGACACCACAGGGGCTCTCTCACAAAACGCGTGGCGGCTTGTAGGTGGTTTTCCCAACGGCCGGAGTGGAAGCTTCTGGAACAGTCTGGAAGCTTCTAGAAGCTTCGGTCGGTTGCAAAAATGAGATTGGTCGGCGCTCGGAAACGAACGCCTTCCAGCAACATGATTGGCCACACACATTAAAAGGAGGAAGAAAAAAGAACAGGAGCTACGAAAAAGCGTAGCGACTGAGAAACACTTGTTCCTGGGGCGTCGAGGAGTGAGGTTGGTCCTGGCGAGGTGTGCGACCTCGTTACTGGGACAGAGTACTTGTAGCGAGAGCCTGAGGATCGTCTGGTGTTCCACGGCAGCCGTGGAGGTGCCCACGGAAGCTTTTGGTGAAGTAGAATTTATGTTATCTCGCTGAGCCGAGAACCTTTTCAGCGATAAGCGTTAGATCACTGTAGTGGTCGTGCATTCGCAACGGCGGTTAGGGAAGTAAAGTAAATTGCTGATCAGGTGTCTTTTTCGTTCTATGCTGAGGCTACACGTTGCTAGTCGCGAGTGTAGTTCTAAATATAATTGCAATTACCATAGCTGATGTCAGTATTCCGTTCTTGAATTTACGACCGTGAATATATCACAGGACAGTGCCAGACAGAGCGATTACCAAATGTGAGTAGGCAGAACTATAATGTTGCTCGTACTGTGTAATCTTGAATAGAGTGAATTGCAGAAGAGTAAAGAATTTAACACTATTGAGTGTATCATTTCATAGCTAGTACTTTCCTTTGTCATTTTATTATCTACTTATTTGTGTATTTCATGTTTGCAACCACCTGGTGGAGGCAGTGTTTGTAGGTCAGCACATCTGAACATTCTAGCGTATACTGAGGATATGGTTAGAAACCAACCAGATTTGCATACTAGCTGATGTCACATATAGAGCAAAGGACAAGCTTACCCCTCTGGAGAGCGTATAAGTGTCAGGGCGACAAATTAGCGTTATAAAATCCGTTGTGCAAAATTTTTCACTTATACGTTCGGCTCGCAGGCTTAACCATCAGCAGAAAAGAGCAAAACAGAAGCTGTAGCTTACATACTGAGTGTTTAAAATGCCTCCGATAATCGTGAGTCCCACCGACTGTGAAGTACGGGCTGTTATAAGATTTCTTAGTGCTAAAGGCCTAAAAGCAATCGATATTCATCGTGAGATCTGTGCAGTTTACGGAGAAAACATTATGAGTGATGGAATGGTAAGAAAGTGGGTGAGAGCATTTAAAGATGGCCGCACAAATGTGCATGATGAACAACAGAGTGGCCGTCCTTCGGTCGTTAATGAAAGTTTCGCGCAGGAAGTGGACAATAAGGTGAGAGAAAGCAAACGCATTACGGTTTCCTCCTTGCGGGATGACTTTCCTAAAGTTTCTCGTAGTGTTTTGTGTGGCATTGTGACCGAGCACTTGAATTGGTGAAAATTGTGCGCACGTTGGGTATCGAAAACGTTGACGGATGTGCACAAAACCAAACTTTTAGAGAGTGCATTGACTTTCCTTCAGAGGTACCACAACGACGGCGATGATTTCTTAAGCCAAATTGTTACGGGCGATGAAACATGGGTGGCCTACGTCACACCATAATCAAAGCAACAGTCCATGGAAGTTGAGCAAGGGCATCGTTTTGCTGCAAGACAATGCCCGTCCGCATGTGGCGAATCAGACCAAAGATCTCATCACATCTTTTCGATGGGAAACTCTAGATCATGCTCCGTACAGCCCCGATTTTTCGCCCAGTGACTATCATCTGTTCCTGCACTTGAAGAAACACCTGGGCGGTCAGCGTCTTCAAGACGATGACGAAGTCAAAACAGTGGAGATGCAGTGGTTAACAAGTCAGGCGGCTGATTTCTGTGAGGAGGGTATTCAAAAACTGGTACAAAGTTATGCCAAGTGCCTTAATGTTGACGGAAATTGTGTAGGAAAGTAGATTAAGGTACAGGCTTGCATGTAAAAATAAAATTATTCAGATATCTTAGCACGTCTTTTTTTAATTTCAAAACGGCACTTATTTAAAAACACGCCTTGTACGAGGGTTAGAACTTTAATAGTGGCAAATGTTTATTTACAACTTATACAAAATAGATAAATGTTACAAAGTTTTACTGTCCTTCAGAGTAGTCACCAGAATTGTGTATAACCAGTTGTCAGTGATGTGGAACTCGTAGGATAGCTTTAGCAGCGCCAGTTGTGTTGGTAGGTCGAGAGGAGCGGTCTATTTTCGGAATCTCTGTAACAGTTCTGTAACGAATGCCAAGAAGTGCTTCCTTCATCTTAGGAATCAAGTTGAAATCACAAGGGCTTAAGTCCTGGGACTGTGGTGGGTTGCAGGCTGTGTTCCAAAAATGAACAGCTTAGAGAAAGAAGCGGTGAAACGTTCTGCAGGATGCGCCCATCATTTTGTAGGACAATGCCCGGTCTCGTGTGGCACCAACTTGCGACTGATTTGGTCGATCGATGGGGCTTGATTCCTGAGGCAGTAGACATCTCCATTCGATGTATCAACACATCTGGCGCTGCTAAATGTGTCCTACGACTTCCACATTGCTGGCAAGGGGTTATACACAATGCTGGTGACTATTCTCAAAGGACAGTAAAACTTCGAAAGATGTGTCTGCTTTGTGTAAGTGGTAAATAAATATTTGCCACTATTAAAGTTCCAACCCTCGTATTATGTAATTCCTGTACAGGGGAGGATACTTTACATATGAATACGTGGTGTCTGTTCCCTCAGATATGTCCGAAAGAACAGGCACCATTCGTTCATATTTAATTAATTCGCCTCGATGGGAAATGAATCCACCACGTTCAGTACGGATGCAGAATTACGTTTAGCCTGCTGCAGAAATCTGAAAGTAGCGAGCACGTAGGCATGGATGGGGACTGCGAATAGGTGGCGTTAGGTGAGTCGGCCGAGAAGCGTGCAGAGATAGCCCGCGCAACTGCCATAAACACTGCTCCTGGTAGCGCACTGGTTAACGCAACTGCCTAGCAAGCGTGTCCCGGGCTCAAATCCTGGTCTGGCACACATTTTCACTCGTCTCCGCTGATTCTACATAAAGTCCCGACATCAATAGTCCCTTCCCTTTCCTTTCGTTTCTCTCCTCTCCACCTTCAATTTATATAATATGAGAACATTTAAATTGAAAGTTTCTGCCTAGTATCGGCGGATAAATATGGTATCGCAGTGCCTGCGTAGTTGAGAAAAACGATGTAATCACGTGCATGCATGTTCTAAGGAATATTGTATCATTCTTCTTAACAACACACGTACTGCAGTATACTATTTATAGGCCGGTGCGAGGCAGCGACTTTCAATTAAAATGTCTTCCCCTGTACAGGGATTACATAAAGTGTGTACCAGTACAGGTTGTGAGGACGTATGGGAGTTTCGTTCTAGCCATAAGGCATACACGGATAGCCAAAGCGGTGAAGGTGACCGCTGGCATAAAGCGGGAAATTAGGGTTCGACTCCCATTCCGGCACAATTTTTTATTGTCGTTATTCCCTTATACGAGGGTGAGTCAAATGAAAACATTAAATATTTTTTTTACATATTATTTACTGTATACAGGGTGTTACAAAAAGGTACGGCCAAACTTTCAGGAAACATTCCTCACACACAAATAAAGAAATGATGTTATGTGGACATGTGTCTGGAAACGCTTAATTTCCATGTTAGAGTTCATTTTAGTTTCGTCAGTATGTACTGTACTTCCTCGATTCACCGCAAGTTGGCCCAATTGAAGGAAGGTAATGTTGACTTCGGTGCTTGTGTTGACATGCGACTCATTGCTCTACAGTACTAGCATCAAGCACATCAGTACGTAGCATCAACAGGTTAGTGTTCATCACGAACGTGGTTTTGCAGTCAGTGCAATGTTTACAAATGCGGAGTTGGCAGATGCCCATTTGATGTATGGATTAGCACAGGGCAATAGCCGTGGCGCGGTACGTTTGTATCGAGACAGATTTCCAGAACGAAGGTGTCCCGACAGGAAGACGTTCGAAGCAATTGCTCCGCGTCTTAGGGAGCACGGAACATTCCAGCCTATGACTCGCGACTGGGGAAGACCTAGAACGACGAGGACACCTGCAATGGACGAGGCAGTTCTTCGTGCAGTTGACGATAACCCTAATGTCAGCGTCAGAGAAGTTGCTGCTGTACAAGGTAACGTTGACCACGTCACTGTATGGAGTGTGCTACGGGAGAACCAGTTGTTTCCGCACCATGTACAGCGTGTGCAGGCACTATCAGCAGCTGATTGGCCTCCACGGGTACACTTCTGCGAATGGTTCATCCAACAATGTGTCAATCCTCATTTCAGTGCAAATGTTCTCTTTACGGACGAGGCTTCATTCCAACGTGATCTGTCGTACGGGCAGTGTGGGGCCTTGCATTCTCATGTTTTAAAAGGACACCTGCTGACAGCAATCCACGTCGCTTTGATTTGATTGCAGGCCGCAGATGATTTTTTTTAGGAGATCCATGTATGATGCACTGGTGACAGTGGTCCCTCTAGGCATGCAATGCTCCAAAAGCCTTCTTCGTCCCAAAAGAGAGTCAGCAAAACCTTCCCTGCTGATGGTTCTGTTCGAAACTTCTTTGGTTTTTGCGATGAGGAATGGCGCCGTTCCTTGCTCGCTCTCTTCGGTTCCGGTTGGTGGAAGTGAACCCAGGTTTCGTCCCCAGTAACGATTCTTGCAAGGAAGCCATCACTTTTCTCGTTCAAAGCGCCGAAGAAGTTCTTCACAAGCATCAACACGTCGTTCTCTCATTTCAGGAGTCAGCTGCCGTGGCACCCATCTTGCAGACACTTTGTGACACTGGAGCACATCATGCACGATGTGGTGTGCTGACCCATGACTAATCTGTAAACATGCTGCAATGTCATTCAGTGTCACTCGCCGGTTTTCCTTCACTGTGGCTTCAACTGCTGCAGTGTTCTGTGGAGTCACAACTCGTTGTGCCTGACCTGGACGAGGAGCATCTTCCACTGAAGTCACACCATTTGCGAACTTCCTACTCCATTCCTAGACTTCATTCGTCGATGAATTTCAATGGGTTTCAACAGAACGCTGTTCTTCCCCGGTGCAAGTCGCAAGTGGGGCGGCCATTGTTATACTGATACTACGACGGTATGTGTGCCTCTGCACTATGCTGCCGCCTACAGGCCATTTTTCACGCTGTTTGTAGCACGCTTACCAACCTATAGGATAACGGTGCGAAATTTCGATTTGTTATTAAAAATTTAAGGTTTTCATTTGACTCACCCTCGTACACCTAGTGGTTGTTCGTATTCTCACCTGCGAATACTTTTCATACTACGAACATGCATGTATGTCCGAAAGAACATTTCATCGTTCTTCCTAACAACGTAGCCACTACAATACCGTATGGGCCGCGAGGGGTAGCCGCGTGGTCTCAGGCGTCCTGTCACGGTTCGCACGGCTCCCCCCGTCGAAGGTGTGTGTGTGTGTGTGTGTGTGTTGTCCTTAGCGTAAGTTAGTTTAAGTTGGATTAAGTCTTGTGCAGGCTTCGGGACCGATGACCTCAGCAGTTTGATCCCAAAAGATCTTACCACAAAAAATTTCCTATATCGCATCATATTCACACTTTGTGGCCCAGTCGCTCCATACTCTATCTAGTTAAAAGTATCTAGACACCCCTACATAATGCAGAATTCAGCACTAGGCATCAACGAGAAGCGGGCAAGCAGATGTAAACAGAAGTGGAGAGCGTGGTGTTGTCATTAGCAAAGTGGCGACAGCAGAATGGGTCGGTCAAGAGAGTTCAGTGAGTAGTTTTTGAATGTCACTTGAGTAACAAATCCATCATGGATATTTAAACCCTTCTAAAGCTACGTACATCGACTGTCAGTCACGTGATTGTGAAGCGGAAACGGGAAGGATCAACCACAGGCAAACCAAGGTCAGCCAGACTTTGTACACTAACAGACAGGGACCGTCGAGAATTTCAGAGGCTGGTTGTCAAAAGTTCGCTTAAAGACAGCGGAAGGAATCACTAGTGCTATCAGTAGTCTAGCTAGCACGATAACTGCGCTGCGAGTTAAAAAGAACGGGGTTCAATGATTTGAGGGTAAGCCACACATTTCTGTTATCACTGCCAAGTCACGCTTGAGTTGGTGTATAGAGACACGATGACTGGAAACGGATGATTTGGAGTGATGGTTCAAATGGCTCTGAGCACTATGGGACTTAACATCTGAGGTCATCAGGCCCCTAGAACTTAGAACTACGTAAACCTAACTAACCTAAGGACATCACACATATTCATGCCGGAGGCAGGATTCGAACCTGCGACCGTAGCAGCATCGCGGTTTCGGACTGAAGCGCCTACAACCGCTCGGCCACCGAGGCCGGCTGGAGTGATGGATCACACTGTACCCTGTGGCATTCCGACTGAAAGATTGGCAAATGCCCGTCGTACATTCCGGCCATCAAGTATATTGACAGCAGTGAAGAATGGAGAAGGAGGATGTGCTGTTACGATGTGGGGGTGTATATCGTGGCTGTTGCGCTTAAGAAAACGCTAATAAGAAAGGATATAAAGACATTTTGTACCATTGAGTACTGTACGGTAGAAGAATAGTATGGAGCCGATAATTGTGTTAGTATGACAATGTATCCTGTCACAAAGTAGCATCTGAGAGGCAATAGACTGGCCTGCTCAGAGTTGCAACCAAAACCCATTGGAACACATTTCGGATTAGTTTGACTTCGCCCCAGACCCAGTCTGCGACGTCACTACCTTATATCTGGCTTCGGCTCTTGAGCAAGCATGGGCTGTCATTCGTCCACAGCCATTTAGATACCTAACTGAAAGGGTCGCCAGCAGAGTTCGAGCCGACATAAAGGTGAATGCTGGATACACCCCACTTTACGACGGCATGCTGAAAAGTAGTGCCTCCGGATATTTTACGTGAAAACTCTTGAAGCATTCTAAATAAAACAATCGTTATTAACATTCTACATCTTTATTCTTCATGTCTACATATTTGTAGTCCTCTGCCGCTACAGGGCTTCGAACTGAGGCGCGTAATGTAGCATAGTGAACGCATTATCGTAGAAATAATAGACACATAGCTCACACCCACCACAGTAGTACAAGTTTATATGCCATCTAGCTCCACAGATGAAGAGATTCAAGAAATGTATTATGAGATAAAACAAATTACTCGGATAGTTACGGAATACGAAAATTTATTAGTCATGGGGGACTGGAATTTGATAGCAGGAAAAGGTAGAGGAGGAAAAATAGTAGGTGGATATGGACTGGGAAAAAGGAATGAATGAGAAAGTCGCCTGCAAGAATTTTGCATGATTTAATCATAGCTAATACTTCGTTTAAGAATCATTAAATAAGGATGTATACATGAAAGAGACCTGGAGACGCCGGAAGGTTTCAGATTGATTATATACTGGTAAGACAGAGATTTCAGAACCAGATTTTAAATTGTAAAACATTTCCAGGGGCAGATGTGGATACTGAGTACAATTTATTGGTCACGAACTGTAGATTAAAACTGAATAAAATGCAAAAAGGTATGAATTTAAGGAGATGGGACCCGTATAAACTGAAAGACTCAGGGGTTGTAGAGGGTTTTAGAGGAAGCATTACGTAACGAATGGCAGGAAGAGGAGAAAGGAATACAGTAGAAGAAAAATGGATAGCTTTGAGAAATAAAACAGTGAAGGTAGCATAGGATGAAAAAGGTAAAAAGACGCAGGCTACTGAAAATCCTTGGGTAGCACAAAAGATATTGAATTTAATTTATGAAAGGAGAAAATGTAAAAATGCAGTAAACGAAGCCGGCGAAAAGGAATACAAACGTCTAAAACATAAAACTGACAGGAAGTGTGCAAAATGAATAAGCAGAAACGACTAGAGGAAAAATGCAAGGATGTAGAACCACATATCAATGGGGGGAAGATAGATGCTACAACAACGTAGCGTTGTGTAGCGTAACTATGTCGGTGCGTGAGAAACAGCGTGCTGTAATCGAGTTTTGAATTCAAATATGGCGTACACATATGGAGCATACTCCCTATAGCGTGACAATGCGAAACCACACACTAGCGCTGCGATATCTAGAACAAGGGACGTCTTGGATATCACTGTCATCTATCGTCCCTACTTGGCCCCAACAGATTTTCTTCTGTATCCAAAACTTAAGGATCCATTAAAATGGACACCCTAGCCGCAAACAGGTGTTGATATACTTTACTTCATTGGGGACATGTTGAAAATTTGTGCCCCGACCGGGACTCGAACCCGGGATCTCCTGCTTACCTGGCAGACGCTCTTTCCAATTTTTTTCTTTATTTATTTTTTTAGTCATATAGTACGAACACCGCAACGCACAAGGGAACCCGAGGCCTGGCCGCGATGTCTCCCCCCTCCCGTCCCTGAATCACTCCCTCAAAGTAGTTTTTTGATTTATTTTTATTTTGTTTTATTATTATTATTGTTTTATTTTTTATTCTTACCAGGAACCGGGGAAATGAACAAAGGATCTTTATTGGTACAAACTTAAATACAACAGAAATTCCATCCTTCCGGCGAAAATAACACAAGACATTACACTCGTACAAGGCGAGCAAGTTTTTTTCTTTTTTTTTCCAGTTGAGCCACCGAGGACACAGAGGATAGTGCACCTGTAGAGATTTATCCCTTGCACGCTCCCCATGAGACCCACATTCCCAACATGTCCATACCACTACATTCGTAGTGCGCCTAATAAATGTTTTCCCATCGGGAACAGATACTACCGTCATATATAGTTAAAATATGGCTTCCCGGCCATTGACCTTCTTGTGCGAACGCACACGCTATGCTCGAACTCGTACGGGACTTGGTAGATTAATCTGCCACGAGTAATGAGTATGATGGGCAAACATCTCTTAAGCGCACTACAAATGTAGTGGTGTGGACATGTTGGGAATGTGAGTCTCACGGGGAGCGTGCAAGGGATAAGTCCCTGCAGGCGCACTATCCTCTGTGCCCTCGGTCGCTCAGATGGATAGAGCGTCTGCCATGTAAGCAGGAGATCCTGGTCGGGGCACACATTTTCAAAATGTCCCCAATGAAGTATATCAACGCCTGTTTGCAGCTAGGGTGTCCATTTTAATTATCATTTCATTCTAGCAAAGCTGCATGGTTATCAACGGTAACTGTTCTTTCGGGAACAGATACTACCGTCATATATACTTAAAGAACACCTTCGAGGACTTCACTTTGATGTCGACAAAGCGGTGCAAGCAGAGGTGCGGTTGTGGCTCCGTCAACAAAGTCAAACATTCTACAGTGACGACATCAACAAATTAGTCTCTGGTTGGCAGAAAAGTGTTCGTCGCCAGGGTGACTACTGTACGTTGAGAAATAAATACGTAGACACAAATAATAAAGATATAGAACGTTAATAACGTTTGTTTTGTTTAAAAAGATTCAAGAGTTGTCACATAAAAAAATTGGGAAGCATTACTTTGTAGCCCGCCCTCGTAATGTCCACCAATAGGTGTCCAGATACTTTAGATCAGATAGCGTATGTCTTACTAAGTCCAATTGTATCCCTCCAGATCCCAGAATTGGGCGGTGTGGCCTCTTACCCCCATCCGCCCCTACAGAGCTTACACTGTGACAGCTTTGTCAGACCAGCCAGCCGCACTCGCTGCCAGCCCTGGCCACTTTGCAGGTCGGCGAGCCTGGAGCGCGCGCAGCGGCCGGTGCGGCTGCCGTCGCGCTGCCGCTCGCAGTCGCAGTCCCGCGCCGCCCCCGACGCCCGCCCCCGCTGGGGCGCCCGGCCGCCCGCCCACGCGCACGCCCACGCCAGGGCGGCGGAGCAGAGGCGGCCCACGAGGACGCGACTGCAGGCGCCGGCAGTGCCGCACTCCAGCGACGACAACAGCAGGTCTGGTAGCCAGCGTGTCTGCGTACTCAGCACATACACTACTGGCCATTAAAATTGCTACACCAAGAAGAAATGCAGATGATAAACGGGTACTCATTGGACAAATATATTATACTAGAACTGACGTGTGATTACATTTTCCCGCAATTTGGGTGCATAGATCATGAGAAATCAGTACCCAGATCAACCACCTCTGGCCGTAATAACGGCCTTGATACGACTGGGCATTGAGTGAAACAGAGCTTGAATGGCGAGTACAGGTACAGCTGCCCATGCAGCTTCAACACGATACCACAGTTCAGCATGAGTAGTGACTGGCGTATTGTGACGAGCCAGTTGCTCGGCCACCATTGACCAGACGTTTTCAGTTGGTGAGAAATCTGGAGAATGTGCTGGCCAGGGCAGCAGTCGAACATTTTCTGTTTCCAGAAAGGCCCGTACAGGACCTGCAACATGCGGTCGTGCAGTATTCTGCTGAAATGTAGGGTTGCGCGGGGATCGAATGAAGGGTAGAGCCACGGGTCGTAACATATCTGAAATGTAACGTCCACTGTTCAAAGTGCCGCCAATGGGAACAAGAGGTGACCGAGACGGGTAACCAATGGCACCCCGTACCATCACGCCGGGTGATACGCCAGTATGGCGATGACGAATACACACTTCCAATGTGCGTTCACCGCGATGACGCCAAACACGGATGCGACCATCATAATGCTGTAAACAGAACCTGGATTCATCCGAAAAAATGACGTTTTGCCATTCGTACACCCAGGTTCGTCGTTGAGTACACCATTGCAGGCGCTCCTGTCTGTGATGAAGCGTCAAGAGTAAGCGCAGCCATGGTCTCCGAGCCTGATAGTCCATGCTGCTGCAAACGTCGTCGAACTGTTCGTGCAGATGGTTGTTGTGTTACAAACATCCCCATCTGTTGACTCAGGGATCGAGACGTGGCTGCACGATCCGTTACAGCCATGCGGCTAAGATGCCTGTCATCTCGATTGCTAGTGATACGATGCCGTTGGGATCCAGCAAGGCGTTCCATATTAGCCTTCTGAACCCACCGATTCCATGTTCTGCTAACAGTCATTGGATCTCGACCAACGCGAGCAGCGATGTCACGATACGATAAACCGCAATCGCGATAGGCTACAATCCGACATTTACCTAAAGTCGGAAACGTAATGGTACGCATTTCTCCTCCTTACACGAGGTATCACAACAACAACGTTTCACCAGGCAACGCTGGTCAACTGCTGTTTGTGTATGAGAAATCGGTTGGAAATTTTTCTCATGTCATCACGTTTTAGGTGTCGCCACCGGCGCCAACCTTGTGTGAATGCCCTGAAAAGCTAATCATTTGCATATCAGAGCATCTTCTTCCTGTCGGTTAAATTTCGCGTCTGTAGCACGTCATCTTCGCGGTGTAGTAATTTTAATGGTCAGTAGTGTAAATCGCTCCAAACAAAGGTTTTGCATACGCTCAAGACTTGCGTATTTCGTGTTTTCTGATCGGAAACTTCTTGTCAGTACTCCATTGACTTCAAGAAAACACTATGTACATTCACCCACGTAACTGACGAAGAGAACAGGGCAAGTGCTATAACCCGATTTTCCAGGTACTCCGCTCGGTGGAAGAGGGGTCAAAATAACCGAACACGCGTCTCGGCTTACCTGTAGGTAGTCGTTGGAATAAGGAAGGAAGATTAAGTCTAGCGGACCGTCCAAATAGAGGTCATTAAAGACGGAGCACTAGCGCGGATGGTGTCAAGGATGGGGAAGGAAATCGGCCGTGGCCTTTCAAAGGACTGACATGTTGCGGGTTGCCTACACGCCACGCAGCCGTTCTGCACGAGAAAAAATGTTTTGCACTAGGCCGCGACCCACGTGGCCTAAAATACACTATGTGATCAAAAGTATCCGGACACCCCCAAAAACAACCGTTTTTTAGTATTAGGTGCATTGTGCTGCCACCCTCTGCCAGGTACCCCATATCAGCGACTTCGGTAGTCATTAGACATCGTGAGAGAGCAGAATGGGGCGCTCCGCGGAACTCACGGACTTCGAACGTGGTCAGGTGATTTTGTGTCACTTGTGTCATACATCTGTACGCGAGATTTCCATACTCCTAAACATACCTAGGTCCACTGTTTCCGATGTGATAGTGAAGTGGAAACGTGAAGGGACACATGCAGTACAAAAGCGTACAGGCCGACCTTGTCTGCTGACTGACAGAGACCGCCGCAAGATGAAGAGGGTCGTAATGTGTAACAGGCAGACATCTACCGAATCCATCACACAGGAATTCCAGACTGCATCACGATCCACTGCAAGTACTACGACAGTTAGGCGGGAGGAGAGAATATTTGAATTTCATGGTCGAGCGGCTGCTCATAAGCCACACATCACGCCGGTAAATACCAAACGACGCCTCGCTTGGTGTAAGGAGAGTAGACATTGGACGATTGAACAGTGGGAATACGTTGTGTGGTGTGACGAATCACGGTGCACAATGTGGCGATCCGATGGCAGGGTGTGGGTATGGTGAATGCCCGGTGAACGTCATCTGCCAGCGTGTGTATGCCAACAGTAAAATTCGGAGGAGGTGGTGTTATGGTGTGGTTGTGTTTTTCATGGAGGGGGCTAGCACTTCTTGTTGTTTTGCTTGGCACTATCACATCAGAGACTCACATTGATGTTTTAAGCACCTTATTGCTTCCCACTGTTGTAGAGCAATTCGGGGTAGGCAACTGCATCTTTCAACACGATCGAGCATTTTTTCGTAATGTATGGCCTGTGGCGGATTGGTTACACGACCATAACATCCCTGTAATGGACTGGCCTGCACAGAGTCCTGACCTGAATCCTATAGAACACCTTTGGGATGTTTTGGATCGCCGACTCCTTGTCAGGCCTCACCGACGGACATCGATACCTCTCCTCAGCGCACCACTCGGTGAGGAATGGGCTACCATTCCCCAAGAAACCTTCCAGCGCCTGATTGAACGTATGCCTGCGAGAGTGGAAGCCGTTATCAAGGCTAAGGGTGGGCCAACACCATACTGAATTCCAGCATTACCGATGGAGGGCGCTGAGAACTCGTAAGCCGGGTGACCGGGTACTTCTGATCACATAGTGTAGCCCCTGTAATGTCTTGCCGAGCGACAGTACGATTGGCCCGCGCACCGCCGTGCAGGGTCAGTTCAGGTGGAGCCTGAGCCACAGAAGGACACCCTCTCCACTACGACGCCGCTGTCTGCTGCCGACCAGCTTTCTCTTCCACGAACACCTCCTGCCCTCTGGAGCTCCGACAGCGTTCCAGTCTCCGTAGTTGTCCTAACCTTGTTCACAAACTTTGGTAGAACGTTGAATGCATTCTGTTTTTCCAAGGATCCATATCTCGGTGGCCGTACTTAAAGAAAACTCTTGTGGAACTTGTTTTCCATGTGCAGCAGGAAACTTTGTAAATAATAGTTTGTGAAAAACTCGACCAAGTACGAGACTTTGATGTGTTGAACAAAGGCGTTCAGCGTTTCAGTCATTTTTGAGTGTTAATTGTGATTGGCTCGTCGGAGCAGATCAGCAGACTATTTGTATCCAATAAATTGTATTTGTGAAAAATTAGTGACTTTAGTTCCGTCTACGGCGGATTCTTTAGGAATCACCTCTGCATTTGCTTACAGAAGTCCAGGGAAATCACGGAAAACCTAAAACAGTATGGCTGGACGCGGGTTTGAGCCGCCGTCCTCCCGAGTGCGAATCCAGTGTGCTAACCACTGTGCCACCTCGCTAGGTGTTGATGCCCGATAGTTTCTGTGCCTTTTACCAAAAAATAGTTCAACCGAAGATGTTGCACAGTGTCAGGGGTGGCAATTTTACATTTTTGAGCTCCGTTTTCGAAACCTGATTTTTTTTTAAATTTTCTTTTCCTTGTATCTGCCCATGTCCGTAGAAGAATGTTTGCCAGTACATATTCAAATAACGTTGTCCTCATCACTCTACTAATTGCATATCTGGTGAAGGAATTAAAAAAAGCAATAACTGAAAAAGAAAATTATTTGAAATTGTTTTCGGTGAAATTCCTGTAGTGTATCAATAACAGGTGCCAGATATCGGTTAAGTGATCCGTCATACATGATTTGTCGTGAAATTACTGCCAAAGCGTGAAATC
Organism: Schistocerca serialis cubense; assembly: GCF_023864345.2. Classification (NCBI taxonomy): domain Eukaryota; kingdom Metazoa; phylum Arthropoda; class Insecta; order Orthoptera; family Acrididae; genus Schistocerca; species Schistocerca serialis. The sequence continues at coordinate 227,918,631 of NC_064641.1, forward strand.
TTCACCAGTGTTAATGATGTTTCTCCCTCGTGACATTCATCCGAAGATCTGTCACAGTGGCATACCTGCCTTCGAGAGATGCTCTTGAGGTTCGGAATTTCTGTGTTTCGGATGTTTCTACGATCGGTGTCACCTGAATGCACAAAATCTTTCTGGAGGATATATGTATGTATGTATGTTAACCGGGGACCTAGAAACGACGGAGAAGCTTCGTCCCCGCCGCAGCCGCAGTGGTCCACAACCCCACGACGACCACCGCAGTCCAGTTCACCCCTCCGCTGCCCCACACTGAACCCAGGGTTATTATGTGATTCGGCCCTCGGTGGACCCCCCCCCCCCCCCCCCCCCGCCCCAGAGAACGTGTCACACCAGACGACTGTAACCCCTATGTTTGCGAGGTAGAGTAATGTGGTGAACGCATGCGTGGAGAACTTGTTTGGGCAGCAATCGCTAACATAGTGTAGCTGAGGCGGAATACGAGGAACCAGCCCGCATTCGCCGAGGCAGATGGAAAACCGCCTAAAAACCATCCTCAGACTGGCCTGCTCACCGGACTTCGACACAAGTCCGCCAGGCGGATTCGTGCCGAGTACCAGGCGCTCTTTGCCGCTCCAGATGAAACGTCCCCTTAGAAAAATGATACATGACTGTGCTTAAACTGACACACAATATTTTTTTTTAGCGCAACACAATCTGACTTTCAATAATCCCTACAAAAGAATGGCCCTGACTAACATTAACCTATACCTTTCACAAATCACTTACCTCACAAAAATCTTCGATACTCGAACTACTGCAAAATAGCGAGCGCCACTACTGCCAGCTAAATAAAAGATTCAAACTACGGAAGGCACTAACTACTGATAGGCATAGATAGCAAATGAAAGATTTTAATCGAGAACAAACAATGTATTTACCTTAATAGTCGATATATATATAGCAGTTCATGACGTCCAGTCTTACAAATTTCAAAACTCTGCCATCTCTCTCCCCACATCCACCACTGCTGGCGGCTCACCTCCAACTGCGCAACGCTACGCGCTGTTAACAGCCAGCTGCCGCTGCCCAACACTTCAATGGCAGACAACAATGCAAACTAGCCACAGACTGCACACAGCACAGCCAGTGATTTTCATACAGAGCGTTACGTAACGTTGCCAATAAGAAAACATAAACAGTAGATGGTTTCGCCTTTTGACAAAGTTTGCAAATAGACAAGACTCTTCGAAATCTCTTTTCCATATTGTTAAAATAACAAGTCGTTCGAAGAATATGATAACATTTTCGTGGGCCAAAATGTGCATAGCTGAAATGAATGTACCAAATGAGCTTATTAACAAAATCGTCAGGAATGCAAAGTACCCATAGCTTGTCATCAACAGTGCAGCGTTTGAACAGTATGTTGTTTCTAACCAGATAATAATGCTGAATCTGTGTGTGTGTCTTTTCATGCCATTTGCTCTTGATGCCTTTCCAAATCGGATCTTTATCTTGTTCATGAGCAATGTCCTTTAAAGATGTGGTGATGAAGTTTTCAAAGGCGACTTTCTGAATGTAAAGAATACTGAAATTTTTCTCGAGGTTGCCTTCTGTGTTACTTTTCTCAAGCCCAGCCGGTGCGCGTGACAGTGCGTCCGCAACAATCTTCTCCTTGCCGGAAATGTAGACTATTGTGGAGTGGAATTCTTGCAGAAACAATGCCCAACGTTTTAACATGTCATGATTTAATTTTGAAGACATAAGAAATTGTAATGCACGATGATCACTGTATACTTTTACGTGCTTACCGGAAAGAAAGAAACGGAATTTATTAAATGCCCAAACGATAGCTAAAGCTTCTAATTCAGTAACGGAATAATTTTTTTCAGATTTTCTTAGCACTCGACTAGCAAAAGCAATCGTTTTCTGAACAGTAGTGTCATTTTCTATGGCTTCTTGAAATAAGTGGGCACCAAGACCGACTTTAGAAGAATCCGTGCTAAGGCAGAAATCATGTGACAGATCTGGATGAGCTAGTATTGGTGCGTTAAGTAACGCTTCTTTCAAAGAATTGAATTCCAACTGTGCGTGTTCGTCCCAGTTTCAAATAGTATTTTTTCCAGTGAGAGAACAAAGTTTTGGTGTAACTAGAAGTTGCATATTCAGAAAACGACGGTAAAAATTTACGAGACCTAGAAAACTGCGGACTTGTTTTTTTGTGGATGGAACTGGAATAGCTCTGATTGCTTCTAACTTTTCAGGATCCGGCTGAATGCCTTCAGAAGAAATAATATGTCCCAAAAACCTCACCTTTGACCTACCGAATTCAGACTTTTCCAAGTTAACTGTAATTCCAGATTCTGCAAAAATACGTAACAAACTGTTGAGGATGCGATTATGTTGTTCCCATGAAGCTTCTGCTATTAGAATGTCGTCCACATATAAGGTGATGTGACGTTTTAAGAACTCAGGTAATATGGAATTTAGCCCGCGAATAAATGCTGCTGAAGAAATGTTCAAACCAAAAGGAAGTTTCCGAAACTGATAACAAACGCCGAAACAAAGGAAAGCTGTGTATTTTCTACATTCTGGATGAAGTTCGATCTGATAAAAGCTGGATCTGAGATCAATGGAAGACAACACTTTTACACCATTAAAATTTTGAAGAAGTTCTTCCAACGTTTGCGGCCTGTCTGTTTCAGGAATAATGATAGTATTGATTTGTCTCGAATCTAAGACAAGCCTGATCGATCCATTTTTCTTCTCAACAACATGTAATGGATTGTTGTATGAGCTTACTGCAGGCTCAATAATGCCCTCGTCAAGAATAGATTGTATTTCTGTTCTAACACGGTCCCTATAATATGCTGGAATTACGTATGGTCTAACACAAAATTTAGTATGCTCACGAACACGAAATTGGTATTGAAATCCCTTGATTGTTCCTGTTTTGTGAGTAAAAACTGTGGAATGTGCTTCTAAAATCTCAAAAAGGTCCTGCCTATCAGTGTCATTACAATTCTCAATTGTTTGAATTTTATTCTGAATTAACTCATTAGTTTCAAATATGCCGTCGATATCATCCCTGTCAGTACTTGCAGAGTGATTGTTAGTGTCTAGTTCCGTAGAAAATTCTGAACTGTTGTCTAACAGAAGGTAAAGCCGATTAATTTCCTCATCATGGTTTGAGAGCCAATCTTCAAATTTCAAAGCTATTGACCTACCTTCTTTCTCTAAACTTATTTCAGCATCGTGAAAGTTTAAGATTACTTTGTATTCATTCAAAAAGTCTACTCCCCATATAATTTCCGTCGACAATAATGGAACAATAAGAAAGTTCATAGAGAAGCTGTGGCTTTGACAAAAGAATTCTAAGTTGGTTTGTTCGTGTACATCTACACTTTTTCCATAGATTGCACCTTATAATTTAATCTTACGTAACGGAAGTGTGGGACAATCGTTCGATTTGTTGCATTTGCTAAAAGCTGTTTCACCAATTACTGAAATGGGACTGCCAGAGTCAAGTACTGCCGTAAATTTTACGTCATTTACAGTAATGTGAATCACAGGATATGCAATGTTGTTATGTTTTACGTCGTGTTCCTGGAGTAAGATGTCCCTAATGTCTTCCATTTTTACGTAATTACTAGCTACGGCATCTGCGTCGTCAGTTTCACAAGTAAGTTTTGTAGCTGCCAGCGGTATGAGTCATTGCCTATTGTGTCTTTGTTGGCGCGCGTCGTTATTGGGATTTGGAGACCTAACTTCTACAAATTCACCTTGTCGAGAGGGCCCTGCTCTGTTTGAATCCCGCCAGTTCTGATGCAATTCAGGTCTGTCGTTACGATCATATCGTCTGTCGTCATGTCGGTAGATTCCACAGTTTCTTTCTTGTCGGTCACGTGGTGGAGAATTTCTCCCTGAATCGTAACTGCGCGCTGGACCATTGCATCTGAAGTTATTCTGTCTCCCTTGATAATAATTATTTTGGTTCCCATATTGTCTGTTTCTCTGATTGTCTCTGTGATAGTCATTACCGCGGAGAGGTGATCTTTCCCTGTAATTATTACTACTCTGCCAACAGTTGTCATACGGGTGGTGTCTGTTTTGGTCACGATTTACGTTGTACGGATAGCCTTGTCGTGTATTATTTCTGTCATCGCGGAATTGTGACAGATGTGACCTGTAATTGTTGTGCTCCTGTTCTCGCGTTCCGCGATTGTCAGTGTCAATTTCCAGTTCTTGTAACAGTCCCTGAAAAGCTTCAATGTCATCTTTGCAAAGTCCTGCCAAAATAATATGTCGTAAATATTCAGGTAATTTGATTAAGCAAATGCGGATGAGTTCTGAGGGGCTGTATGGGTTTGACAGGTACTGATTCTTGTGCAACATGTCTTCAAAATATTTCACAAGACTGGAAAATTCAGATTTTTCGAAATGTTTCATCATTATGATGCTATGTTTTACTCGGTCTTGTGTAGCTTGAGACCAATATGCTGAGAGGAAGGCATGGTAAAATTCTCCTTCACTGTGACAATCGTGAATGACCGATCGCATTCTTACAGCTGGTTCATTCTCTAAATAGCCACACATAAATTCTAATCTGTGTTCTAACGACCAGTTGGGAGGAAAACAATGAGAGAATTGATGGAGCCATGCTTGTGGATGAATGTCGTTGCCAGAATTCTTAAATGTTTTGAATTTACGTGTAGTAATGAACAGCTTATAGTCAAAGTCATCATGTCGGCGAGTCGCATACCGGTCATTGTTACGTCGTTTCGGCGGTTCCATTTCAAAATTCGGTGCACCTTGCCAATTTCTTTCATAATTTCCGAAATGCCCTGTGTTATTATTTTGTGGCTGTTCCGCATTTCTATGTCCCTCTTCCCGTATTGGGGCGCGAGTGTCCTCTGAAATACGTAATTCTTGTATTACCTGTGTCAGCTGTTCTTGTACTTCCCGGATTTCTCTTTGGTGTTGCGTATTAATTTGATTCTGATTTTGTTTGAATTTCCTAATTTGTTCGCACTCTTCTGTGTCATTAAAGACTACCGGTTTTGTGTCATTCAGATTATCATCTACCTTTGTGGATAAGTTAGTGAACTGATCCGAAAGTTCGGCTACTTTCTCCGATAGTGAACACATTTCCTCAGTGTGTTTTTCTGAACCAAGTTTCAGAGTGTCCATTTGTGTTGAAATCGAATCTATCGTGTCCTTTAAGTTTTCCTGAGTTTTTGCAAGTTGCGTAACCGAATCGGTAGATGCAACTGAGTCAATTTTAGCCCACAAGGTCTCATGATTTTCATGAACAATGGTTTGCAGTTCTTTTATGGCTGCTTCGTGATTCTGTAATGCATTTTCATGCCGCGAAAAAATAGGTTGAAAATGCTCACAAATTTGTGTTTTTACGTCATTACAGACTTTTTGACATTTCGATTCAATGTTATGTAACTCAGTAGTTAAATCTTCACGTGTTTGTTCAAGTGTGGAGTCTAACTTCCGAAGATTTTGTTCCATTGTGTCTAACTTTTGAAGATTTTGTTCCATTGCGTCTAACTTTTGAAGATTTTGTTCCATTGTGTCTAACTTTTGAAGATTTTGTCCCATTTGTTTCTGATTTTGCTCAAGCGTTGTGTCTAACTTTTGTAGCCTTTGTCCCATTTGTTGCATTAACTGTAATAACAGTGCACTGGTGTCTGAAACATGTTCCTCAGTGCTATTCGGCACTGCATTTGAACCGGCAATATACGCATTTTGAAAAGCAGAAAATGTGTCTTGATTTATTTGAGAAAACGGTGAGGATGCAAAACCTGAATCTACAGTATTTGCAAGATTGTGTCCTGTCATTTCGGAATCCTGAGGCGCGCTGTTGCCGACCGATCGATCGATAATGCTAGCCTGTTCACTAATTGTTTCACTGCCTACACCATTATTTGCAGCCCGCTCCATTTCCCTATGCACAATTACCAAATTACTACTTTGAACATTAGTTAATTCATTACTCTGCGGCGCTAACACACTGCTTTCGTCTTCACTGTCATTTTTCAGTTTACTTTGAAGCCTAGTATTACGTTTTTCACACGCCATTATTGTCACAATATTTCACACGACAACACAGAAAAACACAATTTGAAGAGCAAAAATAAGAGAACACATTAACGTAGCACTGAAAATAATATCTAGTTAATCGCAAGCGCAGCAGCGAAATACTTGGTGCAAATCTACATGCATGCCACAACAACAATGAAAGACTGCAACTACAAAGGAGATTCTCTCTACAATTACGCGCTAGCAATAAACAAAATCTACACTAATTACACAAACTACAAGAAAAAAAATCAGAAGATTCCAGTGAGGTATCCTCGGCTAAGGGTCGACATATGCAACGTCCCCTTAGAAAAATTATATACGACTGTGCTTAAACTGACACACAATATTTTTTTTTAGCGCAACGCAATCTGACTTTCAATAATCCCTACAAAAGAATGGCCCTGACTAACATTAACCTATACCTTTCACAAATCACTTACCTCACAAAAATCTTCGTTACTCGAACTACTGCAAAATAGCGAGCGCCACTACTGCCAGCTAAATAAAAGATTCAAACTACGGAAGGCACTAACTACTGATAGGCATAGATAGCAAATGAAAGATTTTAATCGAGAACAAACAATGTATTTACCTTAATAGTCGATATATATATAGCAGTTCATGACATCCAGACTTACAAATTTCAAAACTCCACCATCTCTCTCCCCACATCCACCACTGCTGGCGGCTCACCTCCAACTGCGCAACGCTACGCGCTGTTAACAGCCAGCTGCCGCTGCCCAACACTTCAATGGCAGACAACAATGCAAACTAGCCACAGACTGCACACAACACAGCCAGTGATTTTCATACAGAGCGCTACGTAACGTTGCCAATAAGAAAACATAAACAGCCTACTTACACAGAGAGCCATGCGTTAGACCCCTCGGCTAACCGGGCGGGCCCTGAAGGATAAATATAAGAATAAAATATAAGAAATAATATAAGAATTCATATAATAATGAAATGCAAGAATATGAATATTTAAAAAGATTGTAACTCCTGAAAATACGATACAAATATATGTTATACAATAAACGTGTGGCACTTATTGTGAAATCCAGTAGTAATTTTAGAGTTAATATAGTCCCCTTCTGTCCCTAACTCGATAATAAACATTCATGTAGTAACCTTCTACGGTCATGAGTAGATAAATGAAAACATAAGTAAAATAAAATAAATAAAAACAGTAATCAGATTTCGAACACAGGTGCAAAAAGGAGAGAACCCACCGTGCCACCATTTCGACTGAGAATATTGCGCGCTAAAAGGCATCAAAATTATGTCTAAAATTTTGACTCTCCATTTATCAGAAACGGTTGAGTATCTACGGTTGAGCCGAGACACATGTTAGCTTATTTTGACTCCTCTTCCGCTGAGCGAAGTTTCTGCGAAATCTGGTTATGGCACTTGCCGAACTCTTCTTCTGAGAAAAGCCTACATTCTCAAGTGCAGTTGAGTAGTCCGTACAGTGTCTGCACAAGTTAAAAGTAGACCGTTCCAATTCTGGCCCAAAGGACTAGGAGTCCGGTGTCGCCCATTCTCGCGCTCGTGGATGGCGCAGGTAATGTAGGCTATACGGCAGGGGGCCTACTGCACGCGTTCTCCACATGCACCAGCTTCCCGGCCACTTCTGCCCGCAAGCGCTCGGCCAGTGGAGTGCGTTCGAATCTTTACAAATACATGCCACAGCGCATATGTTACAGTACGTGTACCAGCAGCCGTCTCCGGAGGGCAGTGAGTATCTACACTGACGGGGGAAAAAAAACTGCAACACGAGAAGGACTTGCGCGACATAAACGAAAGTTGGTAGGCGTCTTTCTTCATCTGAAAGATTATGTCGCATTAGAGTGGTACTAGCAGTGCCACTATGAGGATGCGAATCAGATTTACTTTAAGGGGAGGGTTACTATCTTTGGCCCGAAAAAAGCTTGTTCTTTGAGAATTTTTTTCTCAAGACCTGTTACAGATATCAATGTCAAATTTGGTCAAAATGTTTATTGATGTTTCCCCTACAGCCTGGAATTTTTTCGACCGGAAATGTCGAAGAGCAAAGGCGGAAGTACCGTCGGAACTAAACAAAATTTCGATGCAGACCTCCACGCGTAGCATGTCACAGGTCAGAAGCTCGTCTGAAATCAAAATTGAGTTGACGTTACCGAAGTATATAAGATTCTTTAGGAGCTGTACCTCGCTTAAGTCATTTGGACCATTGGAAACAAAATGGCGGCCATTTGAAAAAATAGGGTTTTCTCATCGATTTTTCTACTTCGTCGGCCAAGTAAAAATTATTCTAGTTGATGGACCGGAATAGAAGTAGTAAAACTCCTAGACAATTTAGTTAGCTTCGTCGGAAACAAAGAATCATGCCAATCGGCTCAGTAGATTTGAAGTTACCGTACCGCGCGATAAAAAAGTCATTTCGAAAAAAAGACGTTTGAAGTTTTGACTACATATAAATGCAATATTATGCAACTTACATTCAATCTGCTATTCCGGGTCCATAAACTAGTCCTTCCTCTTCCTCACAGACGGCGTTCTGCTCGATCTGAGCCATCCTGCGCTTCTCCAGAGCCGCTCGTGCGGCCGGTGACAAGCGGTTTTCGGCCGCTCGAATCGGGTGGTCGTCCGAATGCTTGGTGAACTGCGTGGAATAGAGTCCCAGGGTGACGTCCATCGTTGTCATGGTCTTCAGAATTGCTGAATATCCTTCGTTGAAGCTGCTCACTGCCAGAAAACTCGCAATCTCCACAGTCTTCGCACCAGAATTCAAATGCTTGGGGGTTAACTACCAAACACACGCGTTCAAACTTTCATTTGAATTTTGTGTGTTTCCTCCCATGCACCGGTACAATAACTCGTCCTCCGAAAGAAAAAAAACTGGTGCATGAAAAAGGCCGATTTCAGGCATGTACATTTTTTTTCAACCGCGAATAACAAACATTTCCGTTCGGTATTCGGAAAAACCGTTTCAGGGGTGGATTCTAAACACTTTTAGGGATCCAAAAATGCAATTTAAAAAATATCGATTTTTTTGAACCAAAAGATTGTAAATCTCCCCTTAAGTACACGCTGTAACGGTCGAGAGCGTTAGTTACCTTCCAGATCGGACTTGGTGAAGCGACAAAGACGCCATTATCATCGTCTTATTGAGTGTGAACGAGGTCGTGTAACAGGGCTACAAGAAGCTGGATGTTCCTTCTGCGATATTGCAGAAAGACTTGACACGACTGTAGCCACTGTACATGTCTGCTGGCAGTGGTGGTCACGAGAAAGTACGGTCGCAAGAAGAACGGACTCCGGGCGGCCACGGTGCTCTATCGAAGGGGAAGAAAAATGGTTCAAATGGCTCTGAACACTATGGGACTTAACATCTGTGGTCATCAGTCCCCTAGAACTTAGAACTACTTAAACCTAACTAACCTAAGGACATCACACACATCCATGCCCGAGGCAGGATTCGAACCTGCGACCGTAGCGGTCACACGGTTCCAGACTGAAGCGCCTAGAACCGCTCGGCCACTCCGGCCGGCTCGAGAGGGAAGACAATCGTGTTCGGCTTACGGCTCTGGCCGTATCGTGCTGCATCTGCAGCAGCAATTTGAACAGCAACAATATCAGAAATTGAGTCCGTCTTGAAGCAAAACACCATGTTGTTGATTTATTTCTTTATTTTCCCAAACTAGTTTCGGCGACAAATATCACCATCATCAGTGAGTTTTTTAAAATCTAAAACATACAGAAAATAGCATAGTTATACAAACACAGTGGCACATTATTACATTTTTGCAGTTCGTTTTTTGAAATATAGTTTTCTATGGATGATTTCATACTACCTTATTTATTGACAGCATGTTTTTGAGAATTATTGTCACTGTTTGCGACGTATTTTCTGTGCTCAGTTTTTTTATGCCGTTTTTACACAGCGAACATCGTGTCATCTGTAACTGTGTGAGCGGTTGTTAGTAAACAAAATACTAAAAGGTGAACTTCTTATGTCAGCAATATACATTTGGGGTTGCGGTAGACCGGCCGCTGTGGCCGAGCGGTTCTAGGCGCTTCAGTCTGGAACCACGCGACCGCTATGGTCGCAGGGTCGAATTTGGCCTCGGGCATGGATATGTGTGATGTCCTTAGGCTAGTTAGGTTTAAGTAGTTCTAAGTTCTAGGGGACTGATGACCTCAGACGTTAAGTCCCATAGTGCTGGCTGTTCAAATGGCTCTGAGCACTATGCGACTTAACTTCTGAGGTCATCAGTCGCCTAGAACCTGGAACTACTTAAACCTAACTAACCTAAGGACATTACACACATCCATGCCCGAGGCAGGATTCGAACCTGCGACCGGAGCGGTCGTTCGGCTCCAGACTGTACCGCCTAGAACTGCACGGCCACATCGGCCGGCCCCATAGTGCTCAGAGCCATTTGATTTGATTTGGTTGCAGTAGTGTTGTGGAATCCAGTTATTTGGTGTATACTGAACTGTTACATAGCTGTTCGTGGACTGACGTTCGTTGGATGGTATGTAGCTACGTACCATCCAACGAACGTGAGTACACGAATAGCTAACTAACAGCTCAGTAGCTACATACCATCCAGCGAACGTGAGTACATGAATAGCTAAGTAACAGCTCAGTACACATCAAATAACTGGATTCCACAACACTAACGCAACCCCAAGAGTATATTGATGACATACGAAGTTCACCTTTTAGTATTTTGTTAGCCGCTCATACAGTTGCAGATGACATGATGTTCGCTGAGTGGAAACGGAAAAAAAATGGGCACAGAAAATATGTCGCAAACAGTGACAACATTTCTCAAAAACATGCTGTAACATACAATAAATAAGGTGTATGAAAGTATCCATAGAAAACTATATTTCAAAAAACGAATAGTAAAAATGTAATAATGTGTCACTGTGTTTGTATATCAATGCTATTTTCTGCATGTTTTAGATTTAAAAAAAAACACTGATGATGATGATATTTGTCGCCGAAACTAGTTTGGGAAAATAAAAAGAAATATATGAGCAACAAGGTGTTTTGCATCAAGGCTGACTCGATTTCTGATACTGTTGATTTTTCTATGCAATCACGGACCAAATGGAAGAGTTCCAAGATAAAATCATTAATTTGAACAGCAGTTGACACCACAGTGTCTCGCGTCCGTCGGCCGTCGTAATTTAATATATTATTATTGTTATTATTATTTTTTGATTGTTGCCGACTTACGTGGTGGGCCTTAATAAAAATGATATTTCATTTAATTTTGATTTTCGATTAAATGCTTCCCTGAAGTTCTCCTTTTTAACAATATTAATCTCAAATTATTTGTTACGTTAATGAATGTTAGACTCGCTGCATCTTAAAACATGAGCATACAAGCTGAACAATGTATTAAACTTTTCATATTAATTTCCTCGGCTAGTCAGTTCACTTTAAAGCAAAAGATCTTCAGTTATTCATTACAATTGCGGCCCACACACGCGCGAGAGTATTTTTCTTACCTCCGTTAACCATTGTACTGTAGTCGGAGTCCTGGCTCTGGATCTCGGCTATGGTACTGAAAATAAGAATCTTAAATCTACGTATTTCTGCAACTTCGTGCGGCTGTGGAGAAAAATTAATATTATGTTAATAGCGGGCGAGTTTTCCGCTTCCGCTAATTTTTCATAAGTTAATATCGCCACGTAATGTCGTCGTTGGCTGCATCGGCCGCTGCGATTGTTGAACTGTAAATTACTTGAATGCAGGTTAATTCAAGGAAGGCGGACATGAAATCGGGATCACCTCTTACAAATTAAAAGTGCACAATAATATTCAATTAATATATTATCTGCTTAACTCATACAAATATGCATACATTTGTCAGCACTCGAAAGATGTCCGTTTATACACACTCAAGACAAAAGAGGAAGTGAAGTCGACTAAAAAATTAACAAAAGAGCGTATCTTGTCGTCTCTTTAGATCATTTTGTCATAAATTATTTCTTTGCAATCTAAACCTGCACAGAGAAATTATTATTTTACGGCTACATGATAAAAATATATTATTCGATTTTTTAATGTCTCTTCTTTATAAATACTGTTTGTAAGTCTTTTCGTAATATAGCACTGGGGACGCTATATGATGGTGATATTTGTCGCCGAAACAATTTTGGGAAAATAAAAGAAATATATAAGCAACAAGGTGTTTTGCATCAAGGCTGACTCGATTTCTGATACTGTTGATTTTTCTATGCAATCACGGACCAAATGGAAGAGTTCCAAGATAAAATCATTAATTTAAACAGCAGTTGACACTACAGTGACACAAAGAACTGTCGCCGGCCGGGGTGGCAGAGCGGGTCTAGGCGCTATAGTCTGCAACCCCTCGACTGCTACGGTCACAGGTTCGAATCCTGCCTCGGGCATGGATGCGTGTGATGTCCTTAGGTTGGTTAGATTTACGTAGTTCTAAGTTCTAGAGGACTGATGACCTCAAAAGTTAAGTCCCATAGTGCTCAGAGCCATTTGAACCATTTTGAACAAAGAACTGTTAGAAATCGTTTACTTCATGGACAGCTCCGAGTCACACGCCGCGAAGCGTGCGTTGCACTGGCCTCAAACCACCACCCTTTGCGATTTCAGTGGTGTCGAGACAGAGCTCATTGGAGAGGAGGGTGGAAGTCTGTTGTCTTTTCTGATAAAAACTGGTTCTACCCCAGTGCCAGTGATGACTGTGTGTTGGTTCGAAGGAGGCCAGTTGCGGGCTGTAAGCCAACCTGTCTGAATACCAGACACACTGGACTTATAGCTGGAGGTATGGTCTGGGGTGAGATTTCACATGACAGCAAGAGCACTCTCGTGGTCACCTCACGCACCCTGACTGCAAATCTGTACGTCAGTCTGGCGATTTGACCTGTTGTGCTGCCATTCATGGACAGCATTGCAGGGGGTGTCTTGCAACAGGACAACGCTCGCCCACATACCGCTGTTTGTAACCCAATATGCTCTGCAGTGTCTGCGTGTTGCTTTGGTCTGCTCGATCATCAGATCTGTCTCCAATCGAGCACATATGGGACTTCGTCGGACAACATCTCCAGCGTCATGCGCAAACAGCATTAACTATCCCTGTATTGACCGACCTACCGCAACAGGCATGGAACTCCATCCCATAAACTGCACGTTTGCATGCTTGGATTCAACATTCTGGCACTTACACCGGTTGTTAATGTACCAGCATTCCACATCTGCAATGCCTTATCTCGGATTTGTCCGCCCCTGGTAGCTGAGTGGTCAGCGCGATGGAATGTCGTACCTAACGGCCCGAGTTCGATTCCAGGCTGGGTCGGAGATTTTCTCCGCTTGGGGACTGGGTGTTGTGTTGTCCTTATCATCATCATTTCATCCCCACCGACGCGCAAGTCGCCGAAGTGGCGTCAACTCGAAAGACTTGCACCAGGCGAACGGTCTACCCGACGGGAGGCCCTAGCCACACAGCATTTCTATCGCGGATTTACATTAACCTGTCATCTTCCGATATTAATCACTTAAAGATGTTATTTAGGCAGATGTATCCCCAAAATTCCGTTACTGTGCATTAATTATGTTTGGTGTTGCGATATTTTTACGTCAGTATATCTCAGACGAGTTTAATAATTGCTGCCTGCGTGTTTAAATGCATGCCAGTTCTCGACAGGACACGACAAAGGTAAGACCGTTGGTGGGTACCTTTCTAATTACACTACTGGCCATTAAAACTGCTACACCAAGAAGAAATGCAGATGATAAACGGGTATTCATTGGACAAATACATTATACTAAAACTGACATGTGATTACATTTTCACGCAATTTGGGTGCATAGATCCTGAGAAATCAGTACCCAGAACAACCATCTCTGGCCGCAATAACGGCCTTGACACGCCTGGGTATTGAGTCAAACAGAGCTTGGATGGCGTGTACAGGTACAGCTGCCCATGCAGCTTCAACACGATACCACAGTTCATCAAGAATAGTGACTGGCGTATTGTGACGAGCCAGTTGCTGGGCCACCATTGACCAGACATTTTCAATTCGTGAGAGATCTGGAGAATGTGCTGGCCAGGGCAGCATTCGAACATTTTCTGTATCCAGAAAGGCCCGTACAGGACCTGCAACATGCGGTCGTCCATTATCCTGCTGAAATGTAGGGTTTCGCGGGGATCGAATAAAGGGTAGAGCCACGGGTCGTAACACATCTGAAATGTAACGTCCACTGTTCAAAGTGCCGTCAATGCGAACAAGAGGTCACCGAGACGTGTAACCAATGGCACCCCATACCATCACGCCGGGTGATACACCAGTATGGCGATGAACAATACACGCTTCCAATGTGCGTTCAACGCGATGTCGCCAAACACGGATGCGACCATCATGATGCTGTAAACAGAACCTGGATTCATCCGAAAAAACGACGTTTTGCCTTTCGTACACCCAGGTTCGTCGTTGAGTACACCATCGCAGGCGCTCCTGTCTGTGATGCAGCGTCAAGGGTAACCACAACCATTGTCTCTGAGCTGATAGTCCATGCTGCTGCAAATGTCGTCGAACTGTTTGTGCAGATTTTTGTTGTCTTGCCAAAGTCCTCATCTGTTGACTCAGGGATCGAGAAGTGTTTGCACGATCCGTTACAACCAAACGGATAAGATGCCTGTCATCTCGACTGCTAGTGATACGAGTCCGTTGGGATCCAGCACGGCGTTCTGTATTACCCTCCTGAACCCACCGATTCCATATTGTCTAACAGTCATTGGATCTCGACCAATGCGAGCAGCAATGTCGCGATACGGTAAACCGCAGTCGCGATAGGCTACAATCCGACCTTTATCAAAGTCGGAAACGTAATGGTACGCATTTCTCCTCCTTACACGAGGCATCACAACAACGTTTCACCAGGCAACTGCTGTTTGTGTATGAGAAATCGGTTGGAAATTTTCCTCATGTCAGCACGTTGTAGCTGTCGCCAGCGGCGCCAACCTTGTGTGAATGCTCTGAAAAGCTAATCATTTGCATATCACAGCATCTTCTTCCTGTCGGTTAAATTTCGCGTCTGTAGCACGTCATCTTCGTGGTGTAGTAATTTTAATGGCCAGTGGTGTACATACTGATTTCCCGTGGACCCTGCAGGGAGCCGAGCGCTGGTGTGGCGGAGAAGCCGACTAATGTGACGACACGAGTTCGTTGTGGGGCCCGTGCTTCTCGTGCAGCCCGGGCCCGGCTGCAAGACTGCCCACACGTCAGCCATTTGGCCACGCCTGCCCACCTGTGTTCGTCGCCACTCAACTGCACGCAGACACGCAAGCTGGAACAACAAGTTAATGCCACAAATGTTGCAAATAAAACAATTTCTATTTTTACTGTAATTAACATTTCGCGACCGACTCGAGGTTAAAATTTAAAAAAAAAAAATGTGCTCGTTTATTACCACAGCCTAACAAACAGTCGTGACACTCACTGCTGTGAAAGTTATCGTCTCACAGCTGGAACAAAGTTAACGGCCCCCAGTGGCGTAAAGACAGCCGTAAAAGTAATGCTTGAGTTTAATTATTTGTCTATTAATCAACGAAATGATTTATTCTTGCCTTAGTAAATTATCATGAAGGAGGAATGATCGTGAAATACTGTAAACGTAAAAGCCGCCGAATCTCACTGGTTCAGTGATATAAGTTATAACTTATTCATTAACAAATACTTTCGAATTTGTCTACAATTGCAGCATATTTCGCTGAGAGCAGCAGAATAGAAACACATGTTTAATGTAAGAAAAGCATTTATTTCTGTTGTTGTCTATTCTTATTATGGTACGCGCTTTTTTGACACATAACAATTTTGTATGGAGTCTAATAGTTCGCACATTCTCACGCATCACTCACCTTTCTCATACACAAATATTTTTGTAAATGTAATTACTGTTTCCAGAATGAAACTTTCACCCTGCAGCTGAGGGTGTGCTGATATGAAACATCCTGGCAGATCAGAACTGTGCGCCGGACCGAGACTCAAACTCGGAGCCTTTGCCTTTCGCGGGCAAGTGCCTTACCGATTGAGTTACCCAAGCAGAAATACAGCTGTGAGGATGAGTCGTTGTCGTGCTTGGGTAACTCAGTCTTTAGAGCAAATGCCCCAGAAAGATAAAAGTCCCGAGTTCAAGTCTCGGTCCGGCCCACTGTTTTGATCCACCAGGAAAGTTTAGTATCAGCGTACCCTCAGCTGCAGAGTGAAAATTTTGTTCTGGAAACATCCCCCAGGCTGCGGCTAAGCCATATCTCTGCAATATCCTTTATTCCAGGTGTGCTAGTTCCGCAAGTTTCGCAGGAGAGCTCCTGTGAAGTTTGCAAGATAGCCGACGAGGTATTGGCGGAAGTAAAAGCTGTGAGAACGGGTCCTGACTCGTGTATGGGTAGCTCAGCCGGTGGATCAATTCCACCCGAAGGGTAAAGGTCTAGAGATCGAATCTCGGTCCGACAAACAGTTTCAATCTACCAGGTATTTTCGTAATTACTGTTGCTTCTAAACCGAATGTGTTGAACATTCTTGTCGTTTGTGGCTCAGAGGTAGCAACAATTGCAGAATTAGTTTCTTTTGCGTTGGGAAAAGGTTTAATATCACGTCTGTGTGGTTATCCCTTCAGCTACAGTTGTGGTGGCTTATTTGATGTGTTGCATTCGATTCAAGTTTCCTACGTTCCACATTCACTGAATTAACTGAAGTGTAGTGCGCAAAATGTCACTTTGTTGCGTAGATATACGACGTCTTTCTGCCAAAAGGTGAGGTCTTCTGCTGTTTACCAGCCAGTTTTTGTTCTTAAAAGAAAATTACGTTATTCATAAATATCTGTAGGTTACAAGAGAATCGTAAATAAACTGTCCTGTAATGTAGCGTTCAATACCTCCCAGTGTCCTTACGAAATTTGAAAAAGACAAATTTTTGTGTTACTACACACGCTCCCTATCGTAAAACCTATGATACAAATCAATGTAAAGGTTACTATTCGAACTCCTCTGATAACGACTATGGTGGTATTTCCTCTAGTGCTACGCTACTGGCCATTACAATTGCTACAGCACGAAGATGACGTGCTACAGACGCGAAATTTAACCGACAGGAAGAAGATGCTGTGATATGCAAATAATTAGCTTTTCAGAGCATTCACACAAGGTTGGCGCCGCTGGCGACACCTACAACGTGCTGACATGAAGAAAGTTTCCAACCGATTTCTCATACACAAACAGCAGTTGACCGGCGTTGCCTGGTGAAACGTTGTTGTGATGCCTCGTGTAAGGAGGAGAAATGCGTACCATCACGTTTCCGACTTTGATAAAGGTCGGATTGTAGCCTATCGCGATTGTGGTTTATCGTATCGCGACATTGCTGCTCGTGTTGGTCGAGATACGATGACTGTTAGCAGAATATGGAATCGGTGGGTTCAGGAGGGTAACACGGAACGCCGTGCTGGATATCAACGGTCTCGCATCACTAGCAGTTGAGATGACATGCATCTTATCCGCATGGCTGTAACGGATAGTGCAGCCACGTCTCGATCCCCGAGTCAACAGATGGGGACGTTCGCAAGACAACAACCATCTGCACGAACAGTTCGATGACGTTTGCAGCAGCATGGACTATCAGCTCGGAGACCATGGCTGCGGTTACCCTCGACGCTGCATCACAGACAGGAGCGCCTGCGATGGTGTACTCAACGACGAACCTGGGTGTACGAATGGCAAAACGTCATTTTTTCGGTTGAATCCAGGTTCTGTTTACAGCATCATGATGGTCGCATCCATGTTTGGCGACATCGCGTTGAACGCACATTGGAAGCGTGTATTCGTCATCGCCATACTGGTGTATCACCCGGCGTGATGGTATGGGGTGCCATTGGCTACACGACTCGGTGACCTCTTGTTCGCATTGACGGCACTTTGAACAGTGGACCTTACATTTCAGCCGGCCAGGGTGGCCGAGCGGTTCTAGGAGCTACAGTCTGGAACCGCGCGACCGCTACGGTCGCAGGTTCGAATCCTGCCTCGGGCATGGATGTGTGTGATGTCCTTAGGTTAGTTAGGTTTAAGTAGTTATAAGTTCTAGGGGACTGATGACCTTAGAAGTTAAGTCCCATAGTGCTCAGAACCATTTGAACCATTTTTGTTACATTTCAGATGTGTTACGACCCGAGGGTCTACCCTTCATTCGATCCCTGCGGAATCCTACATTTTAGCAGAATAATGCACGACCGCATGTCGCAGGTCCTGTACGGGCCTTTCTGGATACAGAAAATGTTCGACTGCTGCCCTGGCCAGCACATTCTACTGATCTCTCACCAATTGAAAACGTCTGGTCAATGGTGGCCGAGCAACTGGCTCGTCGCAATACGGCAGTCAGTACTCTTCATGAACTGTGGTATCGTGTTAAAGCTGCATGAGCAGCTGTACCTGTACACGCCCTCCAAGCTCTGTTTGACTCAATGCCCAGGCGTATCAAGGCCGTTATTACGGCCATAGGTGGTTGTTCTGGGTACTGATTCCTTAGGATCTATGCACCCACATTGCGTGAAAATATAATCAATCACATGTAAGTTCTAGTATAATATATTTGTCCAATTAATACCCGTTTATTATCTGCATTTCTTCTTGGTGCAGCAATTTTAATGGCCAGTAGTGTATATGTCTGTCATCTGACAACGAGGTCGATACCTTGCGTCGTTCACTATCCACGGCCCAGCCGGTGGGTTGAAATTATGAATTATCAAGGGATTACACAGTATCCATATTTTCTATATTATAAAGATTGTGTTGCACTCTAGAAAGTGTATGGGAAACGAGGACTCGAACTCACCATGTATGACAAAGTAACAGACTAGGTTCAGTGATATGAGTCGAGAATTCAGGAAACTGTTGAAGCAGCAGCTGAGACTCCAACTGTATCATCAGCCACAACGAAAAAAACAAGAAAAGCAAATCCTGGAACAACAAAAAGGACAACAAACACTACCTACAAAGTCAGCATGCACAATTACGGTACAGCACCGGCTTATACTATCGTAGCCCATCAAGCCAGAACAGTACCGCCCACCATCGCCTGCACCGTTTCATTCAGAAGACGAATAAGTGTTACCAGTCCTATGCTGAATCGCTTGTGAGTGATGCAATATGCATGCGCTTAAGAAGTTTGCGCACAGACATTGAAGGTGACAAATCCTATTTTCTAAGAAGTGTTAATATAACTCAACACCATTTTCAGAAAAGCAATGAATCTTCTATAAAACAGCTTAAAATATCAAAATCAGAAAACAAAATTTTGATGAAAGTGGATTCCATCAAATGGCCTTTCCATCCGAGCCACAGTAAACGTGATTAGAACTCATCGAGTTCATCTTCATCGTACGACTTGGGGTTCAAACCTCCATTTAGAGACAAAGCGCGAACAAAAAATCAGCAGTAGCGCAACGTATTTGCAGCACAATTTTTGTGTCGTCCCTCTTCGGCACAGCCACTCTGTAACAATAACAGGAAGAGGTATCAAGGGCGCTCAGATAGTTTTGCTAAATATACGTGCATTCAGCGTCAGTATGCGAGCAGTGCCGTTGACGAGGACATGTTGAAGTTTGCAAAAGCGGCACTGAATCACACTGACAACGCCTCAGCAGGATAAACACATTACAACCACAGTTGAAACCGTTCACAGAGCAATCGCAAAAGTTTTCTCTCCCACTTGCAATCAACAACCAGTCAATAAAATTTCTTGTTGGCTCCTATCCGTCAGCTTCTATTATAAAGGAGGAGATCTATGCTCACCTCAGTTCTCTGTCTCTTAAGCCGGCATCACGAACGCTACAATCCAGTAGCAAGCACCGCATACTTCTGTGTGGCAATGCACAGTAAGCCATCGTACAAAAAAGTCAACCGTCTGATTACTTTCTTCGTCGTGCCATCATGTCAAGCACAAAACATTTTTCGGATGGACGCTTTTTCATCTTTTGGTTTCAGATTAGTAGAAGAGATCACCATTCCATTAGCAGTTGTATCATTCGACGATCTTTTTTCATAATGCAGCTAATTTGTTGTTGTTGTTGTGTTGTTATTGTTGTTGTTGTGGTCTTCAGTCCGAACACTGGTCAGCTCTCCATGTTACTCTATCCTGTACAAGCCTCTTCATCTTCGAATAAATATTGCAACCTACATCCATCTGAATCTGCTTAATGTACTCATCTCTTCGTCTCTCTCTACGATTTTTAGCCCCCACGCTTCCCTCCAATACTAAACTGGTGATCCCTTGATGTCTCACTTGTCAGAGTGCGTCCAATCAACCCGTCCCTTCTTCTAGTCCGGTTGTGCCACTAATTTGTTTTCTCCGCAGTTATATTCAGTGTCTCCTCACTAGTTACGTGATCTACCCATCTAATCTTCGGCATTCTTCTGTAGCACCACATTACAGAAGCTTCTGTTTTCTCTCTGACTAAACTACTAACAGCCCATATTTCAGATCCATACATGGCTACACCCCATACTAATACTTTCGGAAAAGACTTCCTAATAAATCATATTCGCGGTTAACAAGTTTCTCTTCTTCAGAAACGCTTTTCTTGCCATAGCCAGTCTACATTTTATATCCTCTCTACTTCGACCACCATCAGTTATTTTTCTCCCCAAATAGCAAAACTCATCTACTACTTTAAGTGTCTCGTTTCCTAATGTAATCCCTTCAGATTCGCCTGATTTAAATAGACTACACTTCATTATCATTATTTTGCTTTTGTTGATGTTCAGCTTATATCCACCTTCCAAGACACTGTCCATTTCGTTCAGCTGCTGTTCCAAGACCTTTGCTGCCTCTGACAGAATGACGGTGTCATCGACAAACCTCATGGTTTTTATTTCTTCTCCCTGAACAGACACGAACCTTTACAGAAGAGTGCTGAAGCAGAGACCTGAGTCTAGTTTTTCTGTCGATTCTCCATACCGGCTATTATTGGGTTCAGTCAGTCCCGGCGGTAGGAGACTATTATTTATTTATAATTGCTAGCTGAGTACCGTATGTTACCTGTGTATGTACAATCTACACTCATGCTCATAAATTAAGGATAATTGCAGAATGTGGTGCCACACAACGTGGCACTACACAAAACTGGCGCTAATAGCATAGGCACATAGGTAACACATGCGACACGGATCTGTAAGTCCACGGTATTGGTGATAAGTTGAGAAAAAAGTCCCGAAACACATGTGCTACCAAAATCCACTGTTTCCTGCGCATGTACCCCGACAGGGGATATGATCACCATGCACACGTACACAGGCCGCACAACGGGTTGGCATACTCTGGATCAGGTGGTCGAGCAGCTGCTGAGATATAGCCTTCCATTCTTGCACCAGTGCCTGCCGGAGCTTCTGAAGTGTCCTTGGGATGTGAAGACGTGCAGCGATACGTCGACCGAGAGCATCCCAGACGTGCTCGAAGGGGGTTTAGGTCTGGAGAACAGACAGGCCACTCCAATCGCCTGATATCTTCTGTTCCAAGGTACTCCTCCACGATGGCAGCTCGGTGGGGCCGTGCGTTATCATCCATCAGGAGGAAGGTGGGACCCACTGCACCCCTGTAAAGGCGGACATACTGGTGCAAAATGACGTCCCAATACACATGACCTGTTACAGTTCCTCTGTCAAAGACATGGAGGGGTGTATGTGCACCAATCATAATCACACCCCACACCATCAAACCACGACCGCCGTACAGGTCCCTTTCAAGGACATTAAGGGGCTGGTATCTGGTTCCTCGTTAACACCAGATGAAAAACCGGCGAGAATCACTGTTCAGACTATACCTGGACTCGTCCGTGAACACAATATGGGACCACTGTTCCATTGACCTTGTACTGTGTTCTTGACGCCAAGCTTTACGGGCTCTCCTGTGACCAGGGGTCAGTGGAATGCACCTTGTAGGTCTCCGGGCAAATAAACCATGTCTGTTCAGTCGTGTGTAGACTGTGTGTCTGGAGACAACTGTTCCAGAGGCTGCGGTAAGGTCACGAGCAAGACTACCTGCAGTACTCCGTGGCCGTCTGCGGGCACTGACGGTGAGATATCGGCCTTCTTGTGGTGTTGTACACTGTAGACGTCCCGTACTGTAGCGCCTGGACACGTTTCCTGTCTGCTGTAATCGTTGCCATAGTCTTGAGATCACACTTTGTGGCACACGGACGGCCCATGCTACGACCTGCTGTGTTTGACCAGCCTCCAGTCGCACTAGTATTCTACCGATCATAACATCATCAATATGTGTTCTTTGAGCCATTTTCAAAATACAGTCACCATTAGCACGTCTGAAAATGTCTGCACACTTACTCACTGCACCGTACTCTGACATGCACCAAAACACCTCTGCGTATGTTGACTGCTGCCAGCACCACCGTGCGACGACCGCAGGTCAAATGCACCGCATGGTCATACCCCGAGTTGATTTAAACCCGCAAACCGCCCACCAGAGCGTTGTTTCACCATGTAATAGCACTATCCTTAATTTACGAGCATGTGTGTATATTTTAAAAAACGCACCACGAAGGAATTATCCGAATGAGAAGGAAATCAGTAGATGTCAATGTCAGAAAAATTGGATGATTTATTCGACAGAAAAAGCTTCTAAAACTGAGTATTTCAATAATGCGTTCGTCCACCCTTGGCGCACATGCAAGCAGTTATTCGGCTTGGCATTAATTGACAGTGCTTTTGGATGTCCTCCTGAGAGATATCGTGCCACGTTCGGTCCAATTGGCGCGTTAGGTCGTCAAAATCCCGCAATGTTTGGAGGGCCCTGTCCATAATGCTCCAAACGTTCTCAATCGGGGAGAAATCCTTTTACCTTGCTGGCCAAAGCAGAATTTGGCAAGCACGAAGACAGGCAGTGGAAACTCTCGCAGTATGCGGGTGGGTATTATCTTGTTGAAATGTAAGCCCAGGATGGCTTCCCATGAAGGGCAATAAAACGGGACGTAGAATATCGTCGATGTATCACTATACTGCAAGGATGCTGCGGATTACAACCAAAGGGTTCTGCTATGAAAGGAAATCACACTCCAGACCATCACTCCTGGTTGTCGAGCCTAGTGGAGTCTCATTGACACCAGGAGAATTGTCTTCAGAATGCTTCCCGCTTCGAACTGAGCAACGATGACCAGCGAAGATGTGTCTGGGGACGCCCTGGACAGCAGTGGGATGCGATCCTGTCTGTCACCCGCCATACAGTCTGGGAATCAGAACTGTGGTGCCATTTCATTTCATAGCAGGAACCCTTTGGTTGTAATCCACGGCACCCTTACAAAACAGCGGCACATCGACGATATTCTACATATACATCTACATTTATACTCCGCAAGCTGCCCAACGGTGTGTGGCGGAGGGCACTTTACGTGCCACTGTCATTACCTCCCTTTCCTGTTCCAGTCCCGTATGGTTCGCGGGAAGAACGACTGCCGGAAATCCTCCGTGCGCGCTCGAATCTCACTAATTTTACATTCGTGATCTCCTCGGGAGGTATAAGTAGGGGGAAGCAATATATTCGATACCTCATCCAGACACGCACCCTCTCTAAACCTGGACAGCAAGCTACACCGCGATGCAGAGCGCCTCTCTTGCAGAGTCTGCCACGTGAGTTTGCTCAACATCTCCGTAACGCTATCACGCTTACCAATAACCCTGTGACGAAACGCGCCGCTCTTCTTTGGATCTTCTCTATCTCCTCCGTCAACCCGATCTGGTATAGGTTGAACGAGTGTTTTGTAAGCCACCTCCTTTATCGATGGACTACATTTTCTAAGGACTCTCCCAATGAATCTCAACCTGGCACCCGCCTTAACAAAAATTAATTTTATATGATCATTCCACTTCAAATCATTCCGCACGCATACTCCCAGATATTTTACAGATGTAACTGCTACCAGTGTTTGTTCTGCTATCATATAATCATACAATAAAGGATCCTTCTTTCTATGTATTCGCAATACATTACATTTTTCTATGTTAAGGGTCAGTTACCACTCCATACACCAAGTGCCTATCCGCTACAGATCTTCCTGCATTTCACTGCAATTTTCTAATGCTGCAACCTCTTTGTATACTACAGCATCATCCGCGAAAAGCCGCATGGAACTTCCGACACTATCTACTAGATCATTTATATATATATTGTGAAAAGCAACGGTCCCATAACACTCCCCTGTGGCACACCAGAGGTTACTTAAACGTCTGTAGACATCTCTCCATTGAGAACAACATGCTGTGTTCTGTTTGCTAAAAACCCTTCAATCCAGCCACACAGCCGGTCTGATATTCCGCAGGCTCTTACTTTGTTTGTCAGGCGACAGTGCCGAACCGCATCGAACGCCCTCCGGAAATCAAGGAAACTGGCATCTACCTGGGTGCCTGTATCTAATATTTTCTGGGTCTCATGAACAAATAAAGCGAGTTGGGTCTCAGACGATCGCTGCCAATCCATGTAGATTCTGGGTTACCAGAAATGAGATGATACGCGAGCAAAAAACATGTTCTAAAATTCTACAACAGGTCGATGTAAGAGATATAGGCCTATAGTTTTGCGCATCTGCTCGACGACCCTTCTTGAAAACTGGAACTACCTGTGCTCTTTTCCAATCATTTGGAACCTTCCGTTTCTCTAGAGACTTGCGGTACACGACTGTTAGAAGGGGGGCAAGTTCTTTCGGGTACTCTGCGTAGAATCAAATTGGTATCCCGTCAGGTCCAGTGGACTTTCCTCTGTTGAGTGATTTCAGTTGCTTTTCTGTTCCTTGGACGCTTATTTCGATGTCAGACATTTTTTCGTTCGCGCTAGGATTTAGAGAAGGAACTGCAGTGCGGTCTTCCTCTGTGAAACAGCTTTGGAAAAAGGTGTTTAGTATTTCAGCTTTACGCGTGTGATCCTCTGTTTCAATGCCATTATCATCCCAGAGTGTCTAGATATGCTGTTTCGAACCACTTACTGATTTAACGTAAGACCAGAACTTCGTAGGATTTTCTGTCAAGTCGTTACATAGAATGTACCCCTTCGTGGCAAGCTATCCTGGGCTTACATTTCACCAAGATAATGCCCACCCTCGTACGGCGAGAGCTCTTACTGCTTGTCTTCGTGCTTTCCAAACCCTACCTTGGCCAGCAAGTTCCCCGGATCTCTCCCCATTCGATAACGTTTGGAGTATTATCGACAGGATTCCCCGACCACCTCGGGATTTTGACGATCTAATGTGCCAATTGAACAGGAATTGGCACAATAGCCTTAGAAGGACATCCAGAAACTCCATCAATCAACGGCAAACCGAATAACTGCTTGCAAAAGGGCCAAAGGTGGACCTATGCGTAATTGGCTTACTCGATTTGTGAAGCTCTTTCTCTTGAATACAATCATCCAATCTTCCTGAAATTGTAATCATGTCTGTCTGTACAGGTAGACCACATCTACCGATTTCCGTCCCTATCGGATTGTTCCTTCGTGGTGCGTCGGTTTTTTCTTTTTCTTCTTACTTCAATTTATTCCAATTCTATTAGTCCATCTACTCCTTATCCCTCTCCCTGTCCGCCTCCTTGTTCCCTCCTCTGTCTATCTCCTTCTCCCACTTCTCCCTGTTCATCTCTTCCACCCCTACTCTCTGCCAATCTCCTCCTCCCTACTCTCTGGCTTTCTCTCCACTCTATCTGCCCATCTGCTCCTCCCTTTCTGTCCATCTACTTCTCACCCTCTGTCCATCTCCCGTCCCCTCTAAGTCCACCTGCTCCTGCCCCCATCTATTGCCCCCTCACGCTATCCATCTCCTCTCCAACTCTCTGTCCATCTCCTCCTCTCTCTCTCTCTCTCTCTCTCTCTGTCTCTCCTCTTCCTTTTGTCTGTCAGCTTCCTCCTTCTTGTCTCTCCTCTCCGTTCATCTCTTCCTCCCTCCCTCTCAGTCCTTCTCCTCCTCCTCCTCCCTCTTTCTGTCCATCTCATCCTCCCCTTATCTCTGTCCATATCCTCCGCCCCTCTCTCTCTAACCATCTCCTCCTGTTGTAACGGGCCACCGCCTCCTCCCTACTTTCTCTTCCATCTTCTTTTCCCTTTCTCTGCCCACCTCCTCCTACCCTTTCTGTCTGTCCATCTTCTCTTCCCTTTCTCTGTCCATTTGCTCCTCCCTCACTCTCTGTCCATCTCCTCATCCCCCATATTTGTGTCCATCTCCTCCTCCTCCCTCTCTACCTGTCCATCTCTTCCTCCCCCCTCCCTCCATTCTCTCTCCACAATATCACTCCCACCCTAACAGGAGGCTGCTGCGTCTAACCTCACAGTATCCCTTTTCAGACAGTATTAATATATGTACCAAGTTTGGTTGAAATCGACTCAGGGATTTAGGAGTTTTTTTACTCACAACTTTGTCCACAATGCACATGTCACAAATATTTCACATTTTTTTACATATTGCACACATATTTGTACACACCTTTCACCTGTATCTCTAGCGAATGTCGCCCTACAGTTTCGTTTCCACGCAGCTCACTGTTTATGACGTCATATTTCCTGAATTGTATGTCGCACAGTGACATAATTTTGTAGGTACATTGAGCGGCATGTATGGATGTTGTCTGCGAAATTTGTTACGAATAGAGCGAGTAGCAAATAAGTAATAAATTTAATCGTCATATATGATGCGGCAATTTTTCACACATCTTGTTGTTTATGACGTCATACGTCCTGAACTTTGTGTCGTGCAGTTGTATAATTTTGCAGGTACATTCGGTGGTATAAGTGAGAACTGATTGTAAAGTGTGTTGTGAATACAGTTAGTACTAAAGAAGCGATAAATTAAAACGTTGTGTATGGTCCGGCAGTTTTACTGCATGAACAGCGAAAATGTAGTAAGTTGTAAACTTTTTTCTTTTAACATTTTTTGCAGGTTGTCAACGATAAAAAGTTTCGTAAAAGTTTGAAACTATAATGCTCTCATTCTGAAATACTGGATGAATAAAGTTTCGGTATCCGCACGTCATGAGCTACACTTATTTTTCTCCCCCAGCCCCATTCCTTTGATAGGTAGGAGGTTCTTACCACGACAGCGATTCTTTTCAAGCAGTAGTGATATGTGTATCAAGTTTGGTTGAAAGCGGTCCAGTGGTTTAGGAGGGTATGCGGAACATACATGCATACATAGTGTACCTACATTTTTATAATATGTATAGATTTATTTATTTATTGTTGGCTTGTAGTATACATACGTTTTAGCCATAACAAATTAAAAAGTAACAGCTGACCTTCGTCATACATATATTTTAGGGCATACTTTCGTAAATTTGTCTTTAGACTGGAAATGTTATATGCATTCACGAAGGCTTTTAGATGTGGCTCACAGCCACTTTATATCAAAGCAGTTAACTCATTTCGTGAATGAAGTTCAATAGTCAAAATTCCTTTTAGATTTTGATATCTTCTCGTGCTGTATATCTGGCTATTGGCTTTATACGTACTCTTGGTTGTATCTCCAACAGCTGGGATAGTGTTGAGTCGTTGGCAATAACCAAGTCTCGTGAGCTCCTTTAAAAATTTGACACTGTGCTTCTAATAGCGCTTGCAGTAAATAATAGGATGTGATTTACTTCACCAG
Organism: Schistocerca serialis cubense; assembly: GCF_023864345.2. Classification (NCBI taxonomy): domain Eukaryota; kingdom Metazoa; phylum Arthropoda; class Insecta; order Orthoptera; family Acrididae; genus Schistocerca; species Schistocerca serialis. Next base: position 227,946,355 of record NC_064641.1, read on the forward strand.
TCATTGCTTCATCACATTTACAGTCGAGTGCAACCAGTACGCTGAGTCTAAGTAAGTGGGCGGGGAAAGCTCCATGACGGAGACGCATCCTCGCAATGGACGCTATTATTTTCACTGACTGTCTAGAATTTATCAACCATGACTGTCTTCGTATGAACAGCTATATATTTGTATAGCTTTTACCCCTGGTTTTTTAACTTCCATTCCGTTTTACCTGCCATGAAAGAATAGCTTGTTTTATTTTCAGGTGGTAATCCTTATATCTGAGTTTTATGTCTGTATGTCTCCCACTTCCAGTTGCATCTCACGGTAAGTCGATCTGCTTTGGCATTGTATTTAATGCAGGAATGAGATTTAATCCATACGAATTCTGTAATGTGACCAGTCTTCTATGCTTGATGATAGCGTTCTATTAGGTCGAAGTATATTTACTAGCTCTTTTGTTCAGATTTCTGTCACTCATTGATTTCAGAACGCTTTGTGAGTCGATTATTAATACTGCATTTGGGATTTTAAGGGATCCTGCGTATTTTGTTGCCTACATAACAGCGAATGTTTCAGCTATAAATACGGAGGTATTGCCTAGAAACTATTCATGTTTACACAACAGATCGTTGGACGGGGCCCCGAAAATTGCGGTCATCTTATACAGCAGGTGTGCTTCTTACAGTGGATGCAAAACTTTTGTGCTTTTTGGAGAGTAAGGGAACCTTTCTTAACATTAATTCCTACATTTTTATCTATCTCTTAATCCCAGTGTGAGCGATATCGTCGATTTCGTACGAAAGCTTCAGGAGAAAAATCCTTCGTTGAAAACTTGCTGTAAATAGTATATTACGCTTTTCTATATTTTCCGCTTTTTCTCAAGAAGGTAATTACTTGTTAGAGTTCCGTGCTTCAGTCGGCATAAGCGAAACCTTTATAGTATCGCTTTGTTGTCCGTCTGTCTGGATGACTGTAAAAATCTTTTTTTCTCAGGAACGGGTTAACGTATCGTGTTGAAATTTATAGCACATGGTCCCTTGGCGGTATAAAAAATTAAAGCTTCTAAGTCAATGCAATCAAAAGATACGGCCATTTATGTCATATATTTTAATACTTGCAACTCACCCATCAAAACCTATAAGGTACTTCCCGTTGGCCTACAATCATGAAATTTGGCAAAAGAAGCACTTTACAGTAGAACCAAAGGAAAAACATTGGAAAACTGTAAATTTGTAATTACGTTAAACGAAAAAAATTTAGTCATTTCTTATCTGACTCTCTGTCTGTTCGTCCGCCTGTTACGACCCCCATTTCTCAGGAACGGGTAGACGCATCAAGCTGAAACTTATGTCACATGCTAAGCTCTACGGTCCCTTAGCGCTATACTAAACGTTGGCTTCTAAGTCATTGCAATAAAAAGGTAGGGCCATTTATGTCATAATTTGACACTCGCAAACTCATTCATCAAAACCTAGAGGTTACTTCTCGTTGATCTAAAATGCTGAAGTTTGGCAACAAGTAATGTTCCACGGAACAAGTAGAGCAAAAAATTCCGGAAATTGTTAATTTGTAATTATATTACACGAAAAAATATTTCGTTTGTCATTTGTCAGCCGACGTCAAACCTGAAATTAAACAATTAGTAATTCTTCATTGGTGTTGATTGGGTCGCAATAGTAAAGGTCAAACATCAGGTAAAGAATGATTTTATTGCTCTTACGTCACGTGTCGGAGTTTATCCATCATCAGATATCCAGAACCGATTACTACACGTAGGTATAGCGTTTCAAGTTGTTTGTGAAACGACATACCTACGTGCAGTAATCGCTCCTGGCTATCTGATGATGGATAAATTCCGAAACGCTTCATATGAGCAATATGGTCGCCTGCTTGCTGGATAACCTCATGTCACTTTTATATTATTGAAATTAAAACAAACTCGAAAATCCTGGAATCCCTGGGCTCATAATCTTGCCAGTGTTAATAAAAGGCAAAAATTCTCGATTGCCGGAATGGGTGAACTGTTTGTATACATAATTAAGTTTGTACGGAACACCCCTACTCGCAGCTGACCAGTTTTTATATGATTTTTGTAGTCATCTGTACAGGCTAATGAGAGCCAGGTCAGGACCTGGACTAGGTCTCATCGACAATTCTAATTTGGCTTCAAAAAGCAGTGCATATCTTTATTGAATGTGATAATGGGATTCAATCAGTAATATCGAAATAAAAGAAACTTTGTTACATTACATAGTGTGTCATTTAAGAGTAACAATAATATATGTGCTCTCGAAGAAGGTTCTTAAGAATAAGTTGGTTGAGTGATGCGAGTAGCTTCGTCGATTGAAATTGAATGCCGGTAATCGGCACTGACTCCTTTCTGTTCGGTAGCAGCTTTAGACAGCAGACAACACTTCAATTAATGGGTCTAACTTATCAATAAATAATTTGATTTCGAAAAAGATTACACACATTTCAGCGATCGTCAGCTCATCATACCACATCAGTTCTCGTAGATGTCCGCCCCCGGTAGCTGAGTGGTCAGCGCGACAGACTGTCAATCCAAAGAGCCCGGGTTCGATTCCCGGCTGGGTCGGAGATTTTCTCCGCTCAGGGACTGGGTGTTGTGTTGTCCTAATCATCATCATTTCATCCTCATCGACGCGCAAGTCGCCGAAGTGGCGTCAAATCGAAAGACTTGCACCAGGCGAGCGGTCTACCCGACGGGAGGCCCTCGTCACACGACATTTCATTTCAGTTCTCTTCGATGAAGATGCACTGAACAGTGTTGTCTGCCAGTTCGCATTAATACTAGCCGATGTCACTTTAGTTCCATCGATTCGAGTGTTCCCATCAGCCACCTCGCAGAGTGTCAGTGCGCGTATATTTGCAACATGTGCGGAACAAAGTACTTACACTTACAAAAGCACATAGAAAGTAGGCCTACACTACAATGATCAGCCAGAACATTATAACCACCTACCTAATAGCTGGTATGTCCACTTTTAACACGGATAACAGGGGCGACGCGTCGCGTCATGGAAGCAACGAGGTCTTTGTAGGTCGCTAGAAGGAGTTGGCACCACATCTGCACACACAAGTTACCTAATTCCCGTGAATTCCGGGGGAGGGGGCAATGAGTTCTGACACCACGTTCAATCACATCCCAAATGTGTTCGATCGGTTTCAGATTGGAGAGTAGAGGGGGAGGTGGGAACACATCCATCGTAACTCGCCACTGTGTTCCTCGAACCACTCCATCACACTCCTAGCCTTGTGGAATGGTGCATTATCTCGATGAAAAATGCCATTGCCATCGCGAAACATGAAAGGGGGTACGTCGTCTGCTACCAGTATACGATACTCCTTGGCCGTCATGATGCCTTGCACGAGCTCTACTGGACCCATGGATGCCCACGTGAGTGTTCCCCAGAGCATAATGGAGCCACCAACAGCTTGTCTCCGTTCCACAGTACAAGTGTCAAGGAGACGTTCCCCTGGAAGACGACGAATTCGCGACCTCCCTCCAGCATGATGAAGAAGGTATCGGTGTCATTTATTTTGTTTTATTTACACGTCAAGTTCTGTAGGACCAAATAGAGGAACAAATCTCCAAGGTCATGGAACGTGTCAGTACATGATATACAAATAAAACTAATAAAGTACTTCGTCTTCAGCCCGTCAGTGGCTCATCGGGACCATCCGACCGCCGTGTCATCCTCAGGTGAGGATGTGGAGAGGAGGGGCGTGTGGTCAGCACACCACTCTCCCGGTCATTATGATGGTTTTCTTTGACCGGAGCAGCTATTGTTCGGTCGAGTAGCTCCTCAGTTGGCATCACGAGGCCGAGTGCACCCCGAAAAATGGCAACAGCGCATGGCGGCCCGGATGGTCACCCATCCAACTGCCGGCCATGACCAAAAGTGCTTAACTTCGGTGATCTGACGGGAACCGGTGTTTGCACTGCGGTAAGGCCGTTGCCATAAAATTAATAACAGATAAAAATAAAATGTTTATGAACACAAAAAAAGTAAAGCCATAAATTTAAGTAAACGCAATCAACAATACAACAGGAATCAGCTTAATTTTTCAAGGAACTCCTTGACGGAATAGAAGGAATGACTCATTAGGAAACTCTTCAGCTTCAATTTGAAACCGCGTGAATTACTGCTAAGATTTTTGAAATCTAGTGGTAACTTATCGAAAATGGCTGCACCAGTACACTGCACACCTTTCTGCACAAGTTTTAAGGAAGTCCGATCCAAATGCACGTTTGATTTCTGCCGAGTATTAACTGAGTGAAAGCTGCTAGTTCTTGGCAATAAGCCAATGTTTTTAACAAGAAATGACAGTAAGTAATATATAAATTGAGAGGCCAATGCCAAAATACCCAGATCCCTGAATAGGAGTCTACAAGAGGTTTGTGAACTTACACCGCTTATTTCCCGAACTGCCCGTTTCTGAGCCAAAAATATCTTTTTAGGATGGGAAGAGTTACCCCAAAATATAATACCATACGACATAAGCGAATGAAAATAAGCGAAGTAGACTAATTTTCGTGTCGAACGATCACTCACTTCAGATACCATTCGAATCGTAAAAATGGCAGCAAAAAGTCTTTGGACAAGATCTTGAATGTGGACTTTCCACGACAGTTTACTATCTATCTGAACACATAGAAATTTAAACTGTTCAGTTTCACTAATCATATGTCCATTCCGTGAAATTAAAACGTCAGGTTTTGTTGAATTGTGTGTTAGAAACTGTAAAAACTGAGTGTAACTGTGGTTTAGCGTTAGTTTATTTTCTGCAATCCATAAACTTAAGTCATGAACTGCACTATTTGAAACCGAACCACAACATCTTTTACTACCAAGCTAGTGTCATCAGCAAACAGAAATATTTTAGAGTTACACATAATACTAGAGGGCATATCATTTATGTAAATAAGGAACAGAAGTAGCCCCAACATTGATCCCGGGGAACCCCCCACACTTGACCGTACCCCACTCAGACCCCACATCACAGTCATTCTCAACACTGTGAATAATGACCTTTTGCTGCTGTTGTTAAAGTAAGAGATGAACCAGTTGTGAGCTACTCCCTGTATTCTGTAATGGTCCAACTTCTGGAGCAATATTTTGTGATCAACACAATCAAACGCCTTAGTTAAATCTAGAGATATGTCTAGTGTTCGAAAGCTTTTGTTTAACCCATCCAGTACCTCACAGAGAAAAGAGAATATAGCATTTTCAGTTCTTAAACGACTTCTAAAGCCGAACTGTACATTTGATAGCAAATCGTGTGATATAAAATGATTAATCATCCTTACATACAAAGCTTTTGCAATAAGTTTAGCAAACACTTATGACATAGAAATAGGTCTAAAATTGTCTACATTATCCCTTTCTCGGTCTTATAAAGCGGCTTTACTACAGAGTACTTTAATCAAATGGTTGAAATACCTCTGAGCACTATGGGACTTAACTTCTGAGGTCATCAGTTCCCTATAACTTAGAACTACTTAAACCTAACTACCCTAAGGACATCACACACATCCATTCCCGAGGCAGGATTCGAACCTGCGACCGCAGCGGTCGCGCGGTTCCAGACTGTAGCGCCTAGAACCGCTCGGCCACTCCGGCCGGCAGTACTTTAATCGTTCAGGAAACTGACCATTCCTAAAGGAAAAATTACAAATATGGCTAACCACAGGGCTAACATGTTCAGCACAGTACTTTAATATTCTGCTAGGCACTCGTGTATCAGATCATATGAATTTAGGAGATCTACCAACATCCTTTTTCTTGCACCATCATATACATAATTTATATTAAGTCACCAAGTATAACTAATTGCTGGTACTTCCTATAAAGTGAATTAAGAACTCTCTCCAGCTTCAACAGAAATGCTCTAAAGTCAGAGTTAGGGGACCTATAAATAACAACAATCAGAAGTTTAGTTTCACTAAATTCAACTGTTCCTGCACAACATTCAAGTATCTGTTCAGTGCAGTGCCGTGATTGTCTATGGACTGAAATGGAGTACTATTTTTTAAGTATATGGCCACCATCCCACCCCGCAAGGAACTCTTTGAAAAACAGCCAGCTAATCTGTACCCTGGTAAAGGAAGCCTCTGAATTGTCAAATTATTTTAGTGGTGTTCCGATATACCAAGATTTTCAGAGTCAACATCTGTAAGCAGTTCACTAATATTATCTCTAATGCCGCTTATAATTTGATGAAATATGCTAATTTCTTCTCTTCTTGGAAACATAACCTCCTCTGAAGGTGAGTTAGAGGGACTTCCTTTACGCAGGTATTTCTATCAGCTGACTTCAATCTAAAAAAGGTACAGCTTGAACACTAACTACTACAGGAATTTTTCCATGAGTGATCCCACCACCACCCACTACACTGTCACCTATAAGCTTTGCCAGCCTCCCCTTCCCATACCTATTGAGGTGCAGGCCATGCCTAGTGAAACCTGTTCTACTGATAGACCCAACTGGCACCACTGAAATTTGACCCACGCCCTCTGCCATCAACGCCCTCTCCAGCCCCATGTTAACGCGCCTAACAGCCGCATCAAGACGAGGCCGGTCATGAGGCTGAAACAGCTGCACGAAGTGCACATTAGTGCCACCAGTTTGAGTAACTATCTTTACCAGGTCACCACCTACATCACATTCTCCGTCCCTATCAAGACTGTTCCCTGCTCCACCTACTATCACTACCTGATCCTCCTTTGTAAAATTCCTGCATATCTCCCTTATGCTGTCAGTCACCTGACACTACACTAGGCTTCACAATGCTGGTGACCTGGTACTCACTCCCCAACACTTCCTGCAACTACTGGCCCACACCTCTACAGTGCGAACTATCTAGAAGCAGAACCTTCTTCTTTCTGTTAGACTTTGCAACTGACCTAGGCCTCCTAACTGTTGAGGACTGCTGCAGGTTTCCTACACCTACACCTACAAGAGGCTCCTCTCCATTCAGCTGGTCCAATCTATTGCATATACGCAAAGTATAACTGTCTGAATACCTCCTCCTCCTAGCTGCCTTCTTGCCAACTGGCAGTTCCCATTCCCCAGCATCCTTCACTCTCCTCAACCTATCTAGTTCCTGCTTTGCGTGTTGTAACTGCACCTGAAGGTCACAGATCTTACGCTCCTGCTCCTCTATCAACTTATTTCTATTACAGATACTGCATTCCCAGGAAAGGATCTCGCTAGAATACCCACTGGCTTCCCCACTGCATTCCCCCCAATGAAAAAACTTTGAACAAATCCCACACCGTAACCCGCTAGTTACAAATCTACGACAGAGCCCACGCTTCTCACTCATGGTATAATTTTACAATTACTGAAAAAAACTATAAGTGTACGACACCTAAGTTCAGTTACACCAACTATTTATAGAACTAATAGTAGCAGTCTCGAAATTCTCTCTATACTAAGAAAGCAACTACTTGTATTAATACTACTATACCACAACTAATACCATTACCAATAAAACTTCACAAAATTGCTAACTAAAACCAAAAATTCAAGCTTCCACTGGAAAACTCAACGAGGTCAGGACAGTGACTGAGAATTTAACTGAAATATTTCACAAGAAACAATGAGAAACGTCCGCTGAAAACTAAAGCACGAAATTTACTAAACGACTTCAACGCACAGATAACTCTAAAAACTACAGCGAGCGAACGTTTCCAAAAGTTTATTAAATCTTTATTTCGCCACAAACAGCACGAAACACCGCTGAAAACTATTAAGTTTAATAACCGTATAGCAGTGCAGAAATAACTTTGTCAGTTGCATCGTACCACGCAGCACACTGCCACTACACCAACGTCCACTGCCAATGGTCACGTGTCAATTTCAGTCGCAATTGCCGATGTCGTGGTGTTAACATTGGCACATGAATGGGTCGTCGGGTACGGAGTTCCATCGTTAGGAGTGTTCCGTACACTGTGCGTTCAGACACACTTGTACTCTGCCCAGCATTAAAGTCTGATGTTGGTCCCGCCACATTTCGCTGCCTGTCCTGTTTTGCCGCCCGAAGTGGCTGTGCGGTTCTAGGCGCTGCAGTCTGGAACCGCGAGACCGCTACGGTCGCAGGTTCGAATCCTGCCTCGGGCATGGATGTGTGTGATGTCCTTAGGTTAGTTAGGTTTAACTAGTTCTAAGTTCTAGGGGACTAATGACCTCAGAAGTTGAGTCCCATAGTGCTCAGAGCCATTTGAACCATTTTTTGGAACCTCATTGGATTTCCGTATCAAGTGGGACTGCAGCCAAGCTGTCTCGAGTACTGTCAAGTAAGATAATTCTTTTCCTTACGCCATAGTCCCGCAGCGATCGCAGGGTCGGCGCGGTTAGAACGGATGTGGCAAGGTTAGTTTTAGGGGTGGCCGGATGCACTTCCTGTCGCCACCCCGTAGCCCCATGGATGGAATCAGTGTACCCCAGCTGTCTGCATCTAGTGCAGGGCTTCACAACATACGTGCTCGCGGAGCAAGCTGTGAGCAGCAAGGCGCAAGCACGGAGCAGCGCGAGCACGCTACCCCCACTACCGGACCAGAGCGGAGAGTGGGGAGAGTCGCGTGGGGTACAGAACAGCTGCTGCCAGTCGATGTAAATCTGCGGCCACCTGCAGGGATATCACTCACGAATTATTACTGCGACAAATGAAACAAATAAAGGAGAATGTACATGTCCCACATAATTTTATTAGCATAGTCTATGCCTCTACCATCTGTAGACACTGAAACTAAAGAATTCCACGACAATCCTATATTTTCAACACTTTCTTCAACACTACTTAAAATATCACCTCCAGTTGTAGTGTTCTTCATGGCTACTACATCGAGGAGCTCCTCCCTCACCCGAAGATCTCTATTAACACCTCTAATAAATATGGCAAGCTGCGCTGTTCCAGTGATATCAACACTTTCGTCCAGAGCTAGAGAATACGCGATAAAATCTTTATAGATATTTGCAAGCTGGCTCTGGACGACGTCTGCCATGTCCTGTATGCGACGCGTAATGGTCATGTTAGATAATTGCGCAATCCGAAACTGTTCAACTTGAGATGGACACAAATGTTCCTACAACTACCAAACATTCTTTTATTAAATCGCCATCAGTGAAGGGGCGCAGGGATTTTGCTAAAAGCAAAGCAATTTTGCAACCCACTCTGAGAGCTGCCTCAGTTGATTTTTCTTCGTCATCCAGATCTTCTTCGGATAGCTTCCTTTTAAGTTTAATAACTTCCTGTGCACGATATGGTCCATCACATTTTCCACTTCCGTAGTCTTTCGCGTGGTACGACATATAATGTCGCTGCAAGTTAAATTTTCTAAAAGAATTCAGCGTTTTGTGACGTACTAAACATTTTGCAACACCATCTTTTTCAGTAAAGGGATACAATTCCTCCCAATGGGGGTTGAACTGCGAAAGCATGGTTGGGGTTACACAACGGCGACTTCACATGATTCTTAACCAGCGAAGTGACTGTTAAGAGCTGATCGTAGTACTTTAAACGTTACACAGTCGGCGCGAATTCAATAGGCACGCTGCGGCCCTATTCAAACGTGCGCGCGCATTTCCCTTCCCTCCCCTCCCTCCCAACACTGCGACCTTGCAGCTGCTCGCGAGCACGTGCCTGAGCAGACGCGAGTACTCGCGCTCAAAACCGGCCAGTTGTTAAGCCCTGATCTAGTGTAAATCGTGAAAGAGTGCAGACGTGTTTCAAATGTCTGCGACGCGTGTAACTGAGGCGGAACTTGTGCACCAGCCCGGTATTCACCTAGCGGGATGTGGGAAACTGTCATGTAAGATAATAAGGGTACGTTTTGTGCTGTGCGTTACGCGCACATCGACTTAGCGATAATACAGGACAACTGCTGTACTGGCGCATTTAACGTGGACAGCACTGGCTGGGCAGCTGGTACAGCTAGCCTGCAGTGATGTGGCCAGCTGCAGTTCACACGTAAAAGGAGATGAGCAGAGTAGTAATACAGAAATGGAATAATACACTGCAAATCTCCCACAATGCGCTCCTTAGACGACTAGACCGAAACCGCAACACGTTATCGTTTTAAGCTAACGTACTATTGTAATTAAAAACAAGAATATTTCTGACGTAACCATAGGGTAATTTTTCTACATAAGCTGTGTGTAACGTAGGAGAGTACTGAAGCATTTCACCGTATAGTTAAATATTGAAGCCACTGAAGGTATTACTTACAGTCAGTCGTCTGGTAATCTCTTAACTCCTTCCTTATCCGAAACAGAGAAATACATTTCAGTTCTGGAAGTGTCACCTGCTACGTTGTTAACGAGCCTATCAACAACAGAAACCGTGAAGCCAACCAGGCGCAGCTTTTTCTCTCCTTTTATGACGAGCCGGTTCTATATCCCACCAGCATTCGGCAGTGACGTGTGAAAAAGCTGCGTGCGTTAGTTCCAGTACGTCTGGCACCTTTAACAGTCTTGTTACTTCTCGGGTCGAATGCCGCCGCTTGGCACTAGATCAGTTCTGTTGGGTTCATATTGTAATGGTACAGTAGCAAACGTAAAAATACAGCATTTGTACGATCTGCTTGATGCTGTGAAAACGATTGTTCTTCATTTTTCTACGTTACTTACCTACCTCTGTGGTATAAAATGGTGGACTTAGTCCAAATAAAGAGGATTTGGTTTTTCATTTTTGCCTTAAAAATGACACTGTAGTGTTTTCTTAAATTAAACAACTTTTATGAACAGTCTTTCTTAAAAGTCGATAATTAAGAATTTGTATTTGAAGTGGAAACAGGAATTTCGCGTCCAATTTATAATTAGAAACAAGAAGACCTGCATAATTCATAAAAAATGTTGTTGTTGTTGTTGTCTTCAGTCCTGAGATTGGTTTGATGCAGCTCGCCATGCTACTCTATCCTCTACAAGTTTCTTCATCTCCCAGTACTTACTGCAACCTACGTCCTTCTGAATCTGCTTAGTGTATTCATCTGTTGGTCACCCTCTGCGATTTTTACCCACCACGCTGCCCTCCAATGCTAAATTCATGATCCCTTGATGCCTCAGAATATGTCCTACCAACCGGTCCCTTCTTCTTGTCAAGTTGTGCCACAAACTCCTCGCCAATTCTATTCAATACCTCCTCGCCGGCCGAAGTGGCCGTGCGGTTAAAGGCGCTGCAGTCTGGAACCGCAAGACCGCTACGGTCGCAGGTTCGAATCCTGCCTCGGGCATGGATGTTTGTGATGTCCTTAGGTTAGTTAGGTTTAACTAGTTCTAAGTTCTAGGGGACTAATGACCTCAGCAGTTGAGTCCCATAGTGCTCAGAGCCATTTGAACCAATACCTCCTCATTAGTTATGTGATCTACCCACCTAATCTTCAGCACCAAATTTCGAAAGCTTCTATTCTCTTCTTGTCCAAACTATTTATCGTCCACGTTTCACTTCCATACATGGCTACACTCCACACAAATACTTTCAGAAACGACTTCCTGACACTTAAATCTACACTCGGTGTTAACAAACATCTCTTCTTCAGAAACGCTTTCCTTGCCATTGCCAGTCTACATTTTATATCCTCTCTACTTCGACCATCATCAGTTATTTTTCTCTCCAAATAGCAAAACTCCTTTACTACTTTAAGTGTCTCATTTCCTAATCTAACTCCCTCCGCATCACCCGACTTAATTCGGCTACATTCCATTATCCTCGTTTTGCTTTTGTTGATGCTCATCTTATATCCTCCTTTCAAGACACTGTCCATTCCGTTCAACTGCTTTTCCAAGTCCTTTGCTGTCTCTGACAGAATTACAATGTCATCGGCGAACCGCAAAGTTTTTATTTCTTCTCCATGGATTTTAATACCTATTCCGAATTTTTCTTTTGTTTCCTTTACTTTAAGGAGAATAAAAAAATGATGATGAGTTTTATAATTACGAGATGTAGGTATTTCAAATTGAACAAGAAAAAAATTGATAGTTGGGAGATTTGGACGAATTATCCCATATAATTCACATTACATTACTCTACCGACTGCGCTACACGTTCATTCTTGATTAACTGCATTGTCTACATGTCTGGGGAAACTTCAAAGCCGATTATCTCCGTAAATATATGACAACCATTAAGAACAGCCTATTTCTCGTCACTATTTAACCGCGTTCCACGTGTTTATTTCATTACGGAACAGAAAGCAGCCTCAGCCATTTTCATACTGCGGGTTAACAGTGCGGCAATCAGCATGACGCTGCAGAGGCTGTGGCTCTACACGATATTTGAAATAAAAACTACGTAGCTAAAGCGTGAATAAGAAAAATGTTGATTGGTATTACTACATTTGAATATCTTAAAGTCTGATGTAACGTAACTTAGTAATAAGTTATGTAATACGTAAGTAGGACCTACTTCCAAGAGCGTAACAACACCAGTGTACGTCTGCTGCGGCTTCTGACCAATCATCGCGTTTGTGTTTGTTTACATCAGGTTTATTCGTATGATGATCGGATTATAGCAGTCATTCCTGGTCAGCCTGGACTGGTTTACCAAACAGTATGCCGAAAGTAGGTCGGTTGTCGTAGTGTTCTGGCCGATCAGTGTATATTCCATAGTATTATTTAGGGATGTACAGTATGGTTAAGTTAATTACCTCAACAGTCAGTAGTCAGCTTGAAAGTTATATGTTAATGTAGGCAGTAATGGTAGTCGGCATGGAACAGAAAATCGGTTTTTTTTGCCGCCTTGTTTAGTTGCGCGGTACGGCATCGATTTCAAAAACATGGAAGGGAGAGTGAGTCACGAAAAAAACAAAACCCATCTTCCCTAGCTTAGTGTCTTATTTTTACCCTTTATTACTACTCTCTAATAGAGTGATGGTATTTGTTCTTCGTGCCATAAACTGCAGCTCTATTAATCAAATTTGCCGTTCTTACATTCGCACTCATAAATAAGTCTAACACATGCGTGATGCCCAGGCTCGTTGGAGGAGTCTGAGCCTCGGGGGTAGCCGTCGGTTGTCTGGGTTATAAATTTTCTGTTTCTGTGTCTGCTATAAACTCACCAACTCACAAGGGGACCCTCCCTACTGTAAATCACGGATTTTGATGCGCTTCAAATATGTTGTAGAGGCACTTACCCTGAGTACCTGGGTCCGCAGCTCGTGGTCGTGCGGTAGCGTTCTCGCTTCCCGCGCCCGGGTTCCCGGGTTCGATTCCCGGCGGGGTTAGGGATTTTCCCTGCCTCGTGATGACTGGGTGTTGTGTGATGTCCTTAGGTTAGTTAGGTTTAAGTAGTTCTAAGTTCTAGGGGACTGATGACCATAAATGTTAAGTCCCATAGTGCTCAGAGCCATTTGAACCTGAGTACCTGGCTATCCGGTTTTTTAGCGACGGGCCATGGTTTTTGAGAAAATCGATTTTGAAGTTCTTTGCGCGCTTTGTATACCCGTGACATTACATGTAATCCGAGCAAGTCAGCGTAGCGCAGCGGTAAATGTTCACGACTACCGCGCTCGATGTACCGTGTTCGAATCCTGCTCCCATGTTTTTTATGTATGCAAGAACCGCCCGGAAAATTTGGTCCTAAAGTTCAAAAACGAATAGACGAATTAACTTGGAAATACAGAAATGTAGTCGTGTCCTGCACGAAATCTGGGAAGTTCACGAAACTGGTCTACGAAGAATTTTTGCGTTCTGTAATTCTTCCGTACGTGCGCCAGAAATTTTTTTTGTACATTATCGATTCGTGGGGAGGACAAACCGATTGAACTTTATACGATCATGTATTCACTGATGAAAGGAAAGCGAGCTTCTGAACCCTAGAAGTGGTCCCACCAAAGTGCACTCCTTTTGCCAGCCCTGCGATGTTTATTTTTACCGACTGTTGAAAATCTTCATGAAACTTATTCAGAATGATCCCGACTTGATGAAAGACAATAGAGAGATAGCTTCTAAGGAAGATTCGATAAAATTACATTCGCTAATCCTACATCAATTCAGTGCACTTAATTTTGAAAGTATGATTAGATACGCATGGTTCGCATCGAAATTAGCAGATGAAAGAGAAATCTTTTTGAATTCAAAAGAATTGTGTTTCCCGGTATCACTCATGAAGAAACAGTGTGCCTGCAAGACGGTTGCTTTCATAAATTGCGCATGGTGCTGCGAAAATTTCTGCTTCCGTTGTTTCTATGATAAGTATCACCCACACTATTGTTCTGGCACATCGAGCAATGTGGATGATGAAAAATAAGATTTTGTAATAGTGTATAACAGAAAAAAATTAATAACTGAATGTATCTCTATAATTTCGTACACCTTACACTGTTGAAATAAAATTGATAAATTCTTTAGATTTTGAAAAAAAAAAAAGGAAAGTACACGAGCAGGCTTCAAACACAGTATCTCCAGCACGGTAGCGCTTTACCTTTACCGGTGCGCTTCGCTGACTTGCACGGAATATACACTACTCGCCATTAAAATAGCTACACCAAAAAGGAATACAGATGATAAACAGGTATTCATTGGACAAATATATTATACTAGAACTGACGTGTGATTACATTTTCACGCAATCTGGGTGCAGGGATCATGAGAAATCAGTACCCAGAACAACCACCTCTGGCCGTAATAACGGCCTTGATACGCCTGGGCATTGAGTCAAACAGAGCTTGGATGCCGTGTACAGGTACAGCTGCTCATGCAGCTTCAACACGATACCACAGTTCATCAACAGTAGTGACTGGCGTATTGTGACGAGCCAGTTGCTCGGCCACCATTGACCAGACGTTTTCAGTTGGTGAGAAATCTGGAGAATGTGCTGGCCAGGGCAGCAGTCGAACATTTTCTGTATCCAGAAAGGCCCGTACAGGACCTGCGACATCCGGTCGTGCATTATCCTGCTGAAATGTAGGGTTTCGCAGGGATCGAATAAAGGGTGGAGCCACGGGTCGTAACACATCTGAAATGTATCGTCCACTATTCAAAGTGCCGTCAATGCGAACAAGAGGTAACCGAGACGTGTAACCAATGACACCCCATACCATCACGCCGGGTGATACGCCAGTATGGCGATGAGGAATACACGCTTCCAACGTGCGTTCACCACGATGTCGCCAGACGCGGATGCGACCATCATGATGCTGTAAACAGAACCTGGACTCATCCGAAAAATTGACGTTTTGCCATTCGTGCACCTAGGTTCGTCGTTGAGTACACCATCGCAGGCGCTCCTGTCCGTGATGCAGCGTCAAGGGTAACCACTGCCATGGTCTCCGAGTTGATAGTCCATGCTGCTGCAAACGTCGTCGAACTGTTTGTGCAAATTGTTGTTGTCTTGCAAAAGTCCCCATCTGTTGACTCAGGGATCGAGACGTGTTTGCACGATCCGTTACAACCAAGCGGATAATATGCTCGTCATTTCGACTGTTAGTGATACTAGGCCGTTGGGATCCAGCGCGGCGTTCCGTATTACCATCCTGAACCCAACGATTCCATATTCTGCTAACAGTCATTGGAACTCGACCAACGCGAGCAGCAATGTCGCCATACGATAAACTACAATCACGATAGGCTACAATCCGACCTTTATTAAAGCCGGAAACGTGATCGTACGCATTTCTCCTCCTTACACGAGGCATCACAACAAGGTTTCACCAGGCAACACCGGTCAACTGCTGTTTGTGTATGAGAAATAGGGCCGGCCGCGGTGGTCTAGCGGTTCTAGGCGCTCAGTCCGGAACTGCGCGACTGCTACGGTCGCAGGTTCGAGTCCTGCCTCGGGCATGGATGTGTGTGATGTCCTTAGGTTAGTTAGGTTTAAGTAGTTCTAAGTTCTAGGGGACTGATGACCACAGATGTTAAGTCCCATAGTGCTCAGAGCCATTTGGACCATTTTGAGAAATAGGTTGGAAACTTTCCTCATGTCAGCACGTTGTGGGTGTCGCCACCGGCGCCAGCCTTGTGTGAATGCTCTGAAAAGCTAACCAGTTGCATATCACAGCATCTTCTTCCTGTCGGTTAAATTTCGCGTCTGCAGCACGTCATCTCCGTGGCGTAGCAATTTTAATGGCCAGAAGTGTATGTAATGTTACGGGTATACAAAGGACATAATGAACTTCAAAATCGACTTTCTCAAAAACGAAGCCCTTTCGCTAAAAGACCGCATTGCCAGGTACTAAGGGTAAGTGCCTCTGCAACAAATTTGAAGCGCATAAAATCCGTGATTTACAGCATGGAGTGTCCCCTTGTCAGTTGTACAAAAAACATGTGAATGATGTATGTGGAAATGTACGGAGAGGCGACACTTTTGGTGTGTTAGGTCGCCGTCGCCGCCTGCGACGACGACGCCAGCGGCGAGGTCGCTGAAGGACGGCGCAGCAGCAGCAGCAGCAGCAGCGGCAGGAACGGCTGCGCATGCGCCTGGGCGCCGCAGCCTGCAGCGCGTTGTCTCCCTCGAGGTCCGCACGCCTCGACGGCCAGCCGACCCTGGAGGTAGGCAGGGGCAGCAGAAACTCATATAGAGACTTCTTGTAACACGCTCACGCCACTGTCACGCCACTGTCACGCCACTTGGAGCGCTGCAGATTTATTTATCCTTCATCACATTTTCTTATGGGCTGATATTTAGTCTTCCATATTTGTTTTTAGTAAATATTTTACTCGTATTCTGATTATGCTCTACTCGCATCCGTGATATTGATTGAGGTAAATGATTCCAAATTCGTTTTTGCTTCATATAAAACAGAAGCTGCTTTCGTTTCATGGTGTTCTGCGGACTTACATGTATTTGTTGTTGCTTACGAATCTGAAGGTGAACGCTCTATTTAAACACAATGTTAGCATATTGCTCGTATTCTATGTCATTTTTGTTTCTACACGTTTTCCGTACTTTCTCGCATTGAACAATATTAATGTGCTAATAGTAAACTGCAGGAACATCTACAGAAAGGTCCCAGAACTGCTCTCATTAATAAACGGTCACAACGCCCATATAGTACTAGGGACAGAAAGTTGGCTGAAACCAGATGTAAATAGTAATGAAATCCTAAACTCAGATTGGAATGTATACCGCAGAGACAGGCTGGACCGTGAAGGGGGAGGCGTGTTTATAGCGATAAGAAGTGCAATAGTATCGAAGGAAATTGACGGAGATCCGAAATGTGAAATGATTTGGGTGAAGGTCACGGTTAAAGCAGGCTCAGACATGGTAATTGGATGTCTCTATAGGCCCCCTGGCTCAGCAGCTGTTGTGGCTGAGCACCTGAAGGATAATTTGGAAAATATTTCGAGTAGATTTCCCCACTATGTTATAGTTCTGGGTGGAGATTTTATTTGCCGGATATAGACTGGGAGACTCAGACGTTCATAACGGGTGGCAGGGACAAAGAATCCAGTGAAATTTTTTTAAGTGCTTTATCTGAAAACTACCTTGAGCAGTTAAACAGAGAACCGACTCGTGGCGATAACATATTAGACCTTCTGGTGACAAACAGACCCGAACTATTTGAAAAAGTTAACGCAGAACAGGGAATCAGCGATCATAAAGCAGTTACGGCATCGATGATTTCAGCCATAAACAGGAATATTAAAAAGGGTAGGAAGATTTTTCTGTTTAGAAAAAGTGACAAAAAGCAGATTTCAGAGTACCTGTTGGCTCAACACAAAAGTTTTGTCTCAAGTACAGATAGTGTTGAGGATCAGTGGACAAAGTTCAAAACCGTCGTACATAATGCGTTAGATGAGTATGTGCCAAGCAAGATCGTAAGAGATGGAAAAGAGCCACCGTGGTACAACAACCGAGTTAGAAAACTGCTGCGGAAGCAAAGGGAACTTCACAGCAAACATAAACATAGCCAAAGCCTTGCAGACAAACAAAAATTACGCAAAGCGAAATGTAGTGTGAGGAGGGCTATGCGAGAGGCGTTCAATGAATTCGAAAGTAAAGTTCTATGTACTGACTTGGCAGAAAATCCTAAGAAATTTTGGTCTTATGTCAAAGCGTAGGTGGATCAAAACAAAATGTCCAGACACTCTGTGACCAAAATGGTACTGAAACAGAGGATGACAGACTAAAGACCGAAATACTAAATGTCTTTTTCCGAAGTTGTTTCACAGAGGAAGATTGCACTGTAGTTCCTTCTCTAGATTGTCGCACAGATGACAAAATGGTAGATATCGAAATAGACGACAGAGGGATAGAGAAACAATTAAAATCGCTCAAAAGAGGAAAGGCCTCTGGACCTGATGGGATACCAGTTCAATTTCACACAGAGTACGCGAAGGAACTTGCCCCCCTTCTTGCAGCGGTGTACCGTAGGTCTCTAGAAGAGCGTAGCGTTCCAAAGGATTGGAAAAGGGCACAGGTCATCCCCGTTTTCAAGAAGGGACGTCGAGCAGATGTGCAGAACTATAGACCTATATCTCTAACGTCGATCAGTTGTAGAATTTTGGAACACGTATTGTGTTCGAGTATAATGACTTTCCTGGAGACTAGAAATCTACTCTGTAGGAATCAGCATGGGTTTTGAAAAAGACGGTCATGTGAAACCCAGCTCGCGCTATTCGTCCACGAGACTCAGAGGGCCGTAGATACGGGTTCACAGGTAGATGCCGTGTTTCTTGACTTCCGCAAGGCGTTCGATACAGTTCCCCACAGTCATTTAATGAACAAAGTAAGAGCATATGGACTATCAGACCAATTGTGTGATTGGATTGAGGAGTTCCTAGATAACAGGACGCAGCATGTCATTCTCAATGGAGAGAAGTCTTCCGAAGTAAGAGTGATTTCAGGTGTGCCGCAGGGGAGTGTCATAGGACCGTTGCTATTCACAATATACATAAATGACCTTGTAGATGACATCGGAAGTTCACTGAGGCTTTTTGCGGATGATGCTGTGGTGTATCGAGAGGTTGTAACAACGGAAAATTGTACTGAAATGCAGGAGGATCTGCAGCGAATTGACGCATGGTGCAGGGAATGGCAATTGTATCTCAATGTAGACAAGTGTAATGTGCTGCGAATACACAGAAAGATAGATCCTTTATCATTTAGCTACAAAATAGCAGGTCAGCAACTGGAAGCAGTTAATACCATAAATTATCTGGGATTACGCATTAGGAGTGATTTAAAATGGAATGATCATATAATGTTGATCGTCGGTAAAGCAGATGCCAGACTGAGATTCATTGGAAGAATCCTAAGGAAATGCAATCCGAAAACAAAGGAAGTAGGTTACAGTACGCTTGTTCGCCCACTGCTTGAATACTGCTCAGCAGTGTGGGATCCGTGCCAGATAGGGTTGATGGAAGATATAGAGAAGATCCAACGGAGAGCAGCGCGCTTCGTTACAGGATCATTTAGTAATCGCGAAAGCGTTACGGAGATGATAGATAAACTCCAGTGGAAGACTCTGCAGGAGAGACGCTCAGTAGCTCGGTACGGGCTTTTGTCAAAGTTTCGAGAACATACCTCCACCGAAGAGTCAAGCAGTATATTGCTCCCTCCTAAGTATATCTCGCGAAGAGACCATGAGGATAAAATCAGAGAGATTAGAGCCCACACAGAGGCATACCGACAATCCTTCTTTCCACGAACAATACGAGAATGGAATAGAAGGGAGAACCGATAGAGGTACTCAAGGTACCCTCCGCCACACACCGTCAGGTGGCTTGCGGAGTATGAATGTAGATGTAGATGTAGATGTAGAAGGGCGGTAGTACGTCAAACGCGACGACTTGGAGCAGGAGAGACACCACAGGAATTTTTAATTTCCACTGTCTATACTTTTAAAAATAAATTCACACAACTTTGTCAGAATAACCAGAAAGGATTCAGGATTTACACTTATAGTGGTGGAAATTCAAAAATATAAGAAAATAATTTATTTTTTTACATTTCTATTTCACCTTTTTTTCACTTGCCATTGGCTGCATTTGTTGCTATAGGTACACTTTTCTACATAAGTAAGGGAGATTCTTCGATGAATTTTGCACAGCATACAAACCATGCTTACAGGTGTATGAAACTCCAGAATTTTCCAAATCTATACGCCATCTGGTTTGGGTCGGCGCCGGGAACGTTCCACCTTCTTCTCACAGACAGTCTTGCTCTCTCTCTGGGTCGGCAAGATGCATTGATCATCGGTGGTGTTTTCAACTGCACCCAGGCCCCCAAAGACCAACTACCACATCACTCTCCGTGCGTGGCGCCAGGGACAATTCTCCCAATTCTCCAGCGCCTCAGCCTAGTGGATTCTTGGGAGCATGATCATCCGCGGTTTACTCATTTCTCTAGCCATTCTTCCAGCCCACTCGATCGTGTTTACATCTCTCATGGTTTTGTCAGTGAGGTGCAGGCTGCTGAGGTCTGGCCCACTCCGTTCTCTGACCATGACACATATCCGAGGGTTGGAACTTTAATAGTGGAAACTATTCATTTACAACTCGTATCAAGTCGATACGTGTTTCAAAGTTTTACTGACCTTCAAAGTAGTCACCAGCATTGTGTATAACCCATTGCCAGTAATGTGGAAGTCGTAGGATGCCCTTAGCAGTGCCAGTTGTATTGACAGTTCGAGCGGCGCGGTCTATTGTCCGACGAATTTGTAGCAGTTCCGAAGCGAATGCCGTAAAGTGTTTCCTTCAGTTTAGAAACCGAGTTGAACTCATGAGGGCTTAAGTCGGGGGAGTGCAGTAGGTGGTATAGCACTTAGCAGTCCTATCAGTCAAACAAATCAGTAAGAGCTTGCACTGTACGTGTTTGAGCATTGTCCTGCAAAATGATGGTCAGGTCCTGCAGAAAGTGTCATCACTTCTGTCTCTATGCTGTTCATTTTTGGAACACGACCTACGACCAGCTTAGAGGCAGAAGTAATGACACTTTCTGCAGGACCTGACCATCATTTTGCAGGACAATGCTCAAACACGTACAGTGCAAGCTGTTACTGATTTGTTTGACTGATAGGACTACTAAGTGCTATACCACCTACTGCACTCCCCTGACTTAAGCCCTCGTGAGTTTAATTCGATTTCTAAACTGAAGGAAACACTTCACGGCGTTTGCTTCCGAGCTGCTACAAATTCGTCGGACAATAGACCGCGCCGCTCGAACTGTCAACACGACTGGCACTACTAAGAGTATCCTACGACTTCCACATCGCTGGCAACCGGTTATACATAATGCTGGTGACTACTCTGAAGGTCAGTGAAACTTTGAAACATGTATCTACTTTGTACAAGTTGTAAATAAATAGTTTCCACTATTAAAGTTCCAACCCTCGGATATGTGTCATGGTCAGAGAACACAGTAACGCAGTGGGCCAAACCTCAGTAGCCTGCACCTCACTGACAAAATCACGAGAGATGTAAACACGATCGAGTCGTCTGGGCGCTACAGTTTGGAGCCGAGCGACCGCTCCGGTCGCAGGTTCGAATCCTGCCTCGGGCATGGATGTGTGTGATGTCCTTAGGTTAGTTAGGTTTAATTAGTTCTACGTTCTAGGCGACTGACGACCTCAGAAGTTAAGTCGCATAGTGCTCAGAGCCATCTGAGTCGTCTGGAAGAATGCCTAGAGAAACGTGTAAGCCGCGGATGATCACCATGAACCTTTTCCCAAGAATCCACTAGGCGGAGGTGCTGGAGAATTGTTGCTGGCGCCACGCACGGAGAGTGATGTGGTAGTTGGTCTTTGGGGGCCTGGGTGCAGTTGAAACCACCACCCATGATCAATGCATCGTGCCGACCCAGAAAGAGAGACGTGACCATCTCTGAGAAGAAGGTGGAACGTTCACGGCGGCGACCAGAACCAGATGGCGCATAGGCATTGACGATTCTGACGACAGTAAACGTGAGAACCATACCTCTCGCATCAGGGAGATAGGCAACTGCAGCAGCGAAGATACCGTCACATTAGAGGATTGCCATCCCACCACCAGTTGGGGAAGCATGAGAGGCATGTGCTGTAAAATCATGGGGAGCACAGAAGGTTGCAACAGTCACTTCGTGAAGGAGAGCTACACCGCGGCATACAGCATGTCGTGGGGTAAAGCCAGTGGTGTATGCAAATAGTGTTGACATTGGCCATGGCTATGCGATAGGTCTGGAAAGCTGCCATCGCCAGGAGGAAAAGCGATTCAAACAAGGGGAAGCACAGAGGACTCCCTGTTAGGCCCCCACGGAAGGCCACATCACTGTGACAGTGAGGGAGCCGACCCCACCAACGGGGGTCCACCGTTCTGCAAACTCCAGAATGTCCATCCTCAGCATCGATGTCGTCCGCCCAGGAAACAGACGTGTCACTGGGCCAGTTCATTGGAACATTGTTAGAGGTGCGCCCACAGGTAGCGTCGGATACAGAAAGGGAGGCAACCGCATCAGATGCAGGCGGGGGAAGGTCGGTGTCTGGAGGTGGACACCATTAGTTGCAGGTTCATCATCCTGTGCAGACTTCCGATGAACGCAGTCATCAGAACGGGTACGGCATTGTCTCTTCCGTTTCCTAGGCGACTGTTGCTTCCTAACATGATGTTCCATGTTGGATGACGGGCGGGCTGCCAGATGGCAGAAAGGCGAAGGTGGGTACAGCTCCACGATCAACAACCATGGGGTCGGTGCCTGCTGACGGTCGTCGTTCATTTGTATTGCCCCCAGCAGGGGAGTAAAAGAGACAAGCGAAAGGTCCATCGTGTCGTCAAGAGGAACCGCCACCGGTACCAACTGATTCAGAGGGGGCGTAGCAGGCAGCACCGTCGCAGAAGCTTAAGACAGAGGTAACACAGTGGGCGTCGCAGGAGGAGCGACGTCTCCAATCGGCACCTGAACCATCTACGTCGACGTTCAGAACGGACACGACCTTCCTGGCCACAACCTGAACAGGTGCACGGCTGGCCATCGTACATGACGACAGCCCTGCAGCCAGCCGTAACCAAGTAGGAAGGCACGTGTTTCCGTAGTTCAATTTTTATCTGGCGGACACCACTGAGGACACGGTATGTTTCTAACGTCTTCCACGTTTCAGCCACGTGACTGACGACGTTGCCATAAGATTGAAAAGTGGCCACCACGGCGTCCGACGGTACTTCAAACGGGAGTTCGAAAAACCGCAACGTTCGGAGGCCAAAACCAGCGTAGTCAACCACGACAGTCCCTATATGTCCGTCAGAGCATCGGAACTTGTGATCGTTAGCGTGGCAGTGCACAACGTCGGCGCACAGTTCGCATTCGCCAGCTTCATGTAAACCAGGGCCGGCCAAACGCTGCGCAGTGTGCAAACGTGCAGAAGTGCTGCACATGTGCGCGCGTGTGCGACAGCGACTTCTGTTATTAGACATGTGTCCTAAATGAACGGCGTCGGCTCCTCTTCCCTGTTTATGTGGTACAAGCAAGAGCGCAACATACCCAGTCTCGTTTACCCCTGGTAACCGTAACCTTAACAGACAAGAACTGAGAAATGGCAGGTACTGTGAAAAAGCAAAGGACGGCAGATCTATGCTCTCGGTCGTTTCAATCAAGCATCAGTGATGAAAATCTCCCGCAATTACTTTCGTTTGTCAATGAGCCGTGCTTTTGTGCCCGATATTAACTATATCATTTCGCATGACCAGTGATAAACGTGTTTGGATTTATTCCTTTCATAATTAAAAATTAGTGTTTACTAACTATGCATTATTGCCTCATTCTGCTCCATTTTACATTATTATCAGGAAAATTGATCATTAAACCGATTGTTGTATACATACATTTAGGGTTTTTTTTTTTTTAAATGTGTGAAGGGCTACGCTCAGTTGAAGTCGATAAAACATAACATTCATCTAATTGTCGGTTATTAGGCAGATTTCAGACGGAACTGATGAAAGATATAGCAATAATGGTACAGGTGATCATCGAGAAGTCTGTGGTTGTCATTCTGTTCAAAGGTCAGCGAGACAGAAATTATGTGGGTGTAATTGCATTGGTTTAACGTTATTTGAAATCATGACTAAGGTTCGTTGGAAGTCGCTAAGTGCGCTCCTTCTTAAAAACTAGATCAAAAACATTACGCGTATTTACGTGCTGTCAGTCAAGCTGCCTTAATAAAAACCCACGGTTGTCAGCTGTATTACTTGTCTTACTGGATTAAACTGTTAACATAAAAGTAGACGCCTCAAGGAGTAGACTGTGACAGTATTTTAAATGTTTAATATGCGAAATACCTTCCCATGGTTGGCTTGCAAGCTGTGGAAAGAGCACTAGAATGCGCCGGTACAGAGTATCTCAGCAGGTGGATAAAGCGACATCTGCGCGTAGAAACATGCACTACATGAACACTGGCGGCTGCGGCGTGCAGGCTGTGACCCGGAAGTTGCACATGTGCAGGAGCACCGCACGCGTGCAGAATTTCTGGCCGGCCCTGATGTAAACAGTAGTACTGAAGATCGAAACATGTATTCCGAAAACGTCTTGTGGCGGGAGACGCATTTCATCCCGTATAAAACGTTCAACATCATACGCCTTCGGTCGTTCGTGATCTGATGGGAAAGTTAATGTAACTGTGACTGGGCAGCAATAAAACGCCAAGATAGTGAATGAAATCGGACTCAGACAATGCGCTACGTGGAAGTAAACAAACGCGCTCTCGCTCGCAAGCAGCGCAACAGCCAGACGCAAACAAGGCGTGCGCGCCTCACCACAGCCAAAGGCGTACCGACCGTAAGACCACGACGACTTATGTAGACGTTGCCTTCGCATCAGGTACACAATAGACGCGTAAACCTTCTCTGGGGATTTTCACGGATTTAACATAGTACACCTTACTACTCTTAGTGGCCTACTAAAGGTGTACAAATCTGTCGTCCCGACGTCGTGGCCTCCCCTTGTCAATTGACTTGTTTCAGCATCGCCGGACCATGCCGGCGTGCAGTGAGGTAGCAGCATTAAGAGGAATGGATAGTGAAGATCGACGAAGATATCGATTTTTGCTTTTAAATTTGTCTGATGGTCATTCAGTTCTGCGCCGCACAGTAAAATATTTACTTTTTGGTCGTTAGGGTGCTAACATTGCTTTATATTGGGTTATAAATATGGTGTAGAAAATCCCCCACTCCCCTTCTGCTTGTTAAGGTATTTCCTGTAAATCTCTGCTTCACAGAGACGAAAATCTCTTGAAACGTCTTTTAAGGCCCCCTATAAACGATCAAACATTTTGTCAGACTCAACTATGCTTGCAAAACATCTGACCCTGTACTGTGCTGTTTGATGTGTTTGTCAAGCATAAATCGTGTTTGACATGTTTGCCAGAAATTTTGATGTTTGACAAGACGGAGGACATTATCTGTGATGATATTTCGCCGTATATGTTTAGTGATTCCATAATCGTGGAAACTGCGGTCAAGTATAAAAATAAATTAGCACTGACAATTACCAAAATGGTAGAGGTATAGCATGTATCCCAGCTATATATTACTCTTGAAAAGGGAATGAACAAAATCAATATTTTAAGCATACAGTCATATACAAGCCGAAGTGAAAGAAATAAAAGAAATCGAAGATCTTAAGTTCTTCCACGGACGATGTGGCTATATGTTCCTAAGTTGTGATACTTTAATGAACTGTCTTAGAGGAAGAAGTAGAAGATAATAAATTTTCGCATACACGTGTCTTCTTTTACAGTGTGAGGGCAAAGTAACGGTAAAGAAGTTATTGAACGTGTCCCTGTCCATACGCAGAAAGTTGATGCAGTCATCAGGTTCTGGATGTATTTCCATTAACAAATTTTCAGTTATATATTTCTCTCTCACTTTAAACCATCCCCTGACTAGCGTCCTCTCGCCTTCTTCTTTTTATAACACAGTGACAGAGTCAGTGTTATTGTTTTCGTGATCTTCAGTCTGAAGACTGGTTTGGTACAGCTCTCCGTGTTACTAAAAATGCCTTATCTGCATTTCTAGCCATTCTACTAGTGCCAGAATACAGTACACACGAAAAGCTTCTGCTTCAAAGGTAAGGTTACATTGGCAAACTTTCTGGGTACGTGTATGCGCTTCTTTGACACATCTGTGGCTAGATAAGAGTGAACTCTACAGACAAGTTTGCTCCTTGAAGAGGGCCTTAACAAATTTAAAATAATTTCATTATCCGTTCTAAGAAAGTTGATGTAATCATCGGGTTCTGAGGGTAATATTTCCTTTAGTAGATATTCATAGGCAAATCTCTCATTTTAAGTCATTCCCTGGACCAGAGTCTTTTTCTTATTCTTCTTCTTCGTCTTTAAACACAGTGCCAAAGTCGATGCCAGGAATGGTTTGCTTGCGTTTGTGGCCGTTCTCACTGCTTACGAAGACGGACAGCATCTGCTTAAAAGTGAGGTTAAACTGACAAACTTTGTTTGAACTTGTATGGGTTTGCTTGAAAAAGCCAAGGCAGTTTTTCCAAACATGTTTGATCGCTTACGGGGGCCTTTATATAATCAGTTATACTGTGAATGTATAATTTTTAGTTACAGGTATTTGTTTATTAAACACAGTGTATAAAATTTGTGAAAAATACCTGATGAAAAATTTATTGCTTGTGGAACAAGGATTCTGAATAGCTTGATCATGCATACTGACTGAAAAAAGACGAAAATCTAGCCTTGAGACATACCTTGCGTTCATTGATTACGAAAAAGTTCTTTGGTAGGGTCAAAAGTTCCCTACTATGGAATGTTATAATTAAATGAAGGCAGTCTATCTATCTTATGGATGCCAAAGAAAGCTTGTGGCGTGACATACAAGTGATATTACAAACGAAAAATCTCCGAGGGAATTTACATGAACCAAGTAGTAGAGCCTAAGTTTAGAGCTGTAGATTTCTCCTCTACGGTTTTTAAACTTACATAATTAATATCCTACTTATTAACTTCCTAAAGAGCTACAGTGCAGTGACCGACAGGAGTCTCTACTTCGATAAAAGTCAAAAGACTGTGTATAACTTCGGAGGGATATTTACATGTTTTGTGAATCGATTCGTTTGAAACTGAATGACGAAACTGACGGTGCTTCATGAAGAGTAACACGTTGTAAAATGCTGTGAGATTTAAAAACAGGAGTACGAACTGCTACACTAGCTTGCTCAGTCTATAAAGCGAGCTAATGCGTATCAGTATCAAGGAGAACAAACTTTGTCTTCTTTCAACAGTTCCTGATTGCCAATAAAGTGATTCATAGTCATGAGCTAGGAAGCATACTGACAGTCACAATCTGCCATATCTACCACTGTTGTCGAACCTGTAGAACATTATGCAGACATACATTTACAGAAGTTACCAGTTGATCCTCAGGATGACATCTCTCCTTCTTTTTCTTGTGCCTCTTTGCTGCTTTGGCACAGGGTCAGCACAGTTAGTAATGGATTTGGCATTGTTAAATTAAAGTACGACTAGATGCCCTTACTGTCACCACCCTGTTACCCCCTTGGGTGGAATATGTGTATTGCAATTGTTTGCATGTAATGTTACTCAAGTGATAGTAAATAAAAGTTTTCTAAGAGTTTGGAATCATGTAACTGAGGCAGAACATAGGTACCAGGTCTTCACCTAGGGCAGATCCCAACAAGTTTGAGGTGCTGTCTTTAACTGAGACTGAAACCGATCCAATGGGACTCACTTCGCCTGTTTGGGGGAAACCTGTTTTGTCCGGTGTCAGGAGAAGGCAAACGTAAAAGGTAGAGTCTATTAATCATTGGCAGTTCAAACATGCAACGAATGATGGTACCTCTTAGGGAAATGGCAGCAAGGGACAGGAAATGACAACAGCTGCACTCAGTGTGTATGACTGGGAGCCTCTTTCAACATATTGAAGAGGCAACCAAGGTGCAACGAACTGCAGATTTTGGTGCACGTTGGAACAAATGATGCCTGTTGTCGGAGTTCTGAGGTCATTTGTGGCTCATTCCAGCAACTGGCAGAGGAGGTTGAGAAGACCAGCCTTGTGTGTGGAGTTTCAACGAAGCTCATGATTTGCAGCATTGTCCCCAGAACTGATTGTGGCTCTTTGGTTCTGAGTCGAGTGGAAGGACTGATCCAGAGACATCTAAAGTTCTGTGACAAGCTAGGCTGCAACTTCCTGGACTTGTGCCATGTAGCTGAGAAATGTAAATGGGTCAGATGGGCACTGCACATCAGAGGCTGCTACTCGGGTAGCTGACTGTGTGGGGTGCACGTAAAGGTTTTTTACATTAGGCAACTCTCCATCCCATCCAGATGACGATAGCTGTAGGAAAGACAGAAGTATCAGTGAAAGATCCAAAGAAATCCTCGCACAGGTGAGAGTATTAAAATCCTAGTGGTAGACTGCTGAAGCACTCTCAACAAAGTTCCAGAGTTTGAAGTGCTCATGAAAAGCAATGAAGCTCACATAATACTAGGTACAGAAAGCTGGTTGAAATCTGAAACTGACAGTTGTGAGGTTTTGGGAGAAAATTTAAGTGTATACTGAAAGGATAAGCAAACGGGAAATGGAAGTCCTGTATTTGCTGCAGTGGACAAAAACACTCAATTCCACCAACATAAAAATTGAAGCTGCATGTGAGATTGTTTGAGCAAGGCTTAGTATGAGGGGTGGGCATAAAATGCTAATTGGATCCTTCTCTCGTGTACCAGACTCATCTCGTGATGTAACCAAAAACTCTAGAAAAAGCCTCAGTTCACTCTATGTAAGTTGCCCAATCACACTGTAATCATCAGTGTAGACATTAATCATCCAACAATCCATTACTGTGATAGTATTACGCAAAACAACAAGGGGTGCAAGGCTCCACCATAAAAAACACGACACAGCATAACACCATCGCCTTCGAATTTTACTGTTGGCACTACACACGCTGGCAGATGACATTCACCAAGCATTCACCATACCCACACCCTGTCATCGGATCGCCACATTGTGTACTGTGATTCGTCACTCGACACAACGTTTTTCCACTGTTGAATTGTCCAATGTTTACGCTCCTTACACCAAGCAAAGCGTCGTTTGGCATTTACTGGCGTGATGTGTGGCTTATGAACAGTCGCTCGACCATGAAATCCAAGTTTTCCTACCTCCCGCCTAACTGTCATAGTACGTACAGTGGATCCTGATGCAGTTTGGAATTCCTGTGTGATGGTCTGGATAGATGTCTGCCTATTACACATTAGGACCGTCTCCAACTGTCGACGGTCTCTGACAGTCAACAGACGCGGTCGGCCTGTATGCTTTTGTGCTGTACGTGTCCCTTCACGTTTCCACTTCACTAGCACATCGGAAACAGTGCAGCTAGGGATGTTTAGGAGTGTGGAAATCTCGCGTATAGACGTATGACCACATTCGAAGTATGTGAGTTCCTCGAAGCGCCCCGTTCTGCAACAGTGCAGCTAGGGATGTTTAGGAGTGTGGAAATCTCGCGTATAGACGTATGACCACATTCGAAGTATGTGAGTTCCTCGAAGCGCCCCGTTCTGCTCTCTCACGATGTCGAATGACTACTGAGGTCACTGATACGGAGTACCTGGCAGTAGGTGGCAGCACAATGCACCTAATATGAAAAACGTATGTTTTTCGAGGTGTCCGCATACTTTTGATCACATAGTGTATGTGGGAACTGCAGAATAAGGTTTCTTTCACAAATGTCCAACCTGTGTCCATACCGAGGTAAGTCCGAGTATCGGCCGTCACACGGAGGACGAAGTACTCCATTAAAATAAACATCGCAGTCCAGGCATGACCTGGCCGTGCTCGAAGAACTTAGTGAGCCGAAAGCGTGCCGGGCGGAATTTGTTCTGTTTAATTTTTCACGTGACGGACGACGCGACGGTAGAACTGTTTTGTAGACTGTGCAAATGGCAAGAGCCTTTTGTGTACAAAAACTGAATGTGAAAAGGCTAATAGAGGAAATTCGTATGTTTCCTGTGCGTTACGACCAGTCTCCATAAAGTGTTGTTTTTTGTCAGTTTTGTTTCTACGGTAGTTTGTTTAAAAGCTGACAGAAGGTGTGCTGCGTCATCTTCAAATGTTCGTAAAGTTTTCTCTCATCATCCATGAGATGAGGAAATAATGTTCGAAACTCTCCCTGTAATGGTCTTGTTTTCAAGGCACTGTGGATCCACATATTTCTTCTTTTATGCGCCTTGTGTCTTTTTCTTCTTCCTCTAGAGCAAGTGCAATAAGTCCTATTTCACTATTACGAAAATTAGCGAACATATTTACAACTTTCACGAACAGAAACACAGAGCATCCTTTCGGAGTAACTACAAGGAACAACAGAAACGCGGACGAGCCTCAGTTATTTGTGGTTGCTAAAGGAACGGGCCGGAACACTGGGTTACTCGTCCAACTCTCTGTCCTGATACGGCCCGTACATGGGTGACCAGGGCTTAACTAAGATTGCAGCAGACTTCCCAGTTCTGATCGGCATTAGTCGGGAGACATCGTGCCGTAGTGATCTGCAGATGTTCGTTGCCAACTGTGCGTCATATTGTTAGCCGGTGTAGACAACATTGTTGTAGGCTTTGTCGCTAAGCTGTGCTGCCGCTGCCTGTGTTTTGTTGTGTTATTTCCAATTTTTTTTCGGAAATAAGTGACGATGCGGCACAGGCTGTTCCACCACGGGAGGATTACCATCTGCTCCGGTTCAGAAAAGGAAGCCGATTATCAGCAGTTCGTGGAAGCTCAAAACGCAGATTTGTGATAACTGTACTGCGTACATGCAGTACTAAACTTCGCATCAGTGTATGACTTAAACTTATGTATATACTCTACGTTGTTAAAGCAAACTGTAGAATCATATTTCCACCTCTCACTAGTGCAAATCCTGTATCTTCTCCCGCCCCCCCCCCCCCCCCTTTCCCGACTGGCGTAAGCTAAGTTATGATTCACAAGTTGTATAAAGGGGAAAGCGTTTCAGCCTAAAGAGGGTACAGAGGTTTGGTACTACTCACCCTGGCGAATTTATGAAAGTGTCGGTAACTTTTGCATATTTTATGGCACAGAGTAGCTACATTCAACATATCATTAAATTTAAACCATTTCAAATTGAAATACATAAAACATGTCTGTGATCACGAACTGGATGTGCTACGTCTGCTTTTGTTTACAAGTACGAAGGCGCGCCTAACTATGGTTGTTGGTAGGTTGCACAGAAACAGCTGTTGGTACCATAGAGTTGGGCATTCCTCCGTTATACTGAAACATAGCTCCTATCAGTCACCACACCGTGGCTCTTTAGAAAGTGAATAAGTAGTATACTGCACGACAAAACAGTGAAAGACCGAGAAGGGGAGGAGGAAACAAAATTAAAGGTCACAGGCTTAGAGAGTAGGGGAGAGTGGTGAGACTTGATCCCTTTTTTACATTTTATTTTTTAAAGTGGTAGGTATAATCATCAGAAAAGAACTAAAATGTGTAATAAATAGTCAGTTTTTAACTCTTTCTGTCCCTATTTTTAATTCAATCCTTTGCCATTTACCATCATCATAAAAAATTAAAAACTAAAGCCATGCAGAATGGATCAAGTCTCACCATATGTGGGACACTTCATCCCTTTTACGGGGAGACTTGATCCGCCACTTCGTTGTGGTAAATGAAACAATTTATTCATTATTCAAACCAAATTTTATTTTGTTTATAAGATTTATAAGAGGAACTGAGGTTTACTAACAAAAGAAATTCACATAATAACTTTAGAAAACAAATTCATTCATGATCTCTAGAGGCATTGCTTGATCTGTAGCCTACAAAACATGTTATGAGATCATAAAAAAGTCACTAAATTTTCAAATATATATTTTAAATAGTTGAAATTACTGTTAAAAAATCAGAATTAGCATGTTTAGTGTATCCAAAATGATATACGAGATAAAGCACATCCATACAAAGAAAAAACAAGTATACTTCTTGAGAAAGTCAATAACGGCTGCCTCTATTTGAAGTATTTAACATGATGAAATTATAGACAAACATACAAATTATTGAATATTAAAGCCCTCAAATTTGACACTGTTAAAATGAAACTGGTAACTGTCATTCTTTGAAGAAAATGCTGGAGATGGAATGACTCGTACAATTTGGTTCCTTTCAGTGTCACATATGTCTTCGATTTCTGGCCACTTGAACTGTTGGCCCTCTATCTTCCTCAGACATTTTATGGTGAAATTCTCTTCATCAGGAACACTGACAATCTCTCCCACATAATGTTTTACAGATTTCTTTGTTTGGAAGGTAGCAATGATCCATTTTCCAGTGCCAGGTTCATCATTCAAAATTTCATCAGAATCACTGTAGACAGTTCTTCACTTTCAGAAGTTTCTACTTTCAGCTTATACGTTTGTTTCTTGTTTTCAAAGTTCAGCCTCTTAGGTCTTCCCACAGGTTTCAATCTTCATGCACTTCTTGCTCTGAGTTCTTCCTCAAGTTTATTTTTTACCGGAGTGTTTGTTAGGATTGTGGTACATGCTCATTTCCTTCCTCGTCTAGTTGTAGTGAGAGCTGCTGCCTTAGGGTGTGGTCTGATATCTTCAAAGGATCTGTATCCAATAGGGCTAGGTCTAATTCCGGAAGATGAAGGTGTTGATACTGAAACAAACTCTTTTGGAGAATCACAGACTTCCATGGATTGTAAGTGGCCTGTTGTATATGTAGACAAAAATTCATCATCTGTAAATATATCAGAGTTAAATGGCCATATGCCTGAAACCCAAAAACCACTAATCACATTGCTGGGTGTAAAAGCTTTAGGCAAAGCTATACCAAAAATCTCGGAGATATCATAGATAGAGATAGTTTTCCCTGGATGCGCTGTCATCCAGTCTCCTGCAGCAGAATTGTAATATGCCTTCACTGGACCATACACTGACCTATCAAGGGGCTGCATTTTATGGGATGTATGGGGAGGAATTGTCAAAAGAGTAATTCCATTTTCTTTTGCAAAATGTAAGGATTCCAAACTAATATGACTATCACGATTGTCCATGATGATAAGTGCTTTGTGTTGAGCACTGCATTTTACATATTTATGAAAATGTTTTAAAAACAAAACAAAATTATCAGCTGTCATCCAACCGCTGGAATGAGTGGAACCACTGGTTCCAGGAGGAGCTCCATGCAGCATCCTATCCTACCAGTTCACACATGGAAAGATCATGAAAGGTGGGATGTGGCCTCCTATAGCATTTATTGCACAACATGCTGTCACAAGTTCACCTCTCTCGGCAGAAGTCAGTTTTCCTACCTGTTTCTCTCCTCTTACAGCCACTATTTTTCCTGGTTTGTGGGCTGTAGTAAGACCTGTTTCGTCTATGTTCCAAATAGATTCTGGTCCAAGAACTTCCCTAGTGATAATCTGGCGAAGATTATCAAAAAACTGTCTAACATTGTGTTTATTAAAGCTGCTTCCTCTGCTTATACTGGTTCCTTCTGGTGTACGAAGAGAGAGTTCCTTTGATGCTCCTCGGAAACTTTTTCCCCCAAGGCACGCCATTACTGCAAGTTCCATACTTCTAGAGTCAATTTTTTTCCTAGCTTTGACTCCCTCTTTCCTTTTATATGTAAGACCCATAGTTCTGCAATATAAAGCAAAATTACTATACTTTGTTTTAATTGATTAGACCTAAGTTTCATTTTCATCCATATTGTATAATTCAATGCATTATATTACAATAAAATGTCTATATATTATCATTTGTTGGGTGTTTTATGTCTTACAATAATGTGATACCAGGAAAACAATTAAATCTTTGGGAAACATTTGAACAGGGACAAGTCTCACCAAGTTCTTGAGGATCAAGTCTCCCCATAAGACACAAGTGAACAAAATTGCTTCTGAATGCTCCCTAACCTACAATTAGCATTTATTTTCAGTTATACTTTATGTCTTAAAGTATGAACTTTTATAGGAAACAGTTACCAGCATTATTTCTTACAGAATTAATATGTAAAAATAATTGGATTCACTTACCAAAATAAAAGTTAATTCGGTGAAAAATCTTTCTTTCCCTCTTACTGGACAGCAACAACAGTTAAACTCACAGATGCAAATTACAACAATGGAAAGTGGATGGCAAGAAACACTGATGCCAACAAAAAAAAATTTAATTCCCAAAAATGGGCAAAATAATGGAAGGAACAAGTCTCCCCACTGATCAAGTCTCGCCACTCTCCCCTATGTGATGTTATTTTAGTGATTACAAAATCAAGTCAAATTTTCGAAGAACTTTGACAGTATGTGTCCATGTATTAGTTTGACTTTGCTTCCTCTCTGGCCTGGTTGCATGCATGGGAAGGTTGTCGCAAATCCGTTGTATGTTCTCTTAACTCAAGCTGGCATACAACTGTTTAACTGGCCCTCGATATCCAGGATACTGGCATTGTGACAGAGTTGACGTCCGAACTGGTCCTGCACAGATTTGAGGATCTTGCTGGCCATGGGAGTACCTCAACACCAAACAGATTGTTCACAGAGACATACTGTGCAAAAACGATCAGTATCTTGTTGAAATATGGTGCCACAATACTGTTAAATGAGTTAAATAAGAGATAACACATGAGGACATAGGATGCCTGTGACATACTGATGTGTCACTAGTATTCTCTCAATCACTACCAGCCATAACCTGAACTACCTAGTGGATCCCCAGACCGTGACGCCTCTCCACAATATTGGAAGTCTGGGACCTCTTTCCAGGTCACCAGCATATTCACCATTGTTCCTCTGGTGTCTTGGAGACCACAATTAATCAGTGAACACAATGTGACACCATTCAATAGCAGTCCATTCTTCCCAGTCACAACGCCACTCCAAAGACGTCCATTTGTGTTGTGGTGGTAATGACAGTCTAAGATTGGAATGGTAATGATCTAGTCCAGCTGTTGCTAGTTTCCAACCAATGGTTCTGGATGACACAGAACGTTGCAGGGAGTCCATTACTTGTTCCCAGATGGCAAGTGCAGATGTGAATGGTTACCGGTACAATGTTCTTTGTGCACAATACAGTGATTGCCAGATATGGTCAACTGGAGCCTTAATGATGAGTATCCCTGCCCTCACATCCCCATTAGCTCATTGCATTATTGTAAATTCATTTTTATTCTGATGAGCTTTGGTCCTTCACCATCATCCAGGATCTATACCAATGTGAAATAAAGAAGAACAAAATTAAAAAATGTAAAATGTTGAAAGCTAATGCAATAAACCAATCGTAATTTGGTAGCCTACTTGTGAGAGAAAAAAACAATAAAGCCTTCACATGACATATACCACGAAACATGAGAATACCATCCATACTACAGTCACAATTATTGTGCACAACAGGATATGGTACGAGAGGTGTTTGAAAAGTTTGTGCAAAAATAAAAACTACTTACATGTTTGGGGCGAACCTTTTTTATTTTCCGACATAGTCTCCTTTTAGACTTACACACTTCATCCAAAGCTGTTGTAATTTTTTGATCCCTTCCGAATAGTAGGAATTGTCCAAGTCTGCAAAATAGCTATTAGTTTCTGCAATCACCTCCTCGTTTGAATAAAATCTTTGTCCTGCGAGCCATTTCTTCAAATTGGGAAACAAATAGTAGTCTGAGGCAGCCAAGTCTGGAGAAAAGGGGGGATGTGAAACAAATTGGAATCCTATTTCCATTAATTTTGCAACCACAACTGGTGCATTGTCGTGATGGAAAAGGACTTTTTGTGGTCCAATCGCCGGCATTTTTCTTGCAGCTTGGTTTTCAAATGGCCCAATAACGATGAATAATATGCACCTGTAATAGTTTTACCCTTTTCCAGATAGTCAATGAGGATTATCCCTTGCGAATTCCAAAAGGCAGTCACCATAACCTTTCCAACCGAATGAATGGTCTTCCCCTTTTTTGGTGCAGATTCTCCCTTGGTAACCCACTGTTTAGATTGTTGTTTGGTCTCAGGAGTAGTAATGTATCCATGTTTCATTCACAGTGACAAAACAATACTTAAAGTCCTGCACATTCTTCCTGAACAGCTACAAACCATCCTTGCAACACTTCACACGATTCTGTTTTTGGTCAAGCGTGAGCAATCGCGGAACCCATCTTGCGGATAGTTTTCTCATGTCCAAATGTTTATGCAAAATATTATGTACCCATTCATTCGAGATGCCCACAGCACTAGCACTCTCACACACCTCAACTCTTCTATCATCCATTACCATATCATGGATTTTATCAATGATTTCTGGAGTTGTAACCTCCACAGGGCGTCCAGAACGTTCAGCATCACTTGTGCCCATATGGCCACTACGAAAATTTTGAAACCACTTATAAACTGTTCTAATCGAAGGTGCAGTCACCGTCATGTTTATCAAGCTTCTCTTTAATCTCCTGAGGCGTTTTGACTTTCATAAAGTAATGTTTAATCACCACACGACTTTCTTTTTTGTCCATTTTTTGACAATCACTCCACTTCCCTGATTCACACGAATGCAAAACACAAAGAACTAGACCAATATGGCTGAAACTTGGTGAGCGTTTTTTCCAAAGATGCTACTAACTAAACATGATCTCAATGCACACTGGTGGTGCCATCTCTCAGACTTTGCACAGACTTTTCAAATGACCCTCGTATATTTCTGCTGTTGATTGTAGCCTGAAAAAAAAAATGCCTTATGTCTGTCACAGAGAGTTGCAGCTTTCATCATTTACATTGACACTAATGGCGTATACGTGCATGAAGCTACATCAACATCCAACTGTGGCTTCTAAGTGCTTCACTTCTTTTGTCAGGCAAAAATTTGAAAATAATAGCTTGGAACAAGCCCAGCAATTAAAAGAAATGAAAAAATACACTGAAATACAATACTGTTTGTTGTTGATCAGGTTATAAATCAACAAACTGAGGATGATGTTTAGAGTTCTGTGTACTACTGTCAAAGGATTTACTTGGGTTATAACATGAAAATCTCTACACAAAAGATCAAAACTATGGCTACTGGAGGCAAATATCCACTCTGAACAAAAGTAGCCCTAAGTAACAGACTTGAGCAAGTGTCTCATTTCTAATACCTGGGCTGTGCCATAGCTTAAGACATTGATTTTGAACTTGATCACAAACTGAATAAATACAAGATTGTATGTGGAAGAATCCAAAAAACATTGTCACGGAAAACCAGAAAAGAAACTAGAATGAAACTTAGTAAAATGATGAGTGTGTCAATGTTGTTCCACCCTGAGATATGGTTAATGAGTAGTAAACTGCTTAGTAAGGTACAAGTATCAGAGACAAGATTTTTTAAGATCTGTGAAATGTTGCACAAGATTGGGCAGATTTAGAAATGGCAGTGTGTGCAGGGAACTGATTATTTCTAAAATAGAAGATAGAATTAATAGAAATAAAAAGTGACACTCATACCTGAGGAGGATGCAAGAAGGAAGAATACCAAAAGATTTTTATTACAAAGGCAAAATAGTAAAAGATAATGTAATATGAAGGAAATGCTGGCAACAACTTGGTCTGTGACCAGAATAGGCGAATCAGAAACTTCTTAAAAAAAGAAGAATGTATCTGTGTGTGTCTTCAGTTTAATCATTTGTGTTACTAGCCATTGTTAGTTTTGAAGTATTTGTTTAATTTTATGCCAGAATAAAAATTGTAAATATACTACAAAACACCGTCACAGATACAAATATACTGAAATGTATTGTTGAGGAACATTTACGTAAGTGTTCTGTAAATTATGTAGTTTACAGTAGCAGAACAGGATCTGATAGCATTCTTAGAATTTTCTTTAGGTATGAGAAATTATACCAACTTAGATAAAGCATTTATCTTGGATATGTAGACACAAATGTTTCATGAAGATGGATGATGGAAAAGTGATCACATAGTGGAAATGCTGAGTCACAGAAAGGCACTACAAAAAGACTGCTAAACAAGTGAGCTTTCAGCCTAAAAGGTCGTTTTTTAAAAGTAGCCTTTTTGCTGAAAGTTCATTTTTTAGCAGTCTTTTTGTTGTGCCTGACTGTGACTCAGTATCTCCACTATAAGGTGAGTAACAATATATCTTGTTCATCATATTATCATTATTCCATCCTGAATTTTCCATTGTTAAGAGAAGGAAAAGTTTAAGAAAAGACAGAAATTTCAAAGTTAGTATGATGTGGGAAGGTATTAGAATGTGCTGGTGTTTATGATTGGGTGGATTAATAACAGTTACATCATTCATAATACTTTTATTCACGTATCTGCATTACATTGTATACACAGGATGACCAATGAACAACAATGGAAAGATAGTCCAACATCTTGTTGGTGGTTATTACAAAGGCGAAAGAAGGTGGTGGATTATCAACATAACAACACTACCACTTAATCTGGCAACAGTTTCAACTCATTGTCAATAAGATAAATGTGTTGCTCCCTACCAAGTGGTTTAGTTAAAACATAAGCAGGTATTTCCTTTAACTTAAAAACAGTCTCACTTTTTTCACATATTGTCTAATAAGATGTTCTTAAATACAATTGTGTTTCAGTTTGGAAAGTAGCACAGGATTTTGTGACAGTCTAAAAGAACTCTGATTGTCACAAAGGATAATTACAAGATTTTGATGCTTATTACTTAAAAACTTTCCTTTCACTCATCTCAAATGAACTGCCATTCTGGTTACAGAATTTAGTTAAAGCTCCAACTCAGCTTCAGTAATACACAAAGGTAAAGTAAGGACAGTGTCAGTACACTACAACATAACATAACATGGTATAATAAGATTCATCAGAAAATGTAGGAAAGCCAGAGTGGCCGAGCGGTTCTAGGTGCTTCAGTCTGGAACTGCACGACCGTTATGGTCGCTGGTTCGAATCCTGTCTCGGGCATGGATGTGTGTTATGTCCTTAAATTAGTTAGGTATAAGTAGTTCTAAGTTATAGGGGACTGATGACCTCAGATGTTAAGTCCCTTAGTGCTCAGAACCATTTCAGAAAATGTAGAACAGAACATAATAAGGTTAAAAATAACTTTAGAAATATAAGGAGAGAGTGCAGATGGAACAGTGATGCATGAGGATAAAATGAGAAGATTGTATAGTTATGTAAGGAACATGAAAGGAAATGACAATGCTCCATTTTGAAGAAGTAGGGAGACAGAAAACTGTGCATTCATTCATGTATCATGCTATGTGGTGTCCACCAGGGATGTGGAACAAGAGTCAAAGTATACATTAGTAAAAAAAAAAAAAGCAAATTGTAAAACCTAATCTGTACACTGTATTAATAGTAAACTATCAC
The DNA here is from genome assembly GCF_023864345.2 of Schistocerca serialis cubense. Lineage (NCBI taxonomy): Eukaryota > Metazoa > Arthropoda > Insecta > Orthoptera > Acrididae > Schistocerca > Schistocerca serialis. The sequence goes on from NC_064641.1 coordinate 227,985,592, forward strand.
CAGTTCTGCTTACATGACTGTATTGTTTACACTAAGCCAGAATTGATGGAAATTTTGAGATAGTGGAAGTCATTACAATTTCCCTTTCTCAAAACCAGGAATTACAGTTCTGAAAATTTCAGTGAAATCAGCCTAACTTCCGTAGTAAATCTTTTATTACAGTTTATTTGAAACTGAATCATTGTTTGTTTATTATGTAGATCTCTAAATGAAGTTGCATCATTATGTGTACAATGACCAATGTAAGGCTTTGTACTATGTAGTCTTTTATCTCTCTGTGTATGTTTAAGATCTCTAGATTGCAATAAGTGTGTCGTGTTGTGCTTATAAGCTAACTGAGTCGATACAGGCTCGAGTGATTGTTTTAGCCTGAAAAAATTTTCAGATACGGTTTAATTAACTTGTGGAACTCCAGTACATAATGGTGACAGATAATAAATAACACTTGAGGTACGGAGTACAAAACACACTTTAGTAAATGTAACATAATACATATAAGATTCCATCACCGTGCACTACAAAGTCACAGATCAAGCATCTCAGTCAGAGATAGTCTGCATTGTACCTCTCACTGGTCAACGATATTGTTCTCACAGAGCTGCTCCCTTCCCTCCCCCCTCCCCCTACCCAATAATGCAGAGCAGTGGCAGGGGGACAATACCACAAGTAGTAGGTGTACATTGTAAGGTACAGAGTTCATAATCATGCAGTTATGCAGGCGCATGAATGACATGGCCCATGTGAGACAATGCTGTGGCTGCAGGGAAGAGGGAATGTCAGTAGGCACGTCGGGTCCAGGTGCACTGAGATGAGCTCGTGGTGCGAGGTGGCAAGCATGACACAGTGACGGCTGTTCTCACTGAAGCAAGCATAGAGGTTCGAAGCGTTTGCGTCTGCAGTTAGTGGGAATGTCTCATGAAATTGATGCTTGTGAGTTTCATTTCAAGCCTTGCAGCCTGCATGCATCCCTTTGACAAAGAGTTCATCACTGGCCACAGAAAACTTGACATCCTCAGGGCAGAAACGCCATCCATCCAGGCACACTTAGAAGGAGACTGATGCCTCCAAAGGAAGGAAGCACTAGGTGAGGGGTCCCAGTAGGTGCTGAGATATCAGTAGCCATGAGTTCATCATTGAGTACCCAGGCCCACCTAAGGCTGCTGAGGGAGACAGTGACTGGCTTACCACGCAGAAGATATTAAACATGTGAGCATTACAGCGAAGCACTTCATGGGGGTGCAAGTAAGGGGATTCGGTGGCCACATGTGTTGTATCTTCAAGAAGCATGATGAAATGACAGTCACAAGCTCTGTGAAAATGGATGATCTTCAGATTGGAGTGAAGAGAGGGGGATATATGCGGAGTCAGGAGATGTGCTTTCTCGTTCAGTCATTGGAGGTAGATAGAGCAGTTGTCATGGAGGAATGTTGGTGCAAAACGAAACCTCCCGGGAGGGTATGGTGCCATCTCTCAATGAGCGCTTTACTCTGTGTATGATATGAAGTTGTTCTGTAGTGAGTGATTCTGCACCAGTTACAAAGTCTGAGGAATAAGGAAGATACAAACTGCTTGCCTTGGCCTGTAGTTCTGGGGGGGGGGGGGGGGCCTTCACCCACCATATCATGCAGTCAGTGACTGACATGATATAACAGTAGCCAGCTGAAAGAGGTAGTGTGTCTACAATGTTGATGTATATGTGCTGGAACAGACCCTTCAGTATTTAAAAATGGCCTAGAGGTGGCTGGGCGTGTCATGAGATTGTGCTCTGTTGGTGGGGAACACACTTTGTTGCTCACAGCTTACAGTTTTTCTTGATGTTTAGCCAAACAAATGCTCGGTGATAATGTGTGTGGTTCGTTACTCTCCAGACTGTGGAAGTTTGCGAGAGTGCTCAAAGATTAGGCAATGGAAAGGTTGAGAGACTAGAGGGTGTGTCTGGTCCTGTGAGGTGTCAGAGAGAACTGGACGAGTCACATCCGGTCAGAGTCTGGGTTCAGTGCCAAGATTTTTCATGGGATCATTATGCAGATATTGGATCTGTTGGTCATTATGTTACACCTGTGCAAATTCCTGGTAATCAGTGGGCACGGAATTGGTGACAATGTGCAAGAGGTAATCAGCTACAATGTCATCCACATTTTTACATTCCGGACATTGGTTGTGTATTGTCCATCTATACCATCTAAGCCTGTATGATAAAGATGGACAATATACTTGGGGAGGGTTACACACATCATCTGCGAACAGTCAATCATCAGTGTACATAACAAGGGTATGCCCTTCAATGTCCTCTTGAGAGTAGCACACAGCTTCATAAACTGTTAAGAGTTCTCAGTCTAAGTTGACCATTTTCATTGCAATTGTATAAGCTTGTGGGAAAAGAGACATAATGTTTGTGGGCAGCCATTTACTTCCTATTGCAACACAGTGCCAATGGCCAGGTCACTAGCATCTGCAATAATTGAGAAATGAGTGTCAGGGAGTGGATGTGCCAAGGTGACAGCCTGCACAAGGGCATCCTTGATGTTTTCCAAGGCCTGCTGCATATCTGGCATCCACATTAGTTTGCATCAGCTGGAGGCATTCTTGCCTTTTACACGTGTGGGAGGGGAACCCGGAGGGAGACCATATGGGGTAGATCTTGGCGGTAGAAATTTACCATTCCCATGAGACCTCGAAGCTCGTGGTAGGTGATAGGTAGAGGTAGGTGGCTAACAGGCTATGAGCTTGGGAGTGGGTAGAATACCCTAGGAATGTCACTTTCATCTGGCAAAGTTGGCACTCACCTGTGTTTATTGTGACACTGTGATCAGCTAGTCTGCTGAAAAAACTCATTTCAGGCAAGACGAAGAAAGGCGTAATTATAGCCATCTTGTGGGTGTGCTCTGGGCACATAGGGATCTGTAGATAGTCATTTTTGCAGTGAGTGATGCTAAACACTGTAGCACTGGTGAGGTAGTGTGTGAAATCCTGAGTGTTAAGTACAGCGTAACTGTCTATGACAGTGCAAGCATTGAGGGCACGATAATCAACATACAGTCTGACTGAACCACCTTTTTAGGGGATGCAGCAGATCAGCAATGCCCAGTAACTGCAGCCTCTGCTGTGTGGAGATGTTCAGGGCTTAGTTTGTGAGACCATTGACTCACCAGGGGCCCAGAGGTTGTGTTGATTTGGTGCACTGTTCCATTCTTAATCACAGCCATAACAAACAAGTCCTAAGTGGAGCAGCACTGAGAGGTAGGGGTCAGTGCACAAGTGGCAGGCATGTCAATAAGCTGTAGTACTGCTGTGGGCACGGTGAGTGTGTCAGGTGACTCTTGTTGGTTTGTGGCTGGTGCATGTCTGTGGGTACTGATGGGAAGTGAGGAACAGAGGCAGTCAAAGAGCTGGTGTGTCTCAGAAAGTTCATCCTCATTGGTGCAGATGTGGCAGTGGAGCATTTCATCATCATTCTGGAGTTGAGTCCATGCCACATGAGTGTCCATGTGGAGCTGTTGGACATCCTGAATGTGTCTGACATAATCAACACATTGTCTCAGATACTGCTCAGAAGATGATTTAGTTGCACCATCCAGTCACAGGTCGGTGCCCTTTCACATAGGCGAGCTGGCAGGATCACTGATTCTCTTGACATAATGTCCAGAAGGTGAATGTTTAAACTCACGTGTGTGCAGTAAGGGAACATGCTGGAAGGCATGAAGGAAATCGGTGCTGAGAACCGGTTTGCTCGTGCCAGCAATTATGAAAATCCTAGTGAAAGGTGTGGGAAATCTCAGTTTGAGTGTGTGGGATTGAGAGAATGGTGAGATGATGAAGTCACTGGTGGCTTGGAGCTGCTGGCGTCTGACATCAGTAGGGAAGGTGAAGGCAGTGAAGTGCTAACCTGAGAACTGGTGCCAATGAGAAAATGAAGACTACTGTATTGGTCAAGAATATAGAATCTATTATTTACTGTATTGAGGAGTGCGAGTCATTTTTATGATGATCGAGGCGACATAGGCATCTGATGGCTCGGGATGCCTCTCCCCTGCAATGCACCAAGTTTGTTTGTTGACAGGGCTGTTGGCAGCTATGTGCAGTGCACCCAAAGTGTGCATAGTACCACCAGTAGAATGACTGCACATTCATAGCATCTGGTGCAAAGGAGACAACAGTGGTGGCAGTGTGTGTGTTTTGTCAACACTCCAGGCATTCACTGTGCTGCGTACAGTGATGTCAGCGTCAGGCAGTGTTAGGAGTGCTCGGCGGCAGTTGAAGGCAGCATGCAGATGGATCTATGGTGGTAATGCATCACACCTGGCACCATTATTGTTGGTATTGTTGATTCCGTCAGTTTTGAATAAGGGCAAAAATTTGATCATCCAGGTGAAGATTGGCATCCGGAGGTTGATGGTCACTTGTCGCTATCGTTATTGGAGTTTGCTTAGGGAGTTTAACCACCCAAAGTGTCCATAAGGCCTGATCAGACATGAGATGTGGGTCAATCTTTATGCAGAGGCGCTGCCACAGTTGGAATGTAGTCCAATCTTGTAAATGTTCATCATGCATCACATGATGTAGTTGTTGCTCAAGGGCGCATGACAAGCACCATTGGAGCATTGTTTTCACTGTCAGGCACTTGTCACTGGGCGGTGGTACAAGAATGATGTTGTTGATGGTATCTGCTTGGGTGCCCAGGTGGTTAATCATGGCTACATATTTCATATCATCAGAGAAAATAATGTTCACAGCAAAGATGCTTTCCACAATAGCAAATGAAACATGAGTGTTATCAGCTCAGAATGGTGGAAGCTTGACATGTGATGCTGCATGTTGTTCTCCTGGACTGTGTAGCAGCAGCAAGGCTGTGTAATTGCACGCGCGCGCGCGTGTGTGTGTGTGTGTGTGTGTGTGTGTGTGTGTGTGTGTGTGTGTGTGTGTGGTGATTTGTGCATACAGCTGGTGTGTCAGCCAGTAATGCATGAACATGGACCGAATGAGGTGTCACAATTGGAATACGATATGTGGCCAGTGAGTACAAAGTCTAGTACATGCAAATGGAAACATGAAAGTAGTTGGGAGTTTAGTTGGACTGCGCCAATGCAAACGTTTATGTGAGGCTGTAGAAGTCACACCACAAGGCGGTTCTGCAGCAAAGTCAGTAAGAGAATTGTCCACTGGACAACATTGTTGTGCAGTTATGTTCATCAGCAAAACACTGTTATGTGGAGTGTCACTGTCACTTTCTATCACTCGTGAAGCATAAGGTTCACTGTCTGTGTTTTCTATTAGCAAAGAATGTGGAACAGCATCATGACTTGCAAAATTTGCAGAACAGTGGGTGCAGGAAGGTCACAATATCTGACTGAACTAAATGAATTCGCACAGATGAACAACACATGGTACTTGGCATCACCAATTGTAGAATTCCAGTGTGTAGTGATGACAGATAATAAAGAACACTATGCATATAGAGTACAAAACACACTTTCTTTAAGGAAATGATGTGACACATACAGGACTCCACCATCTTGTGCTACGAAGCCACAGACTGAACTGTTCAGTCAGACAGAGTCTGCACTATACCTTTCACTGGGCAGTGATATTGTTGTTCCTACAAACTAATTAATAGTTAACACTAACTATGATGGTCAGTAATATGGTGAAAAGGCTGTTACCCAGATATATATGTATAGTATGCAGCAGGTCACATTGACACAAGTAAGCCAAGAAAGTTTCCAGGGAACAATAATCATGCTGATAGTGCATTCAGTTTGTTTGAGCTTCAGCAGATACATTAAATGAAGAGAATCAACTAAGCTACATTACCTTTTATTCTAACAATGGAAACTCCAGGTTCCAATATCAACAATATAGGTAAAAGATAGATTGCTACATGCCGTAAATTTGACATACTGAGTTGCAGACAGGCATAACGAAAAGACACTTTCGCATTAGCTTTAGGCTAAAGCCTTTGTTAGAAAAGGAAACACACACACACATTCATTCACACAAGCAAACACATCTCATTTACGTATGACTGCCATCTCTGGCAGTTCGGACTGGAATGCATGCCTGCCTGCCTGCAACTCAGCTATCATTGTTACACTGAGCAGAAATCTATCTTTTTCCCTATATTGTTGTTACTTTGTATTTATCATGAAGGTGTTTAAAGTGAGCTGTCAACACATGGACAGCAGTCTGCTAGAATTGATGATAGAGTGGTAACTATATTCAGATCCCCATATGAGAAGAATGAAGCATGATTTTCAATTACCATACCAGATTTGTAGTACTGCAGATATGCATGAGATTCATACCAATCACATTTGATTTTGGATCTTCAGACCATGCAGAGATGTGCATTAAGATTTGTTTCAATTTATGTTGAATGATGTAGTAGTGGCAGTAGCATAATTAATGGCTTTGAATAGAATTCATTATGAATCAAAAGTTGTAGATTAGTAAGTATCTACTACAAAGTTCTTATAGGTTTCCTTGCATGGACTAGTATTAAACATAAGTTTTAGTGTGAAGGACTGGAGAAACTATAAAAATAGATGTGCCCCATTGCAAAAAGTCAGTGAGTAGATTCTCCCACACATTTATGGAATGCAAAGGGGGACACAGGGTGCAAAAGAGATCTTAAGCTGAAGGTCTAAATTGATAGAATGTTTCAGAGGTAGACTAAATTTGTGAACTGAATGGTCCACAGACTTGAAGTGATCAGTACTATTAGCACATCAATTTCACATATTCATAGTCCATATTGTCACAAAAATGTGAAAATTTTATTACAACTTGAGGTAATTATAATTGATTGCATTCGTCAGTCTCCAATCCAAGAATTAATTTTCTGAGATGTTTAAAGGAATGTTGCGTGCAAAGGCATCTATACTGTGAACACAATTTTATTCTGTTTAGGAACAGAAATACCTGTAACAACAGATACATAGAATAAAATTGTGATGAATTTTCAGAATGTATATTTAACTTTAAAGAGTACTATACCACGTGCCAAAAGACAATGAAGCATCCAGAATAAATGGTCAGATGTTATTGTAACTTTGAACACATGTACACCAGTGGTGGATATATGACTGATGAGAGTTACAATTCACTGTGACGGGTAGAATGGAAAACAGACAGCATTATGGTTGTTAGTATGCATGTTTAGTGTTGTTAAAAGGCCTGGTAAGGCATACAGGGGATATTTACTGTGTCATTTTGACCAATCACTATGAAGGAGACAAAGATGATGCATACTCATATGAGAACATGTTATCAGCACCTGACAGAGTTTGAAAGGGGCCTCGTTGTGGGTCTCTATTTGGCTGGCTGGTCAAATCTTGCAATTTCCATTTGTGCAGCTCTCAGATGTGACAGAGACCCAAAGTTGGACTGTGTGAGGGCATGCATACTCATTGTTAAGCTTTTGGTCACCCCTGTCCAACCACCAAAATTCATTTTAACCTTTTCCTCTCTGCATCTACCATTTGAGATCTCCCTGTAATATTCTGTTTCCCACAGCTATGGTGAGAGACTAACAGCAGCCAGACTATGGAATTATCACCCCATGTTTAGGCAGCTATTAAAACCACAATACAAATGGCTGCATTTGGAATGGTGCCACGATTGAAAAGCATGAATTGCTGATGAATGGTATCACATTGTGTACAACAATAATCTGGTTCTCCACTAACCCAGGTACCCATCATTATTGATTATGGAGGTGACCAAGGGAGAGGTCCTCTCCTTCCAAAGTTCAGGAGAAGCACAGCAGTGTTACTCCTGTCATTATAGTGTGGGGAGCAATCAGCTACAGCTTCTTGTGTTACCTCTCATGCAACAGTATCATGGGATCATTTTTCAACAGGGCACTGCTCATCCACACATAGCATGTTGATCCAGAATGAATTTGTCACTCTGCAGTGGAGTGTATGCTGCTATGAAACTTCCTGGCAGATTAAAACTGTGTGCTGTCCAGAGATTCAAAATCATGACATTCATGTTTTTCAGGCAAGTGTTCTACCAACTGAGCCACCCAAGAATCACTCTCAACCCATTGTCACAACTTTACTTTCACCAGCACCTCATCTCCTACCTTGCGAACTTCACAGAAGCTCTCCTGCAAAACTTACAATACTAGCACTCCTGGAAGTAAGAATATGGTGGAGACAGGGCTTAGCCACATGCTAGGGGATGTTTCCAGAATGAAATTTTCACTCTGCAGCAGAGTGTATGAGGACAGGTTGTGAGCCATGCTTGGGTAGCTCAGTTGGTAGAGCATTTGCCCATGAAACGCAAGGGTCCCAAGTTCAAGTCTCAATCTGCCACACAGTTTTAATCTGCTAGGAAGTTTTATATCAGCACACACTCCACTGAAGAGTGAAAATTCCATTCTGAAAACATCCCCCAGGCTGTGGCTAAGTCATGTCTCTACACTATCCCTGTGGCTAAGCCATGTCTCCACAATATCCTTTCTTTTCAGAGTCTTGCAAGTTGTACAGGAGAGGTGCTGTGGAGTTTGAGAAGTAGGAGATGAGGTATTGGTGGAAGTAAAACTGTGAGGATGGGTTGTGAGTCATCCTTGGGTAGCTCTGTCAGTAGTTCTAAGGCCTCCGATTTTTTTTCTAATTAACTATTCACCCGAAATCGATGAAACTGGCGTTACTTCTCGACGTAATCGCCCTGCAGACGTACACATTTTTCACAACGCTGACGCCATGATTCCATGGCAGCGGCGAAGGCTTCTTTAGGAGTCTGTTTTGACCACTGGAAAATCGCTGAGGCAATAGCAGTACGGCTGGTGAATGTGCGGCCACGGAGAGTGTCTTTGATTGTTGGAAAAAGCCAAAATCACTAGGAGCCAGGTCAGGTGAGTAGGGAGCATGAGGAATCACTTCAAAGTTGTTATCACGAAGAAACTGTTGTGTAACATTAGCTCAATGTGCGGGTGCGTTGTCTTGGTGAAACAGCACACACGCAGCCCTTCCCGGACATTTTTGTTGCAGTGCAGGAAGGAATTTGATCTTCAAAACATTTTCGTAGGATGCACCTGTTACCGTAGTGCCCTTTGGAACGCAATGGGTAAGGATTATGCCCTCGCTGTCCCAGAACATGGACACCATCATTTTTTTAACACTGGCGGTTACCCGAAATTTTTTTGATGGCAGTGAATCTGTGTGCTTCCATTGAGCTGACTGGTGCTTTGTTTCTGGATTGAAAAATGGCATCCACGTCTCATCCATTGTCACAACTGACGAAAAGAAAGTCCCATTCATGCTGTCGTTGCGCGTCAACATTGCTTGGCAACATGCCACATGGGCAGCCATGCGGTCATCCGTCAGCATTCGTGGCACCCACCTGTATGACACTTTTCGCATTTTCAGGTCGTCTCGTAGGAGTGTGTGCACAGAACCCACAGAAATGCCAACTCTGGAGGCCATCTGTTCAACAGTCATTCGGCGATCCCCCAAAACAATTCTCTCCACTTTCTCGATCATGTCATCAGACCGGCTTGTACGAGCCCGAGGTTGTTTCGGTTTGTTGTCACACGATGCTCTACCTTCATTAAACTGTCGCACCCATGAACGCACTTTCGACACATCCATAACTCCATCACCACATGTCTCCTTCAACTGTCGATGAATTTCAGTTGGTTTCACACCACGCAAATTCAGAAAACGAATGATTGCACGCTGTTCAAGTAAGGAAAACGTCACCATTTTAAGTATTTAAAACAGTTCTCATTCTCGCCGCTGGCGGTAAAATTCCATCTGCCGTACGGTGCTGCCATCTCTGGGACGTATTGACAATGAACGTGGCCTCATTTTAAAACAATGCGCATGTTTCTATCTCTTTCCAGTCTGGAGAAAAAAAATCGGAGGCCTTAGAACTTGAATGCACCTCGTATATTAGTTACCAGTGTGCTGCTAGCTGATGAAGCTATATAGTTGTCTTCTCCAGGTTCTGTGTGATTCATAGTAAAATGGACCTTCCTTGTCATAAGTAAAATGCTGGTCATAAATTTATTTGAAATTTCTGGTTTATTTTATCAGCAGCATTAATTTTTCAAGAGGACATTCCTTTTTGTAAATGTGCAGATTCTGAAGTTTCATTAAACTACATATTATTTTCTATTCTGTAGTAGGTTTGATGGCTTTTATGTCTCTTATAAAAGTTGTTGTCACTATCAAGGTAGTTCAAGAAATATTCATTTTTAAATTGTTTCACAATCTAATACTTCTGAATAATTGCATGTTGCAAACATGGTTGTAATTATGGTTCATTAAAAAACCTTTATTTTCTCTGCTAATCATAAGAACATAAGCTGAACATTAGAACTGTGTAACGTATAGATTTCAAAGATAGAAATTCTGGGTTTCTTAATTTATTTACAGCTTTTATATGCTGACTATTGATCATGTAAACTGTTAGTGTGGAACCTGATCCACAGCAAAAATTGCCATACTACTTGATACATAATCAGATTCAGGCTTGAAATATTTGATACACTGTCTTAAAAACTTTATAATATGTCTCTATGAACTTTCTTCATGTTACTGAAGTACTTCTGTGGCTAGGAAGAGCCACAGGTCTGCCCGCATCATGGAATATGCTTGGGACCAGCTTGGATGTCAACTCTGTCCGAGTGCCAGCGTCCAGGTTATCGAAGAACAGATTCAACAGATGTGGGTCAGCTTGCCTCAGAAGAGCTTTATGACACCCTTCCCAGGCAAATCAGTTCATGCATCTAGGCCAGAGAGGGTGCAACGTCGTTCTGATAAGTGGGCTCACTCTCATGTTCTTTGTAAATTTGGCTTGAATTTCAAATCACTGAAGTGACATCGCATGCCCACTCAACCCATGAAGTTTCACTTCATTTTCTCCTCCGCTTCTGGTTACTTCACTTTTTTGTCAGGCAGTGTATTTCAGATATAGTTTCAATGTTCTCAATTTATTCTGTTCTTTATATCTAAAAACGAAGATGATGTAACTTACCAAACGAAAGCGTTGGCATGTTGATAGACACGCAAACAAACACAAACACACACACACAAAATTCAAACTTTTGCAACCAACAGTTGCTTCATCAGGAAAGAGGGAAGGAGAGGGAAAGACGAAAGGATGTGGGTTTTAAGGGAGAGGGTAAGGAGTCATTCCAATCCCGGGAGCGGAAAGAGTTTGGGCCAAACTCTTTGCCTTTACAAATGTCTGCTTGTGTCTGTATATGTGCGGATGGATATGTGTGTGTGTGCGAGTGTATACCTGTCCTTTTTTCCCCCTAAGGTAAGTCTTTCCGCTCCTGGGATTGGAATGACTCCTTACCCTCTCCCTTAAAATCCACATCCTTTCATCTTTCCCTCTGCTTCCCTCTTTCCTGATGAAGCAACCATTGGTTGCAAAAGCTTGAATTTTGTGTGTGTGTTTGCGTTTGTTTGTGTGTGTATCAACATGCCAACGCTTTCGTTTGGTAAGTTACATCATCTTTGTTTTTAGATATATTTTTCCCATGTGGAATGTTTCCCTCTATTATATTCTGTTCTTTAGTATGATACATGCCCAGTTCATAGTGTTCCTTGGCAAAATTCCTGACTTTTCCACAATACTATGATATTATTGATTCTTCTTATCTGGGGACACTATAAAAAAAATATTTGTTTATGTTTATATTTTTCATTTCAAGGAAATGTCTCAGTAAAACTGCTGAATAGGAGACTGCAGGAAAGTGCACCAACTATAGTACAAGATAGTGTTCCAGAAGGAAGTGAAAACTGGGAATTGAAGCGACCACTTTTGACGCGCCTATCAACACTTCGAGAGGTACTACAGAGCACAGTGATTTAGTTATATATTTGTCAAAATGAATAAACTGCTAGCCACATACTGATGAAGAGTTTCATGTTTTTTTTCCTATTTCATACTTTGTGTGCTTCCCACTTCTTTACACTTTGCCGTGTAGTAGTCACTCTTCCACAGTGTCATTGCTATCATTGTGTTCATTTCACCCTGTAATTTGCACGAGCTACTACCTCATGTTATGCCACTTTTTATTTTGTCTATATATCACCATTCTCAGTTTCTTTGCAATCTCAATCAATCCAAACACTGCTTCATCTTCCCCATTTTTTCAGACCATAGCATGTTCTGATTACATCCCCTAGCTTATCTCCTCAGATCCCACCTTCAATGAATCATAATGTCATATGGTATATTGCAATGATTCTGAAATGTTGGATGTTCCAGCTTACGTCATTCTGAAGCTCTTGCAAATAACTGTTACTTAGAGAACAGAAGAAGTTTGAAATATCATAAATCTTTTGTACAGATCTGACAGAGCTCAGCACATAATCTCTACCTTTTAACAACAAAACGATCCTGCTTAACCAAAATTTTGAGAAAAGACAAAAAAGGGTACTCAGGTCACCAGTGATACAAAAATGTTAGTTATAATTCAGACATTTTCATACGAATGTGCAAATCATGCAGTCACGCATTGACTCTCATAAGTAAGTTTTAAGTAGTGTAACTAATTATCTTTAATGTTTTGGAAGCATACAGGTAAACAGTCAATGAAATTGTATGTACACCATGAGCCAAAACATTATGACCACCTGCTTAGTGGCTTGTTTGTCTGTCTTTGGAACGAAATACATCACTGATTTTATTTATCACAGAGCCAACAGTTTTTTGCTAGGTTTGTGGAGGTATGTGATATTAGATTTTTATGCACAGGTCATGTAATTTGTGTAAATAATGGGTCATTTATTTGCATATGTGGTGATGGCGCCCGATTGCGACCCAGATAGGTTCCATAGGATTTACTTCAGGTGAACTTGGTTGCCGAGACATCAATGTGAGTTCACTATGATGCTCCTTAAACCACTGTAGCCTGGTTCTGACTCTGAGACATGGACAGTTAGTCTGCTGAAAGATGACATCACCATTGGGAAAGACATCATGCATGAGGGAATGCACATGGTTCGCAGCTATCAGTGTGTCTCTGATTACTGCCACAGGCCCCTGCCATGTTGGAGAATGTCTCCCATAGCATAATACTGCTCCAAGCAGCCTGCATCCACGGCACACTGCATGTTTTGAACTGCCATTCCCCTCAGTGACAGCATTTGTGGAGGTAACCAGTGACCTAGTGTAGCAAAAATGTGATTCACCCAAAGAGCCAAAACATTTCCATTGATCGACGGTCAAATCCCAGTGGTCCCGTGACCATTGCAATCGTCACTGACAATGCCATTGTGTCAACATGTGAAAATATAGGGTAGTCTACTGCAGACCTTTCAACAATGCATGATGAACTGTGTGTTCCGAAACAGTTGTGCATGCACCAGCAGTGTTGCCTTTCAGCAGAGATGCCACAGATCCTATCCCACTTTACAGAGCAGACAACCCCACATTCTGTGAAGAGTCGTGGACATCCAACCATATAGCACCTAGTGCTGGTTTCACTGTCCTACCTCTTTCTGTAGAAGCTCACGACAGCAGCGAGTGAGCATTTGATCAGCTTCACTGTTTTTGAGATTTTTGCTCACAGGCTTTGCATAATAATAATCTGTTCTTTGTTAAAATCACTTACCTCAATGGATTTCCCCATTTTCAGCCTACAGCTTTGCTAGGGTCATCCCCATCCATCTCTGCTCCACTTACATACTTTTTGTAGCGCACCATGTGCCTGCAACATCACCAGGCAGCATCCGACGCTGTGGTGAGCAATGGTCATAATGTCTTGGCCTGTTGTTGTTGTGGTCATCAGTCCTGAGATTGGTTTGATGCAGCTCTCCATGCTACTCTATCCTGTGCAAGCTTCTTCATCTCCCTGTACTTACTGCAACCTACGTCCTTCTGAATCTGCTTAGTGTATTCATCTCTTGGTCTCCCTCTATGATTTTTACCCTCTACACTGTCCTCCAATGCTAAATTTGTGATTCCTTGATGCCTCAGAACATGTCCTACCAACCGGTCCCTTCTTCTTGTCAAGTTGTGCCACGAACTCATCTTCTCCCCAATTCTATTCAACACCTCCTCATTAGTTATGTGATCTACCCATCTAATCTTCAGCATTCTTCTGTAGCACCACATTTCGAAAGCTTCTATTCTTTTCTTGTCCAAACTATTTATCGTCCATGTTTCACTTCCATACATGGCTACACTCCATACAAATACTTTCAGAAACGACTTCCTGACACTTAAATCTATACTCGATGTTAACAAATTTCTCTTCTTCAGAAACGCTTTTCTTGCCATTGCCATTCTACATTTTATATCCTCTCTACTTCGACCATCATCAGTTATTTTGCTCCCCAAATAGCAGAACTCCTTTACTACTTTAAGTGTCTCATTTCCTAATCTAATTCCCTCAGCATCACCCAACTTAATTCGACTACATTCCATTATCCTCATTTTGCTTTTGTTGATGTTTATCTTATACCCTCCTTTCAAGACACTGTCCATACCGTTCAACTGCTCTTCCAAGTCCTTTGCTGTTTCTGACAGAATTACAATGTCATCGGTGAACCTCGAAGTTTTTATTTCTGCTCCATGGATTATAATACCTACTCCGAATTTTTCTTTTGTTTCCTTTACTGCTTGCTCAATATACAGATTGAATAACATCGGGGAGAGGCTGCAACACTGTCTCACTCCCTTCCCAACCGCTGCTTCCCTTTCGTGTCCCTCGACTCTTATAACTGCCATCTGGTTTCTGTACAAATTGTAAACAGCCTTTCGCTCCCTGTATTTTACCTCTGCCACCTTTAGAATTTGAAAGAGAGTATTCCAATCAACATTGTCAAAAGCTTTCTCTAAGTCTACAAATGCTAGTAACATAGGTTTGCCTTTCCTTAATCTTTCTTCTAAGGTAAGTCGCAAGGTCAGTATTGCCTCACGTGTTCCAATATTTTTACGGAATCCAAACTGATCTTCCCCAAGGTTGGCTTCTACTAGTTTTTCCATTCGTCTGTAAAGAATTCATGTTAATTTTTTGCAGCTGTGGCTTATTAAACTGATTGTTCGGTAATTTTCACATCTGTCAACACCTGCTTTCTTTGGGATTGGAATTATTATATTCTTCTTGAAGTCTGAGGGTATTTCGCCTGTCTCATACATCTTGCTCACCAGATGGTAGAGTTTTGTCAGG
The DNA here is from genome assembly GCF_023864345.2 of Schistocerca serialis cubense. Taxonomy (NCBI): domain Eukaryota; kingdom Metazoa; phylum Arthropoda; class Insecta; order Orthoptera; family Acrididae; genus Schistocerca; species Schistocerca serialis. The sequence continues at coordinate 228,000,731 of NC_064641.1, forward strand.
ACTGGCTCTCCCAAGGCCGTCAGTAGTTCTAATGGAATGTTGTCTACTCCCAGGGCCTTGTTTCGACTCAGGTCTTTCAGTGCTCTGTCAAACTCTTCACGCAGTATTGTACCTTCCATTTTGTCTTCATCTACATTCTCTCCCATTTCCAGACTATTGTCCTCAAGTATGTCGTCCTTGTATAGGCCCTCAATATACTCCTTCCACCTTTCTGCTTTCCCTTCTTTGCTTAGAACTGGGTTTCCATCTGAGCTCTTGGTATTCATACAAGTGGTTCTGTTTTCTCCAAAGGTCTCTTTAATTTTCCTGTAGGCAGTATCTATCTTACCCCTAGTGAGATAAGCCTCTACATCCTTACATTTGTCCTCTAGCCATCCCTGCTTAGCAGTTTTGCACTTCCTGTCGATCTCATTTTGAGACGTTTGTATTCCTTTTTGCCTGCTTCATTTACTGCATTTTTATATTTTCTCCTTTCATCAATTAAATTCAATATTTATTCTGTTACCCAAGGATTTGTACTGGCCCTCGTCTTTTTACCTACTTGATCCTCTGCTGCCTTCACTACTTCATCCCTCAGAGCTGCCCATTCTTCTTCTACTGTATTTCTTTCCCCCATTCTTGCCAATTGTTCCCTTATGCTCTCCCTGAAACTCTGTACAACCTCTGGTTTAATCAGTTTGTCCAGATTCCATCTCCTTAAATTCGCACCTTTTTGCAGTTTCTTCAGTTTTAATCTACAGCTCATAACCAATAGATTGTGGTCAGAGTCCACATCTGCCCCTGGAAATGTCTTACAATTTAATACCTGGTTCCTAAATCTCTATCTTACCATTATATAATCTATCTGATACCTTCTAGTATTTCCAGGATTCTTCCATGTGGCCTATCAGTGTAAATTGTGTTTAAAAGGAGCCTATAACTCCACCAGGCAGCATCCAACCTTGCAGTGGGCAATGTCATAATGTTTTGGCTATCAGTATAAATTGTTTTTAGAGGAGGTTATACTGTTAGCACTTAAGTCCTCAAAATATCTTCTACTCTCTCCCTTAGATATAAACATTGTGTGTTTTCAGAGTTTACTTCAAAAACAACAAGAATGGGAAGTTTCTCGGAGTCAGACACCATACTCAGAACAATCTTGGCAGTCATAATGTATTTCCACAGTCTTGGACTATGGGAGTTACATGGCATTTGAAATTGGTAAGGGGAGACCTTTCAATTTACAACTGCCTCTTTACATTTTGGTATTTTATAAACAGGGTTTTTTTTTCTCAACATGAGTATAATCTTTATTTTAATGCAATTCATACATGCTACAATGCTTTTGGTATAAATGTTTATAAGATTTCAGTGTAAGGATATTTCACATATTTCTGCTTCTGTTTTAAACATACACAAACCATTGTTGTTCATTTTTAATGCACTCACCAGTTTAATTTCCAGTTTTACTGAACAAATTCCTCAATTTGTGTGTGGCAAGAGTTTATGGCATATATAAGTATTTATTTGTTTGTATACCTAGAAACAAAGATGATGTGACTTACCAAACAAAAGCGCTGGCACGTCGATAGACACACAAACAAACACAAACATACACACAAAATTCAAGCTTTCGCAACAAACTGTTGCCTCATCAGGAAAGAGGGAAGGAGAGGGAAAGACGAAAGGATGTGGGAGAGGGTAAGAAGTCATTCCAATCCCGGGAGCGGAAAGACTTACATTTGTAAATGTCTGCTTGTGTCTGTGTATGTGCGGATGGATATGAGTGTGTGTGCGAGTGTATACCTGTCCTTTTTTCCCCCTAAGGTAAGTCTTTCCGCTCCCAGGATTGGAATGACTCCTTACCCTCTCCCTTAAAACCCACATCCTTTCGTCTTTCCCTCTCCTTCCCTCTTTCCTGATGAGGCAACAGTTTGTTGCGAAAGCTTGAATTTTGTGTGTATGTTTGTGTTTGTTTGTGTGTCTATCGATGTGCCAGCGCTTTCGTTTGGTAAGTCACATCATCTTTGTTTTTAGGTATATTTTTCCCATGTGGAATGTTTCCCTCTATTAATTCATAATATTTATTTGTTTGGATTTTTTTAAACTTTCCCAACATAACAAATGTTGTTGAGCCTCTCAGGTATTACATCAGTTGGTTTAACTCAAAACTCTATATTATGTTGACAAAGCACCTGCTTGTCATCATCAGGTGATGATATCAATTTTTGGTGGAAAACTCCATCAGAATGTTAATATGAGTCCACAAGTGCTAACAAACATTAATCCCATTATCTTGGTAACAGTATACTTAGTATGGGGCATTGAAAACAGGCTGTCAGATGAGCTGAACATTCTGAAAACACAAGGTAATGGCTTCTTAGTTCTCTTTTAGCGTCATCTTCTGTGGTTGAGGTGGTTTTGACAAGTAGTACACATGGGGCTTGGTTACAGACACACTGGCTCTCAGACGGAAACCTTTGAGATTCTAGGCTACCGTGGGAAATTCTACATTGGTCAGACTCACACCATTAGAGATACATGTGATGAACACTAATATCATACACATTTAAGAGATGGAAAACTTAACTCATGACAAGCATTGTCTGATTACAAGATATTCATTCATTCTTTTCTGTAGAAGGAGAGCCTCCAGGGATTTGGAATGAGCCAAGGTATAAACAAAAGGAAACTTGATATGTGTGTTGCACTAACAGTAAACTATCACTATATTGCTTAGTATGGTTTATGCTTATGCTGGCTAAATATAGCTTAGTAAATGGGATGGACTTCGAAATACCAGGCTCTGCATTACTACTTCTCCGGGACTGTGTCATCAGCAAGACTGTCTACAACTGCAGCAAGTGATGATGCAATTAACAGAGCATGGGTTCAACCAAAGCAAGTAATGGGATCCAGTATTGTTTGTGCTAAAATTCCAAAGAACTCAGAAACACAATTTGCAGCTTTATATTTTACAGTTCACCTTATGGCCTATTTTCATTGCTATTCTACATAATAAATGCTGTTTCATATGCTCAGTTTTTTTGTTTCATGTCTTATGTATCATGAAAACACTTCCTTTTAGTTCCCTTTCTATTCTAGGGAACAGGGAAAAGTCACAAGGAGCCAGATCCAGTGAAGAGGGTGGGTGCAATACTGTTTCCTTTGGCCAAAAACCTTTCCGACACTCAATGTTTGTGACCAAGAGCATTATCAAGGTAGAGGAGCAAATCCTTAGATATTTACAGTGCAGCTTCTTTCCACATGGGGTCATGCAGGAGTTTTCAGTAGAGACATTTAACTGGAGAAACAATCACTAATGCCCCTTAATTTGCTGGAAAGTAATTCTAGATACCCTTGGGTCCCCATTACATGTCTAATTTTTGTTTATGAAAATGTGTTGTTACAGTAATAGAAATCCTTTTCAAGACTACTTCAAAACAGGTTGTGAAACATATGTACATCTTCTTGAGCAGGTGAAGCACTGTGATCTTGAGCAGGAAGAACATTATGATCTTATGTATGTAATTATTAAGTGAGAAGTACATGCCATTGCTGAAAATCATTTCATAAACTACTGTATCCATTGAACCTTTGGCCAAAACTTATGGTCTAAAACCAAACCAGTCAAAATATGAAATGCTCTTAGTCTTGGCATACACTGGTTTGCATACCATAGGTATCACAGACAGGAGGGTCCTCTTGCCAAGGAATGAAGCCATGTGTAAATTATTTTGAACTGCTAGCAGATCCTCTTCTGACGTCTCTCTGAGTCAATATCACTATGACAGCCTGCAGTGGAACAACACATTGTGTTCCGAGCATGCCTCCTTGGATGGTTGGTACACTTGCCCATTTCCCCACATTCACAAACTTTTTGAATATGAGTTTCTTTCAGACCTACACACTACACACACATTACCAAACCAAGATTGCCTGAATGCTCTGGAATGTGGAGCACTTAGATTCAATTTATTCCCCATGTACTATTATTAATAAGGTAAAGGGATAGCTTCCTTTCTTTGTCTTTGTAATTCAAATTTGCAAATAAGCATATTCTTCTTTCTTAAAAAAAATAAATTCTGTTCTTAAAAAAAATAAATATTCTTCTTGAAAACAGAATTTCATTTTGTAGGAACAAAATGTAGTGACAACACTGCCATTGTGAATTTGCTCCTCAGCAAGGAAAACTGAATCTTCTTTCTAAAAGACAAAATAGTCCATGAAAGGCAATATGCTATTTGGAAATTAAATATTTCTAAATCAAATATTTATTTGGGAAAAAAGTCTGCTTGACAGAAGTAAATGACATCATTCACTATATAAGTAGTATTTCCATTTGGCTGAAGCTCCTTATAATGTCTCTCATAGTTACAACTTGTATCAATACAACTGGTCTGTCTATTATATGTTCACTTCATTTTTTCCAATGTGTGTAATCCACAATTATCAGGTGTATGGAGCACATTTAGTATGAATATTCTGAGCATGTTCCCATATATCTGTTTGTGGTTTGTACAGGTAATAAGCAAGGTAGACCACCATGGCCACATACTATGACTAATGTACATAAAATATTTGGTGTGTTCAAGGACTGTGCATTCAAGTCCCTAAGATGTGGTAATGGGACACACACAGCCTTCACATATGAAAAATTAAAACTTTTCTACTCTGCCCATTCCTCCAACCTTCCAACTATTGGAAGCAAATAGTGTTGGTGGAAACTGAGAGTTTTATACCAGTTAAATTACTAAGACGTAACAGACCCCATGGTACACAAAACGTGTCAGGACGTAGTTGAAGAAGCAAGGAAAAAGCTTACCAGGTTTGAAACAACACTGGTGGTGCTCCAGACCCAGTGTAGAATTCAGTGTGAGATGTTTTTAATAGTTACCATAATGAAACTCCATCTCAAAATCTGGCAGCAAATCTGAAGAGATTCTGGTTGTATATAAGGTATATAAGTGACAGGATGTAATCAATGTCTTTGCTGTGTGATAGCAACGGAAATGCTACCAGTGACAGTATCACTGACAAGTCTTCTGGTCCATATTGTGCACAAATTATGTTCTTTTCTCAGTATGCTGATTAAATAGCTTAATTTTTAACAACCATTCACTTGATGGAAGATCTCTATCGAAACACTGGAAAGTTACACAGCTCACACCAACACACAAGAAAGGGAATAGAAATAATTCACTGAATAATAGACTTATATCATTAATATCAATTTCCAGTAGGATTTGGAACATATACTGTGTTCCAACATTATAATATGCATTGAAGAAAATAATCTATGACAAATAAGGAACATGGATTCAGAAAACATCATTCTTGTGAAACACAACTGGTTCTTTATTCACATAAAGTAATGAGTGCTCTCATCAAGAAATCTAAGTTGATTCTGTATTTCAAGATTTCCAGAAGGCTTTTGACACCATCCCTCACAGGCAGCTTCTAATCAAAACGGTGCATATGCAATATTGTCATAGCTGTGTGACTGGCTTTATGATTCCCTGTCAGAAATATAACAACTGATACAAAGTCATATAATAAAACTGAAGTTATATCTTGCAATGAAAAGTCCAGGTTGGAATGTCAACAACTATGGAAAAGGTAGATTGCTACTCACCATAAAGATGACACATTCAGTAGCAGCCAGGCACAATGAAAAGATTGTTACACCAGAGCTTTCAGTCAAAGCCTTCTTCAGAAAAGAAAACACACACACACACACACACACACACACACACACACACACACACACACACACACACACACACATTCACACAAGCAAGCTCAGAACTGTCATGTTGAATGAAAGCAGAAATCTGGAGTGGGACAGGGAAGGGGCAGGGATAGCAGGGTGTGGATGGGGGGAGAAAAGAATGCTGTTGTGCGGAACTTGCAGGGACTAAATGGTGGCAGGACAAGGCTGCCAGGTGCAGCAACAGGAGGGGACATGCATTGGGAGAAGATGGTAGGACAGAGAGATGGAAACTGTTGGGTGGATTGTGTGGGAACAGTAGATGACCATAGTTGAGGCTGGGTAATTTTAGGAGAGGAGAATGTGTTGTAAGGATAAATCCCATCTGCACAGTTCAGAAAAGCTGGTGATGGAGGGCAAGATCCAGATCCCCATGGCAAGTATTACTTGCTGATGATGGTGGACCACTTAACTCACCGGCCGAAGGCAATGTCCGTAGTGGACATCACCACTGAGATCACTGCCACCACCTTTGTCAGCATCTGGGTGGGATGCTTCAGCTGTCCCAATCATATCATAGCAGACAGCAGACACCAGTCTGAGTGCGCACTGTTCACACATATCATCCGACTGTGTGGCATGCAGTTACACAAGAAGACTAGCTACTATCTGGTGTCTAACAGTGTGGTCAAGTAGCTCCATTGAGCACTGAAAGCCTCCCTAACTTACCACGACACCACTTGGATGGGAGCAGTCCCACTGGTACCCCTTGGCCTGTGAGTAACACAAAACAAAAGATCAGTACCTCACCTGCCAACCTTGTATACGGACAACCTCTCACCACCCTTGGTGATATTGTGGAGAAAGTACCACAGCCTCATGGTGCTTCAACCCCACCACTGCAAGAATGTCTGCGCGCGCGCACACACACACACACACACACACACACACACACACACACACACACACACACATGGCTGGCCTTGAACACATGCACCAATGCATCAGTGTGGCATGGCACCATCAAAGTACTTGTACATGCCAGTCTAAGTGCTGTACATGCATGATATTGCATACTTACATGTAACAGCCACCACTTTGGCTGCCCTACTCAGGGCTACATTGTGTGATCATCATGAGCAAGAGAACACTTGACACTGAATGTAACAGCAAGCTGACCAAAGTCTCCATCGCCCAAGTCCTGACCACTCAGACTGCTATTCACTCCTTCATCCTAGTGGAAGTCCCGTCAAAGGACAATGCTTCCTCTGCCATCAGTCAGGCAGAGACAGAACCCATGACTGCCAGCTATCATCACAACCTCACATGCTCCTCAGCCTCATCATTTCACCCACCCAGCTGGCACAGCAGCCCATACTGTGGCCACCACAGATGCCAGGGTCACCCCCACAATAGCCGCCAGTGGGCTACGTCACACACGCCAGCACTGTGTCTGCTTCAAACACCCTTGCTGCATCATTAACACACTGTCCCACCACGGGATGCAGCCCACATGTGCCCCAGCCACTGAATAGGTTAAAATCTGGCACCCTAGCCATCGCCTGCTGTAGAGACCCTGTCTCCAGTGGGCAACCACATCAGCAAATTGTCTCCACTCGAGATTCAGACGTCACCTCCTGCATAACTAGCTGCTTATCTGTCACGGCTTTTGGACTGCTGTTTGCATCCCTGTGCCTCTGTCACGTCGGGCATCAAAGCTGGATCAACTTCCACATCAGTTTTTGTGTTATTTATTTATTTCATGTTCTGTAGATGCAGTTAGTGAGTCAATCACAAGGATATGGAACATGTCGAATTGTGCAGGTTTCAATTTAAACTTACAATAAATACACTCCTGGAAATTGAAATAAGAACACCGTGAATTCATTGTCCCAGGAAGGGGAAACTTTATTGACACATTCCTGCGGTCAGATACATCACATGATCACACTGACAGAACCACAGGCACATAGACACAGGCAACAGAGCATGCACAATGTCGGCACTAGTGCAGTGTATATCCACCTTTCGCAGCAATGCAGGCTGCTATTCTCCCATGGAGACGATCGTAGAGATGCTGAATGTAGTCCTGTGGAACGGCTTGCCATGCCATTTCCACCTGGCGCCTCAGTTGGACCAGCGTTCGTGCTGGACGTGCAGACCGCGTGAGACGACGCTTCATCCAGTCCCAAACATGCTCATTGGGGGACAGATCCGGAGATCTTGCTGGCCAGGGTAGTTGACTTACACCTTCTAGAGCACGTTGGGTGGCACGGGATACATGCGGACGTGCATTGTCCTGTTGGAACAGCAAGTTTCCTTGCCGGTCTAGGAATGGTAGAACGATGGGTTCGATGACGGTTTGGATGTACCGTGCACTATTCAGTGTCCCCTCGACGATCACCAGTGGTGTACGGCCAGTGTAGGAGATCGCTCCCCACACCATGATGCCGGGTGTTGGCCCTGTGTGCCTCGGTCGTATGCAGTCCTGATTGTGGCGCTCACCTGCACGGCGCCAAACACGCATACGACCATCATTGGCACCAAGGCAGAAGTGACTCTCATCGCTGAAGACGACACGTCTCCATTCGTCCCTCCATTCACGCCTGTCGCGACACCACTGGAGGCGGGCTGCACGATGTTGGGACGTGAGCGGAAGACGGCCTAACGGTGTGCGGGACCGTAGCCCAGCTTCATGGAGACGGTTGCGAATGGTCCTCGCCGATACCCCAGGAGCAACAGTGTCCCTAATTTGCTGGGAAGTGGCGGTGCGGTCCCCTACGGCACTGCGTAGGATCCTACGGTCTTGGCGTGCATCCATGCGTCGCTGCGGTCCGGTCCCAGGTCGACGGGCACGTGCACCTTCCGCCGACCACTGGCGACAACATCGATGTACTGTGGAGACCTCACGCCCCACGTGTTGAGCAATTCGGCGGTACGTCCACCCGGCCTCCCGCATGCCCACTATACGCCCTCGCTCAAAGTCCGTCAACTGCACATACGGTTCACGTCCACGCTGTCGCGGCATGCTACCAGTGTTAAAGACTGCGATGGAGCTCCGTATGCCACGGCAAACTGGCTGACACTGACGGCGGCGGTGCACAAATGCTGCGCAGCTAGCGCCATTCGACAGCCAACACCGCGGTTCCTGGTGTGTCCGCTGTGCCGTGCGTGTGATCATTGCTTGTACAGCCCTCTCGCAGTGTCCGGAGCAAGTATGGTGGGTCTGACACAACGGTGTCAATGTGTTCTTTTTTCCATTTCCAGGAGTGTACAAGGGTAATTCAATGCCAAATTGTACATAGTTTAAGTAAGACATACTATAAATAAAGCAATAGATACAATGTCAGCTAGATAACATAACAACCATTTATCAGAAAAAGCAGTTTCAAACAAAGGTTAGAAATAAGAGCACGAAGTTTAATCAGATATTAGGCCTACAAGATTAAATACAGGTACAGCCAACCTGTTGTTACAAAAAGTGTGATAATGCTCAAATGCACAATAAAATCAATTGAACTACTTCTAGACACAATAAGTTTAGTGATGGTATACATTTTCTTTCAAATATCCATCCACAGTATAAAAAGATTTCTCTGTCAGGTAATCTTTGAGAACTTGTTTAAATTTTGGCAGTTCTGTATGAACACATTTGATATGTGGTGGGAGATCATTGAACAGCTTAATGCTGGAGTAGTAAACTCCTTTTTGTACCAGAGTGAGGTATTTCATTTCGAAATGTAGATTGTTTTTGTATCTGGTATTATAGCCATGGAATTTACTGTTGTCTTGGGAGATAGAATAATTTTTTCACACAAAAGTAAGGCAAGGAAAAAATATACTGTGAGGCAGTTGTTAGGATACCTATCTTCCGAAACAAGTGCCTGCAAGAGTGTCTTTGATGGACCCCACACATTATTCTGATTGCTTTTTTTTTTTTTTTTTGGATGGTGAAAACTGTTTTTGCAAGTGGTTGGTTCCCGCAGAATATGATAGCGTATGACATCAATGAGTGGAAGTAGCCATAGTAGGCAACCTTAATGGTGTCAACTTCAGCCACTGAAGAAATGACCCATAATGCAAATGTTGCCGAGCTAAGCTTTTTACATAGATGAAGAATGTGAACTGAACAATTACATTTGCTGTCTATATAAGCACCCAGGAATTTTGTATCTTCAACTTTCTGTATTGGTTGATCTCTACATTTTATGTTAATTTCATCGAGATTACTTTGTGATGTATGGAACCTCATATAATGAGTTTTATTTGCATTGAGTGAGAGACCATGTAAGGAGAACCAATTTAAGATGTCATTAAAAACAGTATTTGTAGTTTGTTCAAGATTGTGATCTATCAAATTGTCAATTAGAATTGTGGTATCATCAGCAAACAGGGTCAATTTGCTGTTTGTCTCAGAACAAAGAGAAAGATCATTAATGAAGGTGAGGAAAAGCAGTGGGCCCAAAACGGAGCCCAGTGGGGCCAAAACGGAGCCTTGAGGCACACCACAAGTTATCGTGCCCCATTCAGATGAGGCAGATTCTCCAGAAGAGCCATTTAGCATTACAGACTGCTTCCAATCCTTTAGATATGATTGTAGCCACAAGCCAACAGTACCACCTAAACCATAGTATTCTGCCTTTTTCAAAAGAATTTGGTGGTTTACACAGTCAAAGGCTTTCGTAAGATCACAAAAAATACCCACTGGAGACATTTTTTTTTTTTTTTGTTAATGGCTTCCAAAACTTGGTTGCTGAAAGAGAATATTGCTTGTTCAGTACAAAGACCGGCACAAAACCCAAACTGATTTTTGCTTAAGATACTGTGGAAGGATGGTCTACAATACTCCTGTGCATGAGTTTTTCAAGGATTTTCGAGAAGGTAGTTAATAGGGATATTGTGTGATAGTTTGTAACAATGCTTTTATCATCTTTTTTAAAGAGAAGAATCACTACAGCCAATTTTAGTCTGTCAGGGACAATCCCTTCTTGTAGGGATGTATTGTATATGTTGCATAAGATGAGACTAACAAATTTATAACAGTGTTTCAGTATTTTACTAGAAATATTGTCCACATATCAAGCCCTCTCTATTACTGGATTTATGTGTCATAGTTCCATACTTGAACAAGTACGGCCACTTCACATAGTATCTATGCCTCCACTGTTGAAGCATCGAGGTCAGATGTGATGTGCCAGTGCCCAATCACTGCTGACAGACTCGTCACCATTCTGCTCGTGCAGACATCACTACGAAGTGTGCACATTCCAAACACCTGTCACACAAGCTGGTCACAGGCTGGATGCCCACACTTTCTCGCAGCTCCTGAGCTGTGGTCTCCAAGGGGGGATCTGTGTGATCTTTGTGGCAGCTGTACCACAGAAATGCGTAAATGGCAGAACTACCATTGCAGCCAGCACAAAGTGTGCAGCACTTGGAATCCGCTGATGAGCAAATTTGCCAAATTCTGGCAATTCTGTGGCATGTGGGAGCAAAGGAAACAGAGCAGTGCAAGCTGAGAAACGGTACCATACAGATGCATGGTACCATTCTGATTCTGCAAGCCATCAACCTTGTGAGTCAAGCTTAATGTGAGCTCCTCACCAATGTGTGTGGATGTTTATTTGGTGCATCAACTTGTTTTTGTTTTCATTTCATCTTATCTGCAAAGTGCATGTCACGCCACAGGTCACAAAGAAAATTTGCCTCATGTTGGGCACATGTCCACTGTCCTCCTGTTGCCATGTGACTGGATGATGCACTTGTATCACAGAGAAGTTATTCCTTCCAGAATCAGTGTTTAAATTAAACTACTGTGTAAACACCATTTTCTGTGACCACCAGGTAATAGACATTGTGAACAGATTGCATTTGACAGTTGTTCCGTTTACTCATTTGTGGAAAATAAATATATATGGCAAACATACTCTATCAACTCCCATCACCATACTGTCACCACACCCTCTTCCATGAGCATAGTGCAAGGGTGCAGCAGTAAAGCCGGCTCACTGCATGAGTGACATGTAAGTGGTGATACCTGCACATTTCCACTTCTTTCCTATACGTGCATTCATTCGCTCGATTTTGTTGTGGTGTGTACGCCTATTTCATTGTCAGTTCGTAATGGATTCCCTTCTGTTTAAAGAACCTTTTCATTTCATTTGACAAATATTCACGTCCATCTCACAGTGCTGTAACTCAAAGTAATGTCACTGTGTACTAGCTCCAGTGGACATCCTCTTCTGATTGTGTGAAAGTCTTGTTTGCTTCCTTTCCATATAGATGGTGCACAATTATGCTGTCTTCACATCTTCAATGTTCATACCATTCACATATTTTGGAAGCTCTTTTTCGTTTCATTGCACTATATTTCCTTCAAAGTAGTTCCTGTGTTTGCAGTGTTAAACACTACCTGTCTTTCAAGTGTTTGCACTGTATCAACACTCTTTAAGTCATTCACAAAGTGTTCACTCACAGCAAGGTCCAAAAACCAGGAAACAGTTTCATTAAATGCACCACTCACAAAACAACATGCATCTGAACTCTCAGAAAATTCTTTACTTACAATTTACTAAATTTGCAGCACTTTTTCTGTTTTTGTTTCTTTTATTACAGTTAGCTCTTTTGTGTCCAAATTAATCACTGTTATGACTTTTAGAACAAAGCTGTTTTTGTCTACCTGAACTTAACTCGTCATTTTGGCCGATATTTGTGAATTTGTTTTTCCATTGAGTTTTCCCAGATAAACTTTTTCTGCACATATTAATCACTATGTTCTGTCCTGACTCTACTGTAGGTCTCTTCTTCGATTTTGTGTGTTTACTTTCACCCCTAAACATACTTTTCATGAAGCTTAACTTCAGATTTTCTGTAGATAATTTCTCAAGTGCAGTTCCAATGTTATCATATTCCTGAGGCATTGTCAACAAAAGATGACATAGCATCAGTTTCTTTAGCTACTGCAACTGTTCACCACACAACCTGTGCCAACTAGTCAAATCCTAAGAAATGCACAATCATTGTACTTTTTGCTAGACTTAACTTCAATTGCAGTAACTGTTTATGTTGAAGTAATCAATAAGCGTTGTTTTTTCTTTCAAATGTGTCACACAAGTTTTTCCACATTCAAGCCACACTGCTGCAACCTTTCATGTATCCCAAGTGGCTGTCCGCAATTTGTTCTATTATTTTTGAACAATACTTTTATCACATTTTCTGAGATTTTTTAGTTGTTTGTCTTTCTCAGTTCAATTATTTTCCATGTCACTATCTATAAACTTCATTTGCTCTGGGTATTTTTCTGCAGTGTGGTCCAACAAATATAATTTGTCTAGCAGAAATTTCCAGTTTCTGAAATTGTTTCCATTGAAAAGTGGAACTCAAATTCATCTGACATCTTGACATTCCAACCTGAAGAACTTCAAGATATAACATCAACAATACTATGAAAAGGATAGATTGCTACTCATCGTAAATGGGACACGTTCAGTAGTACAACAAAAAGACTTTTATACATGAGCTTTCAGCTGAAGCAATCTTCAGAAAATAAATATATGCATGTTCATAGAAGCAAGCACATCTTGCACACAAATGGTCATTATCTCCGGCCATTATAGCCAGAATGCAGCTGTCAAATTGAATGAAAGCAGCACTCCAGAGTGGGGCAAGGAAGGGGAGGGATAGCAGGGTATGGGTGGAGGAAGAGAAGAGTGCTCCATCCGGCAGAGCTTGCAAGGACTAGGCAGTGGCAGGATAAGGCTGCCAGGTACAGTATCAGGAGGCTGTGGTGGAGAGGAGGTGCAGGTGGGAAGAAAAGAGAGGAGCAGAGAAGGAGAAAAATGACCGGCGAATGCATTGGCGAAGAGTGGCACACAATGAGGGTGAGGGGACATGAATTCGGAGGAGCCAATAGACCAGAGGTGGTGCAAACTGTCAGGTTGATGGTATGGGAACAGAAGATGACTTTAGTTGAGGCTGAGATAATCTCAGGAGAGGAGAATGTGTCATAAGGATAACTTCCATCTGCACAGTTCAGAAAAGCTGGTGGAGGAGGGCTCATGGGGTGAAGTGGGCCCATGTTGTCCACATGGATACGCGCAAAGCAGCATGTCTCATTGGGGAAGGCACTGACAGCTGCACGGGTGTGACTTCCAACTCAGGCATGCTGGCAGGCTGTAGAATTGTGTGTCCACAGACAGCACTCTTTCTGTAGCCCTGGCCACGTGAAACACACAGCCACAAGTTACACAGTGGTGTTGATGTCTGGGTGTGATATTCCATGGACACTTTCAAAGGCACTGCATCAGAATTTCTCCTGAAGGAACAGCATTGTGTGCCTTTTGAAGTGTCACACCAAGTCTTGTGCGTAAAGCCAAGAATGAGATTACTTTGAGCTGTAGGCCATTGGAGGTGTCATGGTGGGTGCTACCCAATTTTTCTTCACTCTCCTGACCTTGGACAACATTCTCATTGTTCACAGGAGTAGAGACAATGGCACAAGCATTGGAGAATTAGTCAGCAATATTACTATCTATTCCCGAAATGTGGTGGATGTCCGCAGAGAACTGTGACACATACTCCAACGACCAGAATTGATGCAGCAAACACTTATTGTGATTGTTCTGAAATGCATGAGTTGTGGCTTACGGTCGATAAAACTAATGAGGGGATGGGCTTCCAGAGACAGGCAAAATAATTTCATCACCTCAAATACTGTAAGCATCTCATGATCATAAGCACTCTGAGCACATTGCAAATCCAATAGCTTACACAAGAAGAATCTGAGGGCTGCCAGCTGCCATTGATGCGTTGTTGAAGCGCTGCACCTGTGACAGTCTCGCTGGCATCCAAAACCGTGGAAAATTCAGTGTTGCACACCAGACGAATGGGTAGTCTTGCCCTGTGAGGTTGCAGTAAAGCATTCCTCCAGTGTGTCCATCCAGGTCACAGGTTTCTTTGGAAGTGGGACCATGTAGAGCTGCTGTCAAGGGTCCTATTGTAGTGGTGACATTAGGCAGATGACATTGATAAATCTTTATCAGCCAAAGTAGTGGCATAATTCCTTGTGTGACTGTAGATGTGGCATATTCACTGTCACCTGCACCTTCTCTGGTAATGACATGGGTCCACTAAGTGTGATCAAATGGCCGACAAATTCTGTTTGAGGTATGATGAATATTAACTTCATGGAGTTGATGATAATCCCCACTTCACTCAGGCACTGGAAGACGGTTGTCAGTTGTCAGTGGTGGAATTTGTGCAACTTTTAAAATACCATTATGTCATCAAAGTATGCAAAACACCACAGTAAGCATTGCAAGATGCCATCTAAGAAGCACAGCCAGGTCTTGGCCGAATGTCATGTATATGCTCTCAAAAAGCCCAGAGGGCTTGATGATGGCCATTTTACATATGTCATCAGACATGACAGGAATCTGCATCAATGCCTTCATGCAGTCAATTTGCAAAATATAAATGAGCCCATCAATGAAGCTAACATACTGAAAGTGCAGTACAGGATACTAATCAGGTACCAATCATGAATTTAAGTCATGATAGTCCCCACATGGGCACTATGAATTGTCCTTGAACAGCAGGGCAGAGGACCAAAGGCTGCTTGATGGCTGAACAGTGCCCCGTCACAGCATGGTCTCGATCTCAGCTTTTGTTATGACATGTCACTCAGACATGAGTCACCATGGATAGCACAGAGAGGATGAGCCAGGCACAGTTATGATGTGATAGACTGTTGAATGTTTGACATCTCCCTGTGCACTAGACTGGCAAGTGAGTTCCAGAAATTTCTTCACAATGTCTGTGTACTGTACTTGGGAACTTCATGAGTTTAATGCTGAAGAAAGTGGCCTGTCGTTGCTGACTCTCTGTCTTCAAACTTGTTGTCAAATTGATCATGTAGGCTTTTGTGATATCAGCTAGCAGCTTGTAGTAGCCAATGAAGTCCACAACCAGGATTGGATGGTTGATGTCAGCTACAGTGAAAGTCCATGTGAATGTGCAGCATAGACTGAGGTCCAAATTTCAGTAATGTGTGCCATATGTTTTTATGGAGGAATTGTTGGCAGCATTAAGAGACAGTGCCTTGGCAATCCTTTGGTTCCTCAGCATGGCTCATGGGAATATTGAGAGAACAGAACCCTTGTCAACAAGGTATTTGAAAGTGTCAGCTCACAACGAAAAGACACTCTGGTATGGCACTGCAGCCAAATGCATCTAGACCTGGTTGCTGCTGGCATTTGGGTGCACGCAGGACAGCCAGCACTTAACCGCATTATTGCCGAAGCTGCCATGGTACTAGTGAAAGCCATTCAGTGGCTGCTCTGACATTGGTGGGATACCACTAGAATGGCTGGTGCTGGTTGCACAAACCGGGTCACTGGTTGCTGGATTGGCTACCACTATGGTGCCAACTGCCCTTTGTCCATGAGTGTGCCAACAGGTCAGCTTGCATGTTGTGTGCTGTCCCAAGGGTGTCCAGATTCTGGACTAGGTGGTGTAGATCAGTGTCTGAGTTTGGAGGTGTTGAAGGTTTGCATTAATGTGGAGCAAAAACTGCTGGGGCTGGGCCATCATAAGCTGCTGTGGCTGTGGTATGGAACACTCTTGGCAGTGCATCATGCACCCAATTGGCCAAGTCTGCAGTGGCATCCAGCTGCATTTCTGCCTGCACTGCTGTGACTGCTTGCATTTGTGCTGGGAGGCTGTATACTATTGAACTGCTCTTCCACATCCTTTGCTGTCACTAACAGAATTAGAAAACCTCAAAGTTTTTTTCCTCTTCTCACTGAACTTTAATTCCTTCTCCAAATATTTCCTTGATTCCCTTTACTGCTTGCTTAATGTACAGTTTGAATAACATCGAGGATAGACCACAACAAATTGCAAGTCAAATGGCTGTAAAAGGTGCTTGTCTTAAAGAAAATTTAGATGGAGAAATTTATGTAAATATACCAGTATGATTTAATGTAGGACCAAGCACTGTAGATAAACCAAACAAAGCACTTTATGGTTTAAATCAGGCCTCAAAATATTGGAATTTAATGTATGACAATTTGTTAAAAATCTATGCTTTGTTCAAAACAGTGCTGATGTGTGGCCGCATACTTAGAGAAACTTAAAACACTAATACAATATTGCAGTGCCTGTGTTATTCCGAAATACGGTGCAATGTTTCTTGAAACATGGATGTGTGTTCCAAGGAACAGGTACATTGGTGACTATAGTTGTTATGAAATACATGAAATATATTCACAGTTGTGAATATAGATAACCATCAACTGCCATCAGCTGTATAACAGAATGACGACAATGAAAATATGTGCCGGATCGCGACTCGAACCCAGATTTCCCACTTATCACAAGTGGTTGCCTTACCATTAGGCCATCTGATCATAACTCATGATTGAACTCAAACTTCCACATGTCATTAAATGAGTGTCTACAACCTGTACTTGTACATATGTTATGTATATTCCTGTACAGGAGAGAGATTTTAACTGAAAGTCGCTTGCCCAATGTTGGCAGCTAAATACACTCCTGGAAATTGAAATAAGAACACCGTGAATTCATTGTCCCAGGAAGGGGAAACTTTATTGACACATTCCTGGGGTCAGATACATCACATGATCACACTGACAGAACCACAGGCACATAGACACAGGCAACAGAGCATGCACAATGTCGGCACTAGTACAGTGTATATCCACCTTTCGCAGCAATGCAGGCTGCTATTCTCCCATGGAGACGATCGTAGAGATGCTGGATGTAGTCCTGTGGAACGGCTTGCCATGCCATTTCCACCTGGCGCCTCAGTTGGACCAGCGTTCGTGCTGGACGTGCAGACCGCGTGAGACGACGCTTCATCCAGTCCCAAACATGCTCAATGGGGGACAGATCCGGAGATCTTGCTGGCCAGGGTAGTTGACTTACACCTTCTAGAGCACGATGGGTGGCACGGGATACATGCGGACGTGCATTGTCCTGTTGGAACAGCAAGTTCCCTTGCCGGTCTAGGAATGGTAGAACGATGGGTTCGATGACGGTTTGGATGTACCGTGCACTATTCAGTGTCCCCTCGACGATCACCAGTGGTGTACGGCCAGTGTAGGAGATCGCTCCCCACACCATGATGCCGGGTGTTGGCCCTGTGTGCCTCGGTCGTATGCAGTCCTGATTGTGGCGCTCACCTGCACGGCGCCAAACATGCATAAGACCATCATTGGCACCAAGGCAGAAGCGACTCTCATCGCTGAAGACGACACGTCTCCATTCGTCCCTCCATTCACGCCTGTCGCGACACCACTGGAGGCGGGCTGCACGATGTTGGGGCGTGAGCGGAAGACGGCCTAACGGTGTGTGGGACCGTAGCCCAGCTTCATGGAGACGGTTGCGAATGGTCCTCGCCGATACCCCAGGAGCAACAGTGTCCCTAATTTGCTGGGAAGTGGCGGTGTGGTCCCCTACGGCACTGCGTAGGATCCTACGGTCTTGGCGTGCATCCGTGCGTCGCTGCGGTCCGGTCTCAGGTCGACGGGCACGTGCACCTTCCGCCGACCACTGGCGACAACATCGATGTACTGTGGAGACCTCACGCCCCACGTGTTGAGCAATTCGGCGGTACGTCCACCCAGCCTCCCGCATGCCCACTATACGCCCTCGCTCAAAGTCCGTCAACTGCACATACGGTTCACGTCCACGCTGTCGCGGCATGCTACCAGTGTTAAAGACTGCGATGGAGCTCCGTATGCCACGGCAAACTGGCTGACACTGACGGTGGCGGTGCACAAATGCTGCGCAGCTAGTGCCATTCGACGGCCAACACCGCGGTTCCTGGTGTGTCCGCTGTGCCGTGCATGTGATCATTGCTTGTACAGCCCTCTCGCAGTGTCCGGAGCAAGTATGGTGGGTCTGACACACCGGTGTCAATGTGTTCTTTTTTCCATTTCCAGGAGTGTACAAAATATTGTATCCACTGACACTGGGCAAGTGACTTTTGATTAAAATGTGTCCCCTGTACAGGAATATACACTGAGCAGCCAAAACATTATGACCACTGCCCACCACAAATTTCGAGTCTACCTGGTGGCATTGCAGGAACATGATGCAGTAAGGAAAGTATGTAAACAGAACAAAGACAGCTGGGATACCATTCCAGCCGTGATAAGGACTGCAAATGGGGAAACCATTGAGCTCAGCGACTTTGACATAGGGCAGATTATTATCACTTGGAGCCAGTGAACAAGTATCTCACAAACAGAAAAGCTGGTTGAATGTTCGTGTGCTATAGTCATGAGCAGCTACGGAAAGTGATAGAAGTACAGAAAACTACCACTAGATGCCAAATTGTTGGATGGCCATGAATCTTCACAGAATGTGGGGCTTGGAAGCTTGCTGCTCTGTAAAGTACGATTGGTGGTGATATGTGGCATCTCTGCTGAAAGAGCACAGTGCTGGTACAGTCATAAGTGTTTCAGAGTCCACAATTCAGTGCACAATGTTGAATATGTGTTCACATGCTGACCCAACAACATCATAAGTTATGATTGCAATGGGCATGGGATCATCAAGATTAAACCATGGATCAATAGAAATGTCTTGGCTCATTGGATGAAATACATTTTTACTACACCAGGTCGATGGAAGTTTCCACAAACACCATCATTGAGGCAAATGGCTGCTCGGAATGTGTAATGCACCATGGATGCAAGGCAGTGGGAGCAGTGTTATGCTATGAGAGAAATTCCCCTGAGCTTGCATGGGATCTATGGTAGCAGTAGAAGACAAGCTAACAACTCCTGACCACCTGCATCACTTCATGCTTGATGTCTTTGCCAATGGCAATATATTTCAGCAGCATGTTGTCTGTGTCTCAAAGCCAGAACCATGCTTCAGTGGTTTGAGTTGCATGATAGTGAACTCACATTGACGTCTTGGCCACCAAATTTGCCTGATGTGAATCCCATCACAGTGTTCACAAATCAGCATCCAGTTATTTACAGGAATTATGTGACTTGTATGTAGACATCTGGTGCCATATACCTTAACAATTGTACCAAAGACCAGTAGAATCAATAATATGCAGAAACAGTGCTATATTGTGTTACAAAGATGGCCCAACAAGCTATTAAGCAGGTGGTCATAATGTTTTGGCTCACCGGTGGGCATACTGGATGTATGAGTTCAGGTTGTATACACATGGTTGACAACATATGGAAGTTTGGTTTTGGCTCTGTCATCCTCAGCCTAATGGTAAGGTGACCGCTTGCGATAACTGAGAAATGTGGATTCGAGTCCTGTTCGCTGATGGTTGTCCATATTCACAATTTTAAATATATTTCATGTATTAAAACACTAAGGTTTATGTTTTTTTATCTGTAGATGATGTTATCATATCAGGAATTGACGATTTATTAAACTGTGCCTGTCAGCACCTGCCTTCTTTGCAATTATTCTTGAAGTCTGAGGGTATTTCACCAGCCTCATATATTCTACACATCAAGTGGAATAATTCTGTCGTGGCTGACTCTCTCCCCCATGGAGCTCAATAATTCTGGGAGAAAGTCTCCTATTCCCAGAGCTTTGTTTGTAGTTAAGTTTTTCAGCATATTGACAAATTCTTCTTGCAATATCATATGTCCCATTTGATTTTCCATTACTTCCTCTTTTCATTCTGTAATGTTGACTCAATTTTATTTCCTTTATTTAGATCTTCTATATGTTCTTTCCACATTTCAGCTTTCCCTTCTTTGCTCAGTATTGGCTTGCCATCTGAGCTCTTAATACACATATAGCTGCTTTGCTTTCATCAAAAGGTCTCTCTACCTGTCCTGTAAGTAGCATCTATCATTCCCCTAGTCATGCATGTTTCTACATCGTTCATTTGTTCTCTAACCATTTCTGCTTTGATGGTTCTCATTTTCTGCCAATCTCATTTGTTAGAAGCCTGTATTCTCTTTCACCTATTTCTTATGCTGAATTTTTATTTTCTCTTCTCATCAGTTAGATTCAGTATCCCCTGTATTATTCAACGATTTCTACTGAGCATTGTCATTTTACCTATATAATCATCAGATGCCATTAGTATTTTGTCTCTCAAAGGTATCCAGTCCTTTCCCCTTTTCAGTCAAATATTGCATAAGGTCCCTCTGAAACCCTCAACAACCTCTGCTTCTTTCAATTTAGCCAGGTCTCATCTACTGTAATTCCTATCTTTGTATAATTCCTTCAGTTTAAATCTGCAGTTTGTAATCAATAAATTATGGCCAGAGTCCACATCTGCTGTTAGAATGTCTTACAGTTTAAAATCTGGTTTTGAAATATCTGTCTTACCATTATATAATCGATCTGGAACCTTTCAGGTCCCTAGGTCTCTTCCAAATATGCAACATTCATTCATCATTCTTAAACCAAGTTTTCATGGTGATTAAATCATGCATAATTCTAGAAGGTAGCTTTCTGTTTCATTCCTTTACCCCAGTCCATGTTCTCCAACTGTTTTTCCTTCACTTCTTTTCTTGCTATCAAGTTCCAGTCACTTATCACAATTAAATTTTTGTCTCTCTTAACTACCTGAATAATTTCCTTTGCCTCATCATACATTCTTTCAGTCTCTTCATCACCTACGGTACTAGACTTGTACTACTGTGATGGGTTTTAGTTTGAGTCTGTGACGCCGATGAAATCGACACCAACATCGATATGCGTTCATCTTTGAACTCTAAGCATTATCTTTGGCTGTTCCGCCATGTTCAGTTCAGTTCTTTGTGATCCTTGTATGTGTTAAGGTTAATAAACGAACTATTGCTAAATAGGTGTGATTATTGGTGCAACCAACCCGATAATCCTCCTCACTGGTGACCCCGACTTGTAACGTCTTCCATTTTCGCCGTTTTACTGTGTCCACGGCCTCCGCGTCTGTTATTTTCACGTGTATTACATCGACACAGCATTTGAACAATGACTTCGGCGCAGTGCCTAATGCCGGATTTTGTGATCAACATGGATCGTGTTGTGGGTGATGTACACCCACCAGGACTGCAACACGATGCCCCTCACTCGATGATTCCGCCGATTTCGCCAGACGTTTTCAAGCCTGCAACAAGAAGTGAGGATAGAAGTGCGCAAGACTTCGGCTATCAAACGCCTTTGTTCCTGCCACATGTGCCCTCCCTCATCGACTGTGCAGTTACCTCTTACAGATCTCCGTGCAGTGCGGGACCAATGCCGATTTCTGCAAATGCTTCGTCAGACAACCTACTACCGCCAGGACAACGATTTGCCACGCCGCAATTCATGCAGTTCCACGCAGATACCTGCCACGTGGCTGGAACTGCTTCGTTCACGGGTCTACCTCCTCAGCATCCGACCACGCCCGCGCTTGCCTCAGTTCAGCATCAGCACATGCCTTCCTACTTCGATACCTCGGCCTGCAACAGGAACAATAACTTGTTATCTGTGCCTGACGTCCAACTCCATCCCACTGCTATGCCTCAGTGTTCTGTGCCACAACATTCACCTTATCCGCACACCGTTTTGAGTGGAGTGACTATGAACAGTGAACATTCACACATTCGATCCCACGTTCGACATCATTTCCCACACTGTGCTTCTGGACAGCCCGCACCTCCACAGCCTCCCTGCAACACAGGTGGCCCCGGCTCTGATCATACGTCGAGCTTTCCGTGGACTAACACGTGTTCTCAAACATTGAATTTTTTCTAACCTATTGCCCCCGCGTCGGCTCCAGTCGAGATTCTGCTACCGCTCTCAGCACATCTTGGTGTCTCACCTGCATCAGCATTCCGCGTCACGACGGATCGTGCTCAACCACAATGTGTCACCTTCACGCTGCTACCCGAACAGCCGTCGTTGCCACATCCCCTGGAGGCACACTCTCCTGAAATACTACAGCAACAACAGCTTGATTCAGGTAGTGCCATGACGAACTCAACTCAACCTGTTCTTCCGAACATTCTACAACACTTGCCGACGCTGCCACCATTTAATCCCGACAGAGCAACAACCTGGTTCAAAATTGTGGATGAAGTGTTCGACCATTACAAACTCAATGAGTCAACCAGGTTTCTGTGCCTCATCACCCACCTGCACGACCAGGAGGACTTGATTGCTGACCTGGTCGACGCCACGGAATCATCTACCCGGTACGCTCTAACCAAAATGACAGTTCCGTGTCGGCTTGCATGCTCAACTGAGGCAGCAATACGGCAAGTGCTCCACATCGAGCAACTAGGCAACGACAAATCTTCCCAGCTCTGGAGACGGCTACATGCCCTGGTCAGCGCCGATCTATTCTCTCACACAGCTCTCCTCGCCATCTGGCCAGATAAACTATCTCCTCACATCCGCTTTGCTCTGGCTCCAAGGTCTCCTGAACCTATCGGGCAAAGAATGACAATTGCTGACAAGCTACATGATGCATCACTGCTCTATTTCGCTAGCCACTGCCTACCTGACAAGTCTCAGGTTCAGGCTCATCGCCCTGCAGCCGGACGCGGTCGGGGCCGTACTGTGCCAACTGTTCCGCTTGCTCCGGGAAGCAGTAAACAAGCAACTGGGATGTCACCGGCTCCACCCACTGTCACTCCCCCCTCCTGCAACCGAACCTGCTGCGGCCACCAACCCTTGGCCACCGCCACTGGCAACGAAATTTCTGCAGGATATGCAACCGCACTAACCGTACTGTTACTTCCACACACGGTTTGGTGAGGCGGCACAGAACTACAGACCACCATGCCACTTCCCAAACGCCAATTGCAGGTAGGTCCGGGTGCCACCTCCTGCGCATAACATGACAGGCACCCCCCCCCCCCCCCCCCCTCCGGTGTTCCATTCTGTCCGGGAATGACTGAATAATTGTGGACGACTTTCGACTTTACAGTAAAGACATTTGGTCGGGATACTTTTTCCTAGTGGACAGAGGCGCTGATATTTCGCTGCTGCCTACGTCCTTAGCATCCTCGAACATCCGCCCTCATCATACTTCACTGCAAGCCGTGAATTCAACTAAACTACAATGCTCGGGTTCAACTTCCCACATTGTCTCACTCTCCACAAACTGCAAACTCGAGTGGACTTTTTTAGTGTGCGAAATTGACGAACCTATAATAGGCATTGACTTCTTGCGACACCAGGCATTGACTTCTTGCGACACCACAAACTTTCCCCGGAAAGTGCGAAACGTGTTTCATCATCCGTCCAAGACTCACTTCCTCTGTGCTCTGCCCCCGCCCCCCCTCCCCCCCGTGACACATCAGTCCGGGCTCATCTCATCCATGCATGCTCATCTCTGTCGACGATGATACAAGAAACCACACACAAGTTCCTTGTCAAGCTTGAACACGTTGCTCGCCTACACAAGGAAAACTTCGAGCTCTCCCTCCGGCTCCACAAAACACAGCTCCAGCTCTCTGATGCAGCAAAGGAATTACAGACACTACAGCAAGGACAAAGCAAGGTCAGTAAGTGCACCGAATCTGCTTGCAATCCCAGCAATCGAGCCTCCGTGTGTTTACCTCCCACTATCCCTCGCAACTGTGCTATCAAGACTGCCATAACGTGTACTGACAGTTCCACAGGGCCACACCCTCCTAACACGGCAGGACACAAGTGCGCATGTGCGACGAGTGTCAAGTGTTCGACTGATGACCATAGATGTTAAGTCCCATAGTGCTCAGAGCCATTTGTCACGTGTTCCTGAACTGACAGCTCCTACCCCGCCCCTTGCAGACAGCACCTCAAACTATGCAACTTTGGCTCCTGCGTGCCGCCATGCGACTGCCACTGACAACACAAACAGTGCACTCGCGCCAAGCGTTTCGCCCGCGACAGTGCTGCCACAGGCCGCGCCCTCGGACAGTGGACTCACTAACAGCTCACGAGCTCTACCGAGCTCACCCGACCACAATGCCACTGCTTCGGGCTAGCGGCCGTCTTGTCGCATTGACTCCTGGGACACTTTGCTGCCTCGGCTCCCGTCGGATCCGCCGAGTGGCTCCGAACACTACGACCACGCCTCGCCTGCCCCGCCCACCACACATTGTAAACAAACTGCCTCCTATGCCGCTGGCAACATTTCCGTCATCACCAACGCCATGGTTCACAAGCTTTGCCTCATGCCAGGTGCCCCGATCTCCAGTAAACCACGACGACTTTGTCCCGAGCGCCTCTCCGACCTTAAAAATCAGATTTCTGAAATACTAAGCTCCGGCGTCATTGAACCCTCTGCCAGTAGCTGGTCTACACCCATACATATGACACCCAAGAAAGACGGGTCCTGGCGCATGTGCGGAGACTACCATCGACTAAACGCACGAACAATTATGGACACCTACCCCATACCCAATGTTGCTGACTTTACCATTTCCCTCGCAGGTGTGACCAAGTCCTCTGTCATTAATTACAAACAGACCTACCACCAGATCCCCATGGCACCTGAAGTCATCGAGAAGACAGCTATCACCACCCCGATTGTGTTATTTCAGTTTCGATTCATTCCTTCTGTCTGAAAAACGCAACTCAGACCTGGCAACACTTTATCAACGAAGTGCTATTCGACCTAAAATTCTGCTTTGCATATCTTGATGACATTCTTGTGTTCAGCTCCTCCGTTGAGGACAACATTCGACATGTGCAAAATGTTATGAACACTCTCGCAGCAGCAGGAATCGGGACCAACCAGGACAAATTGCAGCTAAATCAACCTGTTGTCACTTTTCTTGGTTTTCGGGTCTCTGCCGACAGCATTTCACCGCCCCCTGAGAAAGTACAAACAATACTAAACCTACCCAGACCTTCGTCATTCAAAGAGCTCCAGCGCTTTCTGGGGACGGTTAATCATTATCGCCAACATCTACCTCGGGCTGCGGAGATTCAGGCTCCACTGATGGACGCCTTGGCAGGCACCAACACTTCTGGATCTTGGCCCGTTCCATGGACCCCTGCTATGACTGACTCTTTCATTGCCCACAAAAATCTTCTTGCCAAGGCCTGAACCATCGCACATCCTCATCCCAATGTGCAGCTTTTCATCACCACAGACGTGAGCGATACTGCCATTGGCGCTGTCCTTAGCCAGACATTCGACGGCCAAACTTCGCCTTCTCGCGCAAGCTCACCAATGCACAACGGAAATATTCCGTGTTTGACAGGGAGTTGCTCACGGTCTACGAAGCGATTATGCATTTTAAGACTGACATTGAGGGACGCCCTTTCATGTTTTAACGGACCACAAACCCCTGGCTGCGGCCATTACAAACCCACCAGCTGACCCACCTCCTCGCCGCTTCAGATACATGGACTTCATATCTCAGTTCACCACTGATGTCAGACACATAAAGGGTGCTGACAATATAGTTGCTGATTTCCTTTCACGAGTCGACGCCGCCCATTTGCTGTTAGACCTCTCTGATCTGTCTAACCTCCAACCCACCTACAAGGAAACACAAAACCTGATTTCAGACTCTACTTCTTCACTACACTTCGTCCACACCACCTTCTGACGCATTTCTGGTGAGATCTGGTGCGATGACAGTATGGGCACGTTATGCCCCCTCATCCCAACCGCACTCCGTCGAGCTGTCTTCAACGCATTGCATAATTTAGCCCACCCCACTGTTTGTGCGTCCGCCCGCCTCGTAGCAGAGCGCTTTGTGTGGAGAAATGTCAACAAGCACAGCCAGCAATGGGCATGCTCCTGCATCACGTGCCAACACTGCAAAGTACACAAGCACACTTAACCCCCCCTCGGTGCCTTTTCGATCCCTCCTGGGCGTTTCCAGCAATTCATATTGACATTGGTGGCCCTTTCTCATCCTCTAAAGGCTTTTTTTATGTTCTCTCGTCTATCAACCGAACAACTCACTGAGTCGAGGTTGTCCCCCTCCCCAATATTACGGCAGAAACTGTTGCTCGATCTTTCGTTGAGTCGTGGGTATCGTGTTTCAGATGTCCAGCTATCATCACGACTGACCAGGGCAGACAATTTGATTGGCCCTGTTCAACGGGATTTGTAATATTTGCGGCATCCAGTGCATCCGTACTACAGCATATCACCCGCAAAGTAACGGGCTAGCCGAGCGCTGGCAGCACACTTTCTAGGTGGCTCTCCGATGCGACAACTCTCTTTTGACAGAGGCCCTTCCCCTTGTGCTACTCGGCATTCATGCGATCTATAAGGAAGACCTCAAAGGCACAATAACCGAGTTCGTATACAGCCAGAACATTGTTCTCCCTGGCGAACTTGTGAGCCCTTCTGCGTCTCTCCCTCAGTCTGACTTACCTTCCTTCATGGACCGTGTCAGACGCCACTTCATCAACCTCCATATCCCTCCGCCCACCAGCCATTCCCGCCCTAAGGTTCACGTCCCGAAATCTCTGGACAATTGTGAGTATGTCATGCTCTGAGATGACACTGTCCGTGCTCCCCTCCACAACCTCCATATACCAGCCCGTACAGAGTTCTCCAGTGCTCAGCCAACACCTATGACATCCAGATGAAAGATTCAGCTGTTACAGTCTCTCTCAACAGACTTAAGCCAGTTCATGTCGAGCCTTCTTCTACCCCCCCCCCCCTTTTCAGGCCACAACCAGGCCACTCATTGTCGTGGTTCACGAGGCTCCGACCATTCCCTCCACGTCAGACTTACACACTCGACTGAGTGACTTCCAGCTCCAGTCGTCGAGCTCTCCTCCGACCTTGCCCCCTGCTGGTCTCACACACTCCGTCGAGTGACCTCCAGCTCCAGTCGTCGAGCTCTCCTCCGACCTCGCTCTCTACTCTGGTCTCACGCACTCCATCGACTGACCACATGCTCCCCACCTTGAGCTTACCTACGATCACGCCCTAACTGCCGGGCCCTTCGCAGGTCCCTCCAGCCTCTCCACCATCGCCTGCCTCGCCTTGTCGAGGTTTCTCATGCCCCCCCGTCTTGAACATGCCGTTGCTCAAGGTGTTTGTGCCTGTCCCCCCAGACATAATCCACGACATCTCAATAATACTGCACGATTATACACTGTTCGTCGTGTGTTTCTCTTCATCCAGTGCTCATGACACTACCTCCGCCATTCCCTGCCACCTGGTGAAATGTGTTCTCCTCCCGCCCGACGACGACCTGGACATGCATCGTGTGTTTGCCGCCATGCCCACCGGAGACATAGTCGGCGTCACTCCGTTCCACCCGCAAACCGCTGGCCTACCTGTCGCTGCACAACCAGCACGCCCAGTACGACGTCTGGCTCGCTTCAACAACTTCCAGGTTCAGCAGCCGAACCTTCCTTCACGACATCTACCCACACAGCTCCCCGACGATGCTGTCAAGCTGACCATGGTCCAGCTCCCGCGGACCACCCCTGCCGATGCCATAGTCACCCCCCACTCTCCGGTCTCTCAAGAGTACTTCTGCCAGTACCTCGTGGTGACGGGGCGTGAGTCGTGGTTCGATAGCTCAGTTGGTATAGCACTCGCCCGTGAAAGGCAAAGGTCCCAAGTTCTAGTCTTGGTCCAGCACACAGTTTTAATCTGCCAGGAAGTTTCATATCAGCGCACACTCCTCTGCAGAGTGAAAATCTCATTCTGGAAACATCCCCCAGGCTGTGGCTAAGCCATGTCTCTGCAATATCCTTTCTTTCAGGAGTGCTAGTTCTGCAAGGTTCGCAGGAGAGCTTCTGTAAAGTTTGGAAGGTAGGAGACGAGGTACTGGCAGAAGTAAAGCTGTGAGGACGGTGTGTGAGTCGTGCTTGGGTAGCTCAGTTGGTAGAGCACTTGCCCGCGAAAGGCAAAGATCCCGAGTTTGAGTCTCAGTCCAGCACACAGTTTTAATCTGCCAGGAAGTTTATTTCCCTGAATGTTTCCAACAACTAGCACCTTCTCTTGATTCAGAACGAAGGAGTTTGTGTACCAAGAAGAGTCTGACAAATAATGCTTCATTAGAGATCTTGACTGTGTGTTCATGATGCCTCCTGTTGCATCAAAATTATAACATAAATTAATACTTTGGGTTAAATTAGCTGATGCTTTCACTGCTTGTTCTACATTGAGTGTACAGCAAGCAGATTTGGTGCTCTGTGAAGTCCCACTTCAGCAAAATAATACATGCCAATGCACACACAAAAAATAAAGCACTGCAGTTGTCTAAGGAGCAAATGTTATTGATTCAGATGCAAAGGAGTCCAAACTCCACAAATGAATCTTTCCATAATAAGCGCTCTGCTATGGATGCAGCATATATACCAGGCTGCCTGAATATTATGATTTCTACAAAAGTACTGAGGGCAACAGATTCCTGACTGATTAATCAACATTAAGGAAAAACCAAAAGGCTCTGAAAAGTGTGTGGCGTTATATAAGTTATGACTCATATGGACAGCCTTCGACAAACCCTGTTGTTGAGTTTTGTTGCAGTCAGTCACTCCATAAATGATAAGTTCTGTGGATGCGTGTAGTTTCTGCTCCTTTTATTAGAGATGATGATGCCTGTTGAAAGTGTGCTCACCCTATGTTGCAGAGACACCTGCAGATGGTGAGTTGTATCACCAAAACCAGCTGCAGCTAAATAAAACTATTACACACAGCTGATGATGTTATTGTTGCTACATAGTATCAGTGAGTAATGTGCTGCATGAAATAGAATGATCACAGTGGTTCAGTTCCAGGCAAGGCAGATGGCAGACTTCAGTTCATTGTCAAGATACTGGGAAAATGCAGTCTCCTTTGTAGACTTACAATTGAACGTATACAAGGAAGGGTGGCACAAATAGTCACAGGTTTGTTTGACTCATGAAAGAGCTTCACAGAAATGTTGAAAATCCTGAAACTGCAGTCTCTCAGAGGTAGACTCTAGCTATCCCACAAAAGCCAACTTATAACATTTCAAGAACCAGTGTTAAGAGAAAAATCTAGCTATATCTTTCAGCCTCCTACATATTGCTCCTGTACAAACCACAAAGACAAAATTAGACTAATTACAGCAGCACAGAGGCGATGACACAGTCAGTCTTTCCATGCTCCATACACGGTTGGAACAGAAAAGAATCCCGATGTATAGTACCATGCTAAGTCATTTAGTTACGTGCTACAGTCATGATTTCAGTGTTGATGGTTATTAAAATCTACATCTGTGGCATAACCATGAATATTGTATATTCTCTTATCAAAACACAGGCAACACTGTGCAGAAATGTGGTCACTTGTAAAATAAATAAGATTTGACAAAAAAGAAATGAGACTGCTCACATGGCTAAGGAATTATGTGCCATAGTATATTAACATGCAGCTGTTTTTTGAAGTTGAACAGTCCTTAGAGTGTTATGTTTCAATCTTGTGTATGAGCTTGTCAATCATTCAGCACCTCTACTTGTTTTGCCTTTATTCTTTCCATTGGTTGTTACCTTTATCAGTCAGGTTAGTTGATGGGAAAAAACAGAATTTCTCTAATATGTAAGATGCTATGGAAAGTAAAGGCTGTGAAGGCAGTGTTTATTGAATCCCTTACTTTACTTCAGTTCATAAAATTCTGTTTTGAACTCTGAACACAGTAAATGGCAGTAGTGAATTTCCTCAGAGCATAATTTCACAATTTAAGTGAATAACTCAATTGTAAACTAAGATCTGGTTTTCCATGAGATGTGATTTCTCACCTACCACTTATCCATGAGAATGCACAAGTGTGTCTTCTACACTAGGCAAGTCCTTGGTTATCAAAATTGATCTTGTTCTTGTTTGTTGGTAACTGTGTAATCTGCAAGCACCAGCATAAAAGTTTATTCAGTAAATACATTTTTGTACAAACAGTATTTATGCATTTTTCTCCTTTATCAGAAACAGAACTGCATTAGTTATATATTTATGTTCTGTATTTACAGAAAACTGTTATTTAAATTTGTGAAATTATGTATTGTTTTTGGAAACATGATGAACAAGGTAAGTTACAGCAACTGATGCCATTTTTCCAGAATATGCATTTTGATGTATTTCTGCAATCTCACCTCTGATATTCCCAGATAATTGAAATGACTAAGATTATCAACAAAAATCACAGTGTTTAAATGCATTCATAAATATTGCTGT
Source organism: Schistocerca serialis cubense (assembly GCF_023864345.2). Taxonomy (NCBI): domain Eukaryota; kingdom Metazoa; phylum Arthropoda; class Insecta; order Orthoptera; family Acrididae; genus Schistocerca; species Schistocerca serialis. The sequence continues at coordinate 228,031,519 of NC_064641.1, forward strand.
TTAATACAAACAGATAAATAATATAATTACAGAAATTGGTAGCATTGTACATTTCTCTTATATAACTTTCCAGAAGAGTATCACATCACCAGCTAAAATATTTTTCTATATTTCTCAAATGTGATCTAGATTATAAAATACCTTACTGTAGCATTGTGTACCCAGTACAAGATAAAATAAGACCATGTGGCATGTATTTCTATAAATTGAACTTCCACTGTAACTAAGTTTTAAATGTTGAATGTAGGGTGAATGTGTGTAGAAGTATTTAAAGTACCTTTGCTTTTTCTAAATATATTATCTAAAGTAATTCAAACAAATCACTTATTACATCATCAGCACAAAACTTGAATGCATTTCATATATGTGTTAAAAGCCACTGCATATGCTTAAGAGTATAATATAGCAATCAGCTAGTAACTGAATTTATTTTATTTCACCAGGCTGCAGGTGATACAATTTTTGAGTGACAGTGTGATATGTGCCATAAATTCACTTCTGTGATAACATCTTGCACAATATTAGTTATAAATATATTTATAACAGAACTTAATAGGTGATAAGTCACTAACATAATCCATAGGAGCAATGAGTATGAGCAGGATAAATTTTTCCCATTGTTATACTAGTAGTATTTTATTTTCTGTGTGTACCTCTCTTTAATACTACAACCTGTACATCAACAACATTAGTAACATTACACAGTCCCTCATTCATCCATGAAACATTACTGCAATAGGTTTTTATTTTATTTTATTTTATTTTTCTTCTCCATCTACTTCTACTTAATGTCTGAAGCTGTTAGTGCAGCTTTTTTGAGATATGTCTAGACATTCTATACTGCCTACTTAGAATAGAACTTTACATTTATGTATTTATTACATTTAGTTGTCACATATAATTTAAACAGCAGCTGTATTTGCGCTTACTAAAGAATGCTACTGTCAAAAATTAACATTATTTTCTTACATTGGGAACCAATAAATCTACGTTACTATTACTGGTAACATAAAACTAAGTACTGTCATCATAGCTATTTCCATAGGCGTCTACAAGGGGCGGGGGAGGGGGCAAGAGGAGCCATTGTGCTCCCTCCCCCAAATCTGCAATATATTCATTACAAAATTGTCATACACTATTGAATAGATAACCATCAGTTCTGTGGTACGTAATAAGTTTTTTGTGTCACCTATAAAATTTAGTTATTGTGGCATGACAGGTCTCAAAACTGACCCATTCATTTGCATCAAAAATGGCAATTTTAGAATCTTACATCATACGAGGGTATGGTGAAAAGTAATGCCTCCAGATTTTTTATGTGGAAATTTGTAAATTTTTTTAAGTAAAACAAATGTTATTAACATTCTACATGACTACATATTTATAGTCCTCTGATGCTAGAGGTGTCTGTATTGTGGTGCGTAACATAGTGGTGTGTAACGTAACTATATCACTGCATAAGAAACAGCTTGTTGTAATTGAGTTTCAAATTCAGAGATTTCATCCACATATGGTGCATCCTCACCTTCAGCATAACAAAGCCAGACCACACATGAGTGCTGCAACATCTGCAACAATCCAGCACTTGGGGTTTGATGCCATCAACTGTCTTTCATACAGTCCAAACTTGACCCCATCTGATTTTCACCTGTTTTCAAAACTTAAAGAACACCTTCAAGAACTTCACTTGCATAGTAATGAATTGGTGCACACAGAGGTTAGGTTGTGGCTCCTTCAACAAAGTCAAACATTCTACAGTGGTTGTATCAGCAAACTGGTCTCTCATTGGTGGAAATGTGTTTGTCGCCAAGGTGACCATGTTGAGAAATAAATACATAGACATGAAGAATAATGGGAGCAGGACACGTGATTTCATAGGTCAGGGCCTGAGATAGCAGCACACAACTAGCTGACACAAATTGGGTAAGGGTGCGCGCGCACACACACACACACAGACACACACACACAATGTTGAGCATGGGGTGGGGGTACAGCGAGTTACCTTAGGTTTACTCTAGGAAGGTTACGGGAGCAAAGGATGTGCTGTAAGGATAGTTCCTACCTGCACAGCTTCCAAAAAGCAGGTGATGGTGGCAGTAATCCAGATGGCACATATTGTGAAGCAACCATTTAAATCTTGCATGTTAAGCTCTGCTGCCTCTGGGTGGCCCACCTTTTTTTTAGCAACAGTTTGGTGGTGGCCATTCATTCTAGTTGACAGTTGGTTGGTTGTCATATCATTGAAAAATACTGTGCAGTGGTTGCAGCAGAGCTGGTATATAACATGGCTGCTTTCACAGGTGTCCCAGCCTCTGATGGGGTAGGATAAGCCTGTGATGGGACTGGAGTAGGTGGTGCTGGATGGGTGGTTTGAGCAGGTCTTCCATCTGGATCTTCCACATGGGTGTGATCCCTGTGGCAGGGTACTGGGGGTGGGAGTGGCATAGTGATGGACTAGGATGTTGTGGAAGTTGGGTGAGTGGCAGAACACCATTTTGGGAGGGTTGGAAGTATCTTGGGTAGAATGTCCCTCATTCCAGGGCATGATGATAGATAATCAAAGGTCAGACGAAGGACATGCATCAGTTGTTCCAGTCCTGGATGGTATCAGGTGACCAAAGAGGGTGCTTCTTTGTGGTTGGTTCTTGGGATGGATGTTTTAAGTTCTTTAAGAGTTTTCACATAAATATCTGGAGGCATTACTTCCAGTGCATCCTCATGCATTATGAACAGAATAGCAACAGTATTTTGTGGTCAGATCCCACAGGGAATTTCCAAGTCCGTAGGTACATCCTGTTGTTGGTTCCTTGGGCATTACAAATGGCATTGTGGTGGGATCTAATTATGGCGTTGTCTCCTGCTTCCCTGAATGCAGGAGACAGCTTCCCTCTTCTCAGAGAGCATGGTTGTTACCAGTATTAATGCTTAGGTCATAGCTCCTTGTGTAGCCTGAGATGGGCCTACAAATCTACTGTCACTCTGATGTTATGGTTACGTCAGTCAAGCATGTGCTTCTAGTTATCCATTTGCTGTGGCTGTTGACTTCATCCGCCTTTGCTGTGCTGCTTCTTAGCCTTCTGATATAACTTCATACAGATCAGTGGATGGAGACTGATTGATAATATGACACACTATGCAAGCCTTTCTTGAAGTGGCATTGGTGATACCATCTAAGATCTGTTACATTGTCTCAATGCCAATATCTCCCAGATGGCCATTTATTCTAGTTGACAGTTGATAGGTTGTCATATCATTGAAAAATACTGTGCAGTGGTTGCAGCAGAGCTGGTATATAACATGGCTGCTTTCACAGGTGTCCCAGCCTCTGATGGGGTAGGATAAGCCTGTGATGGGACTGGAGTAGGTGGTGCTGGATGGGTGGTTTGAGCAGGTCTTCCATCTGGATCTTCCACATGGGTGTGATCCCTGTGGCAGGGTTAATTAATTTTCCGCTAGCCAGCAACCACCACATCTACATACAGTGGGCATCACCAAATACTGTGTTATGGGGTACCTTTACATAATATGCATGTTCACAGATATGTCTTCTCCCAATTGGATGCCAGTATGTGGCATAAGTATCATGGTCCATCAAGAAGCATGTACTCTTCTTGGTGGGGAGGAGGGAGAGGGGGGGGGGGGGGGTTTCAGGAACCTATGCTCAGGCTTTTTTATGTTGAGGAGGAAGCTGTACATGTGCCTTGCTTTTTCGACATCGTCTCATCATTTCTACCACAGGTAGAACATCTTATTAAAAATTTGGTATTTTCTTACAGTACATATTATATTCTGCAAACGATTATATTCTTCTCTCTTTGTGTAGTACATCACACGTCATTTCACATCTGTAGATCAAATGGGTGTACTCTGAGCATTACTGCACTACCTCAACTGACACAGTACCAAAAGTCTCTGTGAACTGGAGATGTATCCCATGTAGCATGCTAACAACTGTTCTCAGTGGTATCATTATCAGGAGGCTTTGTGCATAAACACTTTTACAATGTCCTATTATTGTAATTAGGATAGTATTACAATACATCCGTATCATTTACATAGGTATTTTCTAAAGATGACTGACTAGGCTAATTATTTTGTTCATGATATACCCACCTCTCTTATTCAATGTTTCAGTCTATGCGCTGTAATTCTGTCAATCATCTAAAATTATGCCTAGGTAGCTGGTGACAGGCTTTCTTTTTAAGGACCTTTTACTTAATTTAATGATAAAAGACTCCCTTTTAGTGTATTAGAACTTGGAAGAGGGGACTACATATATGTGTAAATGCATTTTATGTAGTAAAAGTTATACTGTATGTAAAGTGAGACTACACGGAAAAGTCATTGATAGTTGCCGTATAGGCAAATGGAAGAGAAAAGTATGGAAGGTTGTTGTTTAACATTCTGTCTTAAGTTATAGAGCAAATACTCAAACTGTACAATTATATGGATGGGAATTGGCATTTAACTCATATTATCTATGGAAACAATAGGAAAGTTAAATCAAGTTGTACAGATAAGTAATAATTGAAACTCACTCCTTCCAAATCCCAAGGAAATGCAATCCAAAAACAAAGGAAGTATGTTACAGTACATCTTGCTTGAATATTGCTCACCAGTGTGGGATCCATACCAGATAGGGTTGATAGAAGAGATAGACAAGATCCAACGGAGAGCAGTGCGCTTTGCTACAGGATCATTTAGTAATTGCAAAAGCATTACAGAGATGACAGATAAACTCCAGTGGAAGACTCTGCAGGGTAGACACTCAGTAGCTCGGTACGGGCTTTTGTTGAAGCTTCAACAACATACCTTCACCTAGGAGTCAAGCAGTATATTGCTCCCTCCTATGTATATCTCGCGAAGAGACCATGAGGATAAAATCAGAGAAATTAGAGCCCACACAGAGGCATACTGACAATCTTTCTTTCCATGAACAATACGAGACTGGAATAGAAGGGAGAACCGATAGAGGTACTCAAAGTACCTTCCGCCACACACCGTCAGGTGGCTTGCGGAGTATGGATGTAGATGTAGATATGAATCTAGTGATCTAATCTTTGCCCATCTTGCTTGGCTATAATGAATGGATGAATTTGATAGGTAAGTTGCTGTGTTGGTATCAAATCTCGTACTGGCTCAGGGGTCACAGTCAACATAATCTGAAATGAAGCATGGCATTTGAAGGGCCACCAGAGATGTGAGAAATAGAAAGGGTGGAAATATATCAAAGGAGCAGAATGATAAATTTAGTTAAGAGGTATGAATAATATAAAGCAATTTAAAAAATCAGAAAAAAGGATATGGATGAAGTAAGAAAATTCCATAAAGACAATAAATATTGCTCGAGGTGTATTAGAATTATAAGGAATACAGATCGCAATGATAATGGCTTAGAAAAGTTGACATAACAATCAAGATACAAGACAGCTTTTGTACCAAAGCAACTGTCAAAGTACATTGATCATGGTGTGTTTCACTATATGCTTAGGATTATCAGCTTTAATTGCATACATTATTATCTTGCTTGTAGTCATGCTAGCTGAAGGATATGTTAAATCTTTGTCCGCAGTCCATATTGTTTCTATTGTCATATAAGAGACATATGGAATTTGAGATGGGATATAAGGTAGCATTGTACATTTAATACATTCGTGTATTGATGATGACACAGATAATAAAGGAAACCTGCACAAATTTGAACCTTTGCGTATTCTCATGTGGAATACCAAGTCATTGTGGTATATTAACAAGTGACAGGGAAGTAAGTTTGTTTAAAAAAGTGATTTCTGACTGTCTTGTATGTTATGCTGTAGCTGCCCTCAATGAACAGAGGCTACTGAGATATTTGACAAACTGGTATTACCACCAGCGACAGAGAAACATAATATAATGAAGCAGACACTGATTAACCAGTTATCCCATATGCCTATCAAATGGCTACAAACATTATTATGAATGAAACGACTTGGATATTGCATCCCAGTACATTGACCCCAATAGCTCCATATACAAGCTGGAAAAGCTGCAAAAAAATCTTATTTTGGGGAGAATTCATGTCTCCCAACAGATGTACAGAAGGGCTTAACAGTGTATGTTAGTGATTTGAGTGCATTACCATAAATGGCTGACTAAACATTACTTAGCTTTCATTTCTTGCTAATCTCTGCCCAGAAAAATTCCAAATGACTGGAAAAAACCACAATTGACTCCTGTATGTAAGAAGGGTGAAAGAACTGACTCTCAAAATTACAGACCAACATCCTTAATATCAGTTTGCTGCAGAATTCTTGAAAATATTCTCAGTCTGAATGTAATAAAGTTTCTTGAGATGGAAAAGCTTCTGTCTACAAATCAGCACGGTTTTGGAAAGTATTGCTCATGTTAAACTTGTGTGCCCTTTTACCACATGGTACCCTGTGATCTATAGATGAAGGGTAACAGGCAGATTCCATATTTCTAGATTTCTGAATAACATTTCACATGGTGCCCTACTGTAGACTGCGAATGAAGGTGCAAGCATATGGAAAAGTTTCCCAGATGTGTGAGTTACTTAAGACCCAGTACTTTGTCCTCAACAGCAAGTGTTAATCAGAGATAAGAGTATCATCAGAAGTGCCCCAGGGAAGTGTGACAGGACTGCTATTATTCCCCACATAAATGACCTGCCAGATAGAGTGAGCAGCAGTATGCCACTGTTTGCTGATGACGCAGTGAGGTATGGGAAGATATAATTGCTGAGTGACTATAAAAGGATACAAAATGACTTATGCAAGATTTATTATTGGTGGACAGATTAAAGGAAGACACCAAAGCAATTCAGAGGCTGCAGCTGGATTAGTTACCAGTAGGTTCGATCAACACACAAATATTATGGAGATGCTTTGGAAACCATAACAGGAATCCCTGGAGGGTAGGCGATGTTCTTTTTGAGAAACACTACCTTGAAAATTTAGAGAATCCACATTTGAAGCTGACCATGGAATGATCCTACTGCCACTAACATACATTTTCCGTAAGGACCATGAACATAAGATAAGAGAAATTAGGGCTCATGTAGAAAAGTATAGACAGTCATTGTTCCCTTGCTCTATTTGCAGGTGTAACGAAGAGTAATGACTAGTAGTTCCATGCACCATACAGTGGATTGTAGAGTATGTATGTAGATGTAGAAGTAACCAATCACAGGCATCACTGTGGTAACAATGAAAGCAAAAAACTGTGTGAATATATTAGAAGCCAATGTAGCTTCTGAAGCACATTGTACCATTGAAGTTGTGACATCATGGCCTTGCACTGCAATGGTAGTGTTGTAAAAGAAGAGACTGGAAGACAAAACTTTATTTAATATGTTGCAAATTATGATACTGTATTTTGGGAAGACTGCATTGAGCAGCTAAATCGACAGCCAACGCGTAATGGAAATATTTTAAACCTGGTAGCTATGAACATGCCAAACCTCATTGATGGGGTCAGTGTTGAGACAGGGATTAGTAATCATGATGTTGTCATTACGACTATGGTTACAAAAGTTAAAAAGTCGGTCAAGAAGGCTAGGAGAGTATTCTTACTAGAAAGAGCAGATAAGCAGTTGTTAGCATCCCACTTAGTAAATGAATCGGCTTCCGGTATGGTGGACGTGGAAGAATTATGGGAAAATTTTAAACACATTGTAAATCATGCACTGGACAAGTATGTGCCGAAAAAGTGGGTTACGGATGGAAAAGACCCACCGTGGTTTAACAGCGCAATTCGGAGAATGCTCAGGAAGCAAATGCAGTTGCACTCGCGGTACAAGAAAGGTCAAGATAATGAGGACAGGCAAAAGTTAGTAGAGATTCGTGCTGCTGTAAAAAGAGTGATGCGCGAAGCATTCAACCACTACCACCTTCATACCTTAGCAAAAGATCTTGCTGAAAACCCAAGGAAATTCTGGTCGAAGGCTTCCATCCAGTCACTCACTGATCAGTCTGGCCTGGCAATGGATAACAGCAAAACGAAAGCTGAAATTTTAAATTTAGCATTTGAGAAACCTTTCACGCAGGAGGATCGTACAAACATACAGCCATTTGAGTCTCGTACAGATTCCCATATGGAGGACATAGTGATAGACATCCCTGGGGTTGTGAAGCAGCTGAATGGGTTGAAAATAAATAAATCACCAGGTCCTGATGAAATTCCAATTCGGTTTTACAGAGAGTATTCTACTGCATTGGCTCCTTACTTAGCTTGCATTTATCGCAAATCTCTTGCCCAATGTAAAGTCCCGAGTGATGGGCAAAAAGCGCAGATGACACCTGTATATAAGAAGGGTAGAAGGACGGATCCTCAAAATTACAGGCCAATATTCTTAACATCGGTTTGTTGCAGGATTCTCGAACATATTTTCAGTTCAAATATAATGAATTTCCTTGAGACAGAGAAGTTGCTGTCTATGCATCAGCACGGCTTTAGAAAGCATCGCTCCTGTGAAACGCAACTCGCCCTTTTTTCACATGAGCATATGGGATTGGTTCCCAAGTATGTGAGTGGCTTGAAGACTTCTTAAGTAATAGAATCCAGTACGTTGTCCTCGATGGTGAGTGTTCATCGGAGGCGAGGGTATCTTCTGGAGTGCCCCAGGGAAGTGTGGTAGGTCCACTGTTGTTTTCTATCTACATAAATGATCTTTTGGGTAGGGTGGATAGCAATGTGCAGCTGTTTACTGATGATGCTGTGGTGTATGGGAAGGTGTCGTTGTTGAATGACTGTAGGAGGATACAAGATGACTTGGACAGGATTTGTGATTGGTGTAAAGAATGGCAGCTAACTCTAAGTATAGATAAATGTAAATTAATGCAGATGAATAGGATAAAGAATCCCGTAATGTTTGAATACTCCATTAGTAGTGTAGCGCTTGACACAGTCACGTCGATTAAATATTTGGGCGTAACATTGCAGAGCGATATGAAGTGGGACAAGCATGTAATGGCAGTTGTGGGGAAGGCGGATAGTCGTCTTCAGTTCATTGGTAGAATTTTGGGAAGATGTGGTTCATCTGTAAAGGAGACCGCTTATAAAACACTAATATGACCTATTCTTGAGTACTGCTCGAGCATTTGGGATCCCTATCAGGTTGGATTGAAGGAGGAAATAGAAGCAATTCAGAGGCAGGCTGCTAGATTTGTTACTGGTAGGTTTGATCATCACGCGAGTTTTATGGAAATGCTTCAGGAACTCAGGTGGGAGTCTCTGGAGGAAAGGAGGCATTCTTTTCATGAATCGGTACTGAGGAAATTTAGAGAACCAGCATTTGAGGCTGACTGCAGTACAATTTTACTGCTGCCAACTTATATTTCGTGGAAAGACCACCAAGGTAAGATAAGAGAGATTAGGGCTCATACAGAGGCATATAGGCGGTCATTTTTCCCTCGTTCTGTTTGGGAGTGGAACAGGGAGAGAAGATGCTAGTTGTGGTATGAGGTACCCTCTGCCATGCACCATATGGTGGATTGTGGAGTATGTATGTAGATGTAGATGTAGATGAAGCACCAAGAGCAAATTTTCTGCAGTTCCTGTCAGTTGTATGTTTCTGGATGAAAATAATAGCTGGATTTTCCCAATGCTTATACTTTCTATAGACTTGCTAATATCTTGAATGATCTGTATTGTGTGTGCTGAATATAAATGTAGTGTTAGGTTATTAATATTGTTGCACAGATGTTAAATTCAAAATAACCTAAGCACATATTTATGTCATGAAGTGAAACAAGACTGGAATCTTTATTCAGAACAAAAAGAAAGCAGGAGAAGGACTAAAATGCAAGCACTTAACATAAAAAGGGACCATTGTTATAAAATGGATTATAACATAAAAGTCGTCCATATTGTGCCCTCCCTCCCTCCAATTAGTGTCAGTGGTTCCTAGTCAGAGTGTCAACAGCTACAAGGACTGAACTGCTTTTACCATCCATTAAGTATGGCTACTATTTTGCTGTTTGTTGGTAATGGTTGTGATGATGGCAGATGAGGAGCAATCACTGGTTGTGATGTGTTGCTCATGATTGGGCTTTGTTCATCTCTTTTTGGTGTCAGAGTCTCCATCTCAGTAAAACTCTTTGTCTACAGACAGCCACCAAGAGCCACATTACTTTGTTGTGGCTTGAGCCGCATAACAGATTTAGACATTTTTACAATTCCAGCAGACATGTTGCTAAACAATCCTCTTGGTAATAATAGTGTTGGACTGTATGACATTGTCTTTGCCTATAAATCCTTTTTAAAAGACAAGCACAATTGCAGCAGAATCAACTCCAACTTCTTGGCCTATTGTCCTGTGGTGGCAGTGACCACTCCTCTGGCACATGGCTCATATTTATTTATTTGCTCCCAGCAAGCAACAAAACATATATGAGCTTAATTTATAATCTTTTGTGTATACACTGAGGTGACAAAAGTCATGGGATAGTGATATGCACACATACAGATAGATGGTGGTATACCACGTACAGAAGGTGTAAAAGGGCAGTGCATTGGCAGAGCTGTCATATATACTCAGATAGTCCATGTGAAAAAGTTTCCTATGATTTGGTTATCCAGATCACCTGACATGAATCCCATTGAACATTTGTGGGACATAATCGAGAAGTCAGTTCGGTCACAAAATCCTGCACTGGCAACACTTAAGCAATTATGGGCAGTTATAGAGGCAGCATGGCTTCATATTTCTGCAGGGGACTTCCAATAACTTGCTGAATCCTTGTTTCATTGAGTTGCTGCACTAAACTGGGCAAAAAGAGGTCTGAACAATATTGGAGGCATCCCATGACTTTTGTTGCCTCAGTGTAATCCTTTCATGTGCAAATTAACTGCACAACACTGTGGATTTAAAGAGCACATACTCTTAAGATATACAAGGACATTTAATACTAACAAAACAGTAGGAGCGGAATACTTTAGATTTCACTTTTATCTGGCTCCTTGATCGGTTCTGGGTCATATGGATACTTTGCTGTAAGCCATTTCTTGAGGTCTCTCCTAAAATTTATTTATGAGTTATAGTACAGTACTCCTTCAAATATGGACTGCTTTCAATTAGTCTGAGTCTTCTACAGTTTAGGTAAAAGTCTTCCTTACTTCTTTATTATAATAATGAAATTGTACATTTCTGCTAGAAGCTTTTCTTTCCTTTATTACTACTGTAATCATTTGGAACATATATATTGCCTATACAGCCATGATAATGCAAATTAAAAATATATCTATACATAGTGTATTCTCTCACTTAAGCTACTTTCCTTTAACACAAAAACTCTGTTGATGTATGTATGATATGTTCCACCCTGAATTATAATATTGTACGACAAAAAAGGTTCTATTTGGCTTCCAGGGGGCTCTAAGATTTCCAATCTCACATGTTGCCTCCAAATGCTTCTATCTTATGCTTTTTCTTTCCAATTATATATGCCCCTCTGCCTCAGATTTTCATTTGACTTAGCCTTGTTCTCCTGGTCCAAAATTTATTATACTTAATTTTGAATTTAGATATGGAGTTATCCTCCTTAAGACATATAGATTAAATGTTAGCTTATTACACACATTATTAACTTGATGTTTTCAAGTCAGTTTAGTACCTTTACATATGCCAAATAGTTGCAAACAATGGTTGTGTTGTTCAGTGGACTTCCATTTATCACTTTTTGGTTATTTGATCCATGAGACTGAAAGTACACTACTTTGCTTTTTGAGAAATTAACCATTAAAATTTCACTTTCCAAATGATCTTGTATTTTCCCTATTCATTTTTGCACTTCCTTGTTAAGATTACCTGAATCTTTTTCCCAGCCAAGACCAAATGTATTGTTGGCATCCATGGTGAAGAGTAGTTCATTATTGTGAATCTTGGGAAGGTCATTTGCATAAATGAAAAATAATAAAGGTTGTAATATTGAGCAATGTGGCTCATCAAATTTAATTGTTCTCATTCTAAACATTTTCCTGTCCATGATGTTCCCATTGTCATAGACAGTTTCAGTGTGTTGTTGCCTATTTGTCAAATATGACTCTAGTAGGCACATAATATTTCCATAGAGATCATCATTTGCAGTGAATTACCCTGTCTAAAGCTTTTGGAAGGTCTAAAAATGTTCCCATCAGTTTTCTTGTAGAGACTTATGCATAAACTGCACAGCTGCTGATATTGTGCCCCTCCTTGCTCTGAAACTATGTGGAAAACCCCCTAATGTGTCCTTATGTTGTAATGATCCAGCAAGTGTTTTCCTATACTGTTTTCAAAAAGCTTACTGAAGTGGGAAATTAGAACAAAAATCTATAGTTTTAGAGAAGTTTACTATCTCCACATTCAAACAAAGGCTACAAACAATTGTCAGCTTCAAATTACTGGGGAATATGCCTTCCTGGAAAACACAGTTTATTAAATGAACCAGTGGTGGAATTAAATCCTGCATACATTTTTTAATAGGAATGACATAATTTTGTCTCATTCTCTTGAACTGTATTGATCAGTCCTCATATAGATTGTATGGTTGTCTAGTGAGAAAGTACAACTTAAATTGGCTGCACATCTCTTGCATCATGTCACCAATGTAATCAGTTATCTTGACACTGAAATCTTTTCACTAATTCTCCTACAACATGAAATCTCTAATCCACACTGAGAATATGTTGATATTCATCAGACAACTGTTAGTCAAGTGATTTAGAGAAGACAATCTTTTAACAAATCACTGTCTTTAAATATATTGTTCACAAATTATTATGTACATTACTTTCAAATTTTGAAGAGCTCTTGCATTCCTTGTATGATTGAAATTGTTTGAAATATACCTTTGTTCTTTCTTTTTAAAGTCCCATATTACTTGTGTAGCACTGAATTCTGAAAGATTACTGTATTACATTTTAATTTTGTATTTTCAATTCTGAAATTAGCTTCTACTTCCAATATATTTTCATTATTATACATTCACTGCTTAGTAATCTTAATGGAATTTGTTGTATGACTTAATCATTAAATTGTCAGTTTGTTTAATTACAATGATGTATTTCATATGCCATTTTAATAACAGCTGTGGTGAGGCAAATGCCAGTTACTATCAATAAGCTGTAAACCCACCACTCAGTACCTGAGACAATCTTTATCTCATGTCCATTAAATTTTGTAATGTATCTGCTGACAATACCTCACAACATTTTTATGTTTGTGGAAATCAGTTAGCCCCAATGCTCACACTTCTGACACAGTTTGTTGTCCACCATCCTTGTACACTCTCATTTCACACAATTTCCCATTTTTAGTCTACCCTTTCTTTTAATTTTAGTGACATTTCTCAACACAGATGGAATAAGGAGGTTATATGTTGTAGTTACACAACTGACTCCACTTCTGCTTTGTTTGAAATGCAGTGTATAGAATAAAATGTTTGTATTTCTGCAGCTGAATATGGGATTAAACAATATGATTATTGTAATTCTCATTCTAGCCTGGAGTGCAGTCTCACAAAGCATATTTCAACAGTCAATGCTGTAGGAATGTTCGTGTAGAAAATATTACTTTTGGGTTAAAGGAGACCACTCACCAGAAAGCAGAAGTGTTGAGTTGTCAATAGGCACACATGAACAAAGAAAACTTACAAGCTTTCTGAGTTATCCTTTGTGGAAAGGTGGACTGTTTGTGTTGGGGGTAGTGTTGGCTGGGGTGGACAGAAGAAGGAGGAGGCAGGAGGCAATGAGAGGGACTGGGGGTGGATGGATAGGGACTCAGAGGAGGCATCAGTTTGCTGGCTAGGAATGTGGAAGGGGGGAGTGGCAGGCATATGGGTTTGGCATGTAATACACAACTGTAGGGACCAATGTGGGCCAGCGCACGCTGAAGGCGATGTGAGAACATGAGTTGGGAGGGGGTGACAGTAAGGGGAAGTGGGAGAAACTGTTGGGTGGAGGGTGCAGGGGCAGTGGTTTACCTGACATTGAGATGAGGACAGCTATGGGAGCAGATAATGTGTTGTAGGAATAACTCTCATATGCATAGTTCAGAGAAGTTGGTAGCAGAGGGGAGGATCTGGATTGCCCATGTTGTGAAGCAACCATTAAAGTAGAGCATGTTTTGTTCAGCTGCATGTTGTGCTACCGGGTGGTCACTTTGTTCTTGTCAACTGTCTGGTTGTGACCATGGATATCTGCATGGCACCTTCCTATGCCAACCTGTTTATGTACCATCTATAGGAAACATTCCTAGACTCCCAAAACTTCCAACCCCTAGTCTGGGTCAGGTTCATTGATGTTGTCTTCATGATAAGGATTCAGACCCAAGATGCCCTAGCCACATTCCTTAACAACCTCAACACCTTCTCTCCCATCCGTTTCACTTGGTTCTCCTAATGCCAACACACCTGCACATTGACCTCCAACTCTCTGATGGGTCCATACACACTGCTGTCTGTATTAAGCCAACTAACCACTAACAGTACCAGCATTTTGATGGCTGCCATCCTTTCCACACCAAAAAGTTCTTTCCATACTGCCTCGCCACTCATGGATGATATATCCGCAGTGGCGAGAACTCTCTTGCCCAATATGCTGAAGGCCTCACAAAGATCTTCGCAGACAGGTAATCTCACCCAAATGTAGTCCACAAACAGATTTCCCATGCCATATCTTCACACACCCCCAAGAGTCAGCCACAAAGGAACGCCCCCCCCCCCCCCCTCGTCACCCAATATCACCCTTTCAGCAAGGCTTTGATTATCTCTCATCTTGCCCTGAAATGAGCTCCATCGTATCCAAGATCATTCCCAGCCCTCCTAAAGTGGTATTCCATCACCCACTCAACTTACACAACATCCCAGTCCATCTCTATGCCACTCCCAATCCCAACTCCTTGCCAAGGGGATCATATCCATGCGGCAGAGAGCTGCACAATCCACTCACCCAGCACCTCCTAATGCAATCCTGTCAGAGGCTTATCCTACCCCATCAGAGGCCAGGTCACCTGTGAAAGCAGGCATGTCATGTACCAACTCAGCTGCAAACACTGCACAGCTTTTTGCATTTGTATTTGTATTTCTTTATTGGTCCTGTAAATCGTGTTTAGGTACATATTTTCCACAAACGATGCATGACTACCAACCAGCTGTTCACCAGGATGAATGGTCACTGCCAAACTGTTGCCAAAAATAAAGTCATCGCGCAGCTGAGCACAACATGCTCAGCTTCAATGGCTGCTTCACAACTAGGCCATATGAATCCTTCCCTCCACCACCAGCTTCTCTAAACTGTGCAGATAGGATTATCCCTAGAACACATCCTCCGCTTCCATAACCATCCTGGCCTCAGTCTCAGGTAACCCACTGCCCTAAACCCTTCACCCAACAGTTTCCCCTTTCATCTTTGAATTTATGTTCCCACATCGCCTTCAGTGTGTGCTGCTTCCCAATTACCTTTACAATCACGCATTACTTGCCTAGCCAATATACCGGCTACGTCTCCCTTACACATTCCTAGCTGAACCAATTGCCTCCCTCTGAGCCACTAGCCACCACCCACAGTCCCTCTCCCTGTCTCCCATCTCCTTCTCCCTCTACCCATCCCACCAGACACTACCCCCAGCACAACCAGTGCACCTTCCGAGAAACAAAGCATTGGCACTCTCAGTCCAGCCAGCACCTTGTAGGTTCAGAGACGTACGTGTGTGTGTGTGTGTGTGTGTGTGTGTGTGTGTGTGTGTGGGTCTATCAATAACTCAGCTCTCCTGCTTTTCAGTGAGTGGTCTCCTTTTCTTCAAGAGTATTTAATATTATAACAATCATTTGACTATTGCAAAAGATGCAGTCTTTGGTCAAATATTTATGCATCCTTGAATTTACAGTTTATGTAAGTGAAATGCCAGCTGTAGCCAAGTAATTGTTTATCACCATGTTGTAAAACAAATAATTCTAGAATTCAAGGTTTTGAATTCTATGAGATGAATTGTCTTTCTTTAATTCCAGGGATCTGTTCTTTGAAGAAATAGAAACATCTTGCTCAAATTAAACTATGGAAATGGAAGCTATTGGGTTGTGAAGACCAGTGATGCTTACTTACATCACAGATGATCATTGAACAGCACACAATAATTTCTGTAAAGACTTTCATGTCATCCTATGCACGAGTTTTTTGTTAATTTGGAAGGTGACTGTAGTAGAAGATTTATATTTACAAGAAGATTAATATTTACAAACCTCTTGCAGCGAATTGAAACAAAATAATTGAGGATGAATCTTCTTTCTGCTTAATAGCCTGTGCTAATTTTGTTAACTTATTCATTAAATATTAAAGTAAAAAAAACAACAACAAAATGGCAACCATCAAGCTTGATGATCTGCTGGGGAAAAAGAAAGAAGCTCCTCAAGTGCTGGACCTGTCTCGTAGTGTAGTCCAGTCAAAGGAGGACATGCGAAAATTGATGGACAGAGTCCCAGAATACAAGATACGTCCTGAAAAGGTCAGTGAAATTCCATTTTTGACTTTGTATTGAACACTTGCACAACCTGCCTTTGAATAACACCACCATGCTTTGTGGTCCATTAATTGATTATTATTGTTTGTTGTTGTTGTGGTCTTCAGTCTGAAAACTGGTTTGATACTGCTCTCTCTGCTACTCTAACCTCTGCAAGCCTCTTCATCGCTAAAGAACCACTGCAACCTATATTCTTTAGAACCTGCTTACTGTATTCAATTCTTGGTTTCTCTCTGTAATTTATTCCCACACACCTCCCTCCAACAGTAAGTAGGTGTCTCCTTGATGTCTCAGAACATGACATTTCAACTGATTCCTTCTTTTAGTTGAGTTGAGTCACAAATTCTTTTTCCTGCAAATTTTATTCAGTACCTCCTCATTAGTTAGATGATGTACCCATACAATCTCCAACAGTCCTCTGTAGTACCCATTTTGCATGCTTTAACTTCAATAGTTTGTACAAATTAAAAAGATGTGAAGAAACATCTAATAATCTAACTGAGTAATAAAGATAGCAGTTTATTCACGCATATTTGCATGCAGATGTACAACAAGTATAAGGTAAAATTTAAGATCTTTTTCATAATCCAAGTATTCTTCTGTGGCCTAAAAAAAACCTTCTTTTTAAGCCAGTTTCATATACCATTTCTGAAAGTTTTTGGGAGGTAGTGTGTGCTTCTGGAGGCAGTCCAGCGAACAGTTTAACTCCATGCTACATATAGCTATTACAACTCTTGCTTAATCTAGCAAAAGGCCTGGTCAATCATATCTTTGTGATGCGTATTTTGATAATAATATGACTGCCTTAATTTGTAGCTCTTTTAGTGTCAATGGACTAGGCAACTAAGTGTAAATAATGATGGGGCTGTCATGACACTGTAATCTACCCCTCCCTCATTTGTTGATTGTCCCTGACATCATAATAAACTCTTTTGATAATCTCTGAGAATAGTAAGATTTACAATGAACTTTTTTACTTACCTTCGTTTCTCATAGTTGGCTCCAGTTCTTCACATCTAGGGAATGATTCTTGAAGTTGAAATATTTGACATTGTAGATTATCATGGTTCCAATTGACGAAATAACTTGTGAAGCATTGCCGGTTTCTATGTTGATTTTTATTCTTTCACATTTTTCTACATCACACTGTCTTCACAATTTCCTCTTCAAAACCGAAAACTACATTGTTATTGTCAGAAATAAAAACACGTTGGATCACATCAAATGCATCCCCACTACTAATACATTCTGTGGTACTAACAATATTCCAAAGAGTTTACAAATTTTCTTGACAAATGAGTCTCCACCAATTTGTATCATTATTTTGTAAATGAATCAAGAAGTAAACATAATAAATATTGTGCGATTGCACAATTAATAACAGGAATTTTAAGTTTGCCAGGTATTTTGTAGTTTTCAAATGTTTCTAAGAGAAAAGTAATTTTAACTGTACATTCAAAGCTAGCATATATCGACTATAACAACAAAACAATTTCTTTTTATGGATTATAGCCTGAAATATACCACATTGTGTACAAAATTGTATGAAATTCTTTTAGTTAAACACCTGAGATAATATTAAT
The DNA here is from genome assembly GCF_023864345.2 of Schistocerca serialis cubense. Taxonomy (NCBI): domain Eukaryota; kingdom Metazoa; phylum Arthropoda; class Insecta; order Orthoptera; family Acrididae; genus Schistocerca; species Schistocerca serialis. The sequence goes on from NC_064641.1 coordinate 228,049,594, forward strand.
GTGTTTAAAAGGCAGAAAGTATCCTTGGTATTGATAACTTCTATTGAAGAAGAGTAATGCTAGAGGAGAGTGTCAAGAATTTTCAAGAATTTTATTCACCATAGATCATTTTACAATGATATTGGCTTCGTCATACAAGATGTACTAGTACATACAGAATAACAAAATAAACTTCTGTCAATACATTATAAATACATTTGAAGCATGACAGTGTACCAAATTACAAAGGATAGATTTTAAAAGCTAACACAACAAGCTATCTTATAATCTAATATAATAAGGTATTTTATTGTTTATAGTATAAACTTTGTAATTACACATGATTAACCACAGCACAAAATAATATGTTTAACTACAGACAACTTTTAAATGCTTATATTCTCCTCAGGCATCTCAAAGAATTCTTTAATGTCATAGAATGGATGATCTGACAGCCAGCTGTACCACTTAATTTTAAAAGAATTTGTATCCATAGACTGAACATGAATTGGCAGTTTATTGAACATTTTCAGTGGGTTAACTTTTGGGAATTTCCTGTTCTCGCTAATCTGTGGCACGGTATGTCTAAATTACTGTTCGCCATGGTGTGTTGAAACAGGCGAAATACCCTCAGACTTCAAGAAGAATATAATAATTCCAATCCCAAAGAAAGCAGGTGTTGACAGATGTGAAAATTACCGAACTATCAGCTTAATAAGTCACAGCTGCAAAATACTAACACAAATTCTTTACAGACGAATGGAAAAACTAGTAGAAGCCAACCTCGGGGAAGATCAGTTTGGATTCCGTAGAAACACTGGAACACGTGAGGCAATACTGACCTTACGACTTATCTTAGAAGAAAGATTAAGGAAAGGCAAACCTACGTTTCTAGCATTTGTAGACTTAGAGAAAGCTTTTGACAATGTTGACTGGAATACTCTCCTTCAAATTCTAAAGGTGGCAGGGGTAAAATACAGGGAGCGAAAGGCTATTTACAATTTGTACAGAAACCAGATGGCAGTTATAAGAGTCGAGGGACATGAAAGGGAAGCAGTGGTTGGGAAGGGAGTAAGACAGGGTTGTAGCCTCTCCCCGATGTTGTTCAATCTGTATATTGAGCAAGCAGTAAAGGAAACAAAAGAAAAATTCGGAGTAGGTATTAAAATTCATGGAGAAGAAATAAAAACTTTGAGGTTCGCTGATGACATTGTAGTTCTGTCAGAGACTGCAAAGGACTTGGAAGAGCAGTTGAATGGAATGGACAGTGTCTTGAAAGGAGGATATAAGATGAACATCAACAAAAGCAAAACAAGGATAATGGAATGTAGCCAAATTAAATCGGGTGCTGCTGAGGGAATTAGATTAGGAAATGAGGCACTTAAAGTAGTAAAGGAGTTTTGCTATTTGGGGAGCAAAATAACTGATGATGGTCGAAGTAGAGAGGATATAAAATGTAGGCTGGCAATGGCAAGGAAAGCATTTCTGAAGGAGAAAAATTTGTTAACATCCAGTATTGATTTAAGTGTCAGGAAGTCATTTCTGAAAGTATTCGTATGGAGTGTAGCCATGTATGGAAGTGAAACATGGACGATAAATAGTTTGAACAAGAAGAGAATAGAAGCTTTCGAAATGTGGTGCTACAGAAGAATGCTGAAGATTAGATGGGTAGATCACATAACTAATGAGGAAGTATTGAATAGGATTGGGGAGAAGAGAAGTTTGTGGCACAACTTGACCGGAAGAAGGGATCACCAATTTAGTCTTGGAGGGCAGCGTGGAGGGTAAAAATCGTAGAGGGAGACCAAGAGATGAATACAATAAGCAGATTCAGAAGGATGTAGGTTGCAGTAGGTACTGGGAGATGAAAAAGCTTGCACAGGATAGAGTAGCATGGAGAGCTGCATCAAACCAGTCTCAGGACTGAAGACCACAACAACAACAACATGGTGTTGTGTTCGTGTATTTCCTTTCTGGCAATAAATTCTGAAATATTATTTTTAATATAGAGTACAGACACATAGATGTATACATTTGTAATTGTAAGTATTCTGAGTCTGGAGAAAAGAGGATGACAGTGCTCCCTATGACCTCTTTTACATATTATACGTATGACTTTTTTTTTGTAATTTCAATACGTTTTTGGTGTGAGGGGAGTGCCCCCATATAATAAGACCATATGAAATATGTGACCGGAATAGCCCAAAGTATGTCACCATGAGGTACTCCAAGCTCACTACCTCCCTTAGTTTCAAGAGAAGATATGCCACCCGAGATATTTTTTCACATACGTGATTGACATGTTCCTCCCAATATAGTTTTGAGTCAATGTGAATACCTAAGAGTTTTACTGACTTATTGCCTACTTCATTTGATGTTCCCATTAAAAGTTGTTGTGTTTTGTCAGGGTTGCATAGGAGCTTATTGGCTGCAAACCAGTCCAGGGCCTTATCTAGTGTTTCTTTTGTCAGGTTATTCAGATCTGAAATGTTCTGATGTGTGGTAAGTAGTGTTGTATCATCAGCATAACACACAACAGGACAATATCCCCCTCACAAAATTTGGAAACAATGTATTTGCAATTTTTTGTGACAGACTATAAGGTTTGCCAAACGGTGTACAAAATGATGCCAAAAGATAGAATATAAATGTATACAGGTATCCTATACATAACATATTGCAGAAAACATAAGGAAAATATCTACCGTACAAGTCATAATCCATACATATATCAGGACATGGCATTCTGATCGTCAGGTCTTTGGAACATTCAGTAACAAGGCAAATAGTACAAAGTCAAAACTACAACATTACAACACTGAACTATATGAATAAATGCAGAGACAATGTAAATTACTAGAATTACAAATTGTAAGGTTACATCCATAAAATCACACCTTCAAAATCTTCAAAAGAGAAGAGAAAAAATTCAGCGCCTAAGTGTAGGACCGAGTGAGCCGACTCAAAAAACACGACGGGTACAGACCAGAAGAACATAATCAATTATGAGTAGGAATATAGCACAAAAGCCATCCGCCACATAAACCATAGTATTTAAGGATATGTTGACTCATGAAATGATAAAATAATGAAAAAAATATTAGGGGATAAGCTTATGATGTGGGGACTGATCCATGAATCCAGACCACACTGGGTACTAACCAGCAAAAAGTGTTTTGACATGACAAAGTTCATAATCACATCAATAAGTTCAATCATATGCAAGAGTAATTATAAGAAGCATCTAGCCTCCATCAATAGTTGCACACTCTCCTTGAATACACACTAACAGTCATGATGACCAGGGGTATTCGAAACAGAGTTAAGTGTGAGTCTGGCCACAACTCAAGTTTCAGTCAGATACAGTATTGCAGTACTAAGGATGAATACAGGTAAACAGAGTCACAAATAGCTTTGAATGAAGACATAATCAAGTATCTTGAGGACCAAAATCAGTGTATACATCTTATTATATTGTCTATACTAGTAAATGTCTTCCACACTACTTGCTAATGGTTCATACAAACTAACCAGTGTACATAGTAGCCTAGAAAATTCGTTTATAATTGATAAAAAAATACATACTGATTTCATGTTACATAATGTATCGGGAAGTTAATCCCTCTACTTGAAAAAACATGGATTTATTTGGAATAACACTGTCTTTGGCAGTCTTGGCTAACAATTTACATATCTCTGTCACAACACTGATGTAGTTGACAGATGCTTGAATACATTAGCCAGCACCTATGATCCCTTGTAAGTTGATTGGTCCAGCAGGGTACAGCCATACAGCAGTGTGGGGAGTGGATCCACCCACATCTTTTTGTTTTCTCCCTAGACTTCTCATTACACACTCCAACAGACAGGTAAATTCCTGTCTAGCATTCACATAAAATCCTGAAACATTGTTTTATGCACTAAATATGCTGTTCAATATCTTCATCATATCACTGAACATGTGCTCTCTCTATTTATATTCCAAAAGCAATTATGTAGGATTTACGTCAGTTGAGATTAAAAGGTGTTCACATATGAAACTTTAATAAACAGAGTTAAATACAGTGAAAAAAATTAATTAACCAGGTGATTCACACAGATATGCGTGGATGCTATTCCTAATTTTTACAGTACAAATTATGAACATTGTCCCATTTCAAAATTGCAAAAAGATCTCATTTAGTCTCCTGGCATATATGTATCAAATTCTAAAGCACAAATCTATTACAAAACATAATTATACAGTGTATCATAGATTTTAACTCAGTCCTTAGTTAAGACAGAAGTTTAGAAATCACATCATCTTACATACTAAATTCATGACAAACGAAACACAATTGTATAGTCTTTTGAAGCTGCAAACATAGTGTATATATCTCTCCAGACAATGGTTCATTAAGCACCCATGTTCAAAGGTCTTGTCCCATGTACTAAATGTTAATAGTACTTGACATTTTACATACTTGCTTTGCTTACCAATAGCTCCTCTTATCTTTACATGTACAATGGGCATTCTTACTGTACTTAATCTTGTCCCTAAATTGATCAGATGTACCACAAATTGGGCTACCTGTATCAATCAAACAGTTCCCTTCCCATCAATCAATCTTAATCTTAATGTAAAGACACCCAAAATCTGAATCATCATCTATGTTATTAGACACTTCATGTAAAAGATTGCTTTCAGTTTCATCAAATGCTTTACATGATTTTATCAACTTTAATGGTATCATAGTATTAGTTTGGTTTCTCATGTTGTCCGGTAAAGATTGAACGCAGTGAATGGTTCAAATGGCTCTGAGCACTATGGGACTTAACATCTGCGGTCATCAGTCCCCTAGAACTTAGAACTACTTAAACCTAACTAACCTAAGGACAGCACACACATCCATGCCCGAGGCAGGATTCGAACCTGCGACCATAGCGGTCACGCGGTTCCAGACTGAAGCACCTAGAACTGCACAGTGAATGGATTCCTTAGCACAACTAATGTCTCTTATTACAGAAGGAACACAAACTATATTACTGTCAAAATTAAACTTCCTACTTAGGTCTTCTTTCACTTCATTCCGCTAATTTGAATAGAATTTTTGAGTAACCACAGATAAGTTATTCCAGAATGCACATTTATCTATGTTATCATCAATCTGGTCCCAAACAAACTTCAAAAGGTTGTCAACTTTATTCTCTAGACTTACAGATAACTCAACTTTACTGTTTGGATCATTACTCAACATGACTGTAATGAAAATCTGCTTTCGCTGGACTGGTATATGATGACTCACACTTTCATCATCACATACATCACTCACCTTATGTGTATTGTCAACATCATTCACAAATAACTCTGAAACTTTATTGTTCTTGAATTACACAAATACCTGATACTAATCATCATCTTCTTCTTCTTCTTCCAAAATTACTGCACCAACAAAATCATTAACAACACAAGTCTCACCTCTATCAAGGTCACATACCTTACCTACATTCATTTGCAATAAGCTACCAGTCTCAGACACACCAACCTCAGTTATTTCACAGCTCTCATTCACATCTACTCAAAAATAACACCTAGTTCAGATCCTATATAGTCATAACATGATTTACATACATCAATAACACTGTTTTCTGACCAAGAGAAGAAATCATTAGTACACACTACATCAAAATTCTCATTACTCTCACATTCTGATTGTGATTAGTACCTACATTATTATAATTAAACACAGTGTTCCAAAACTTTTGATCAAAACATAAACAAGAAATCTGATTTTCCTTCTGTTCAACTTCAGATACCTGTGCCACATTACTAATATTGTTATTATTGTCTAATTGTAAGTGTAAATTGGGGTCCTGTACTTGTGTTTCCTCACCCCAAAACTGTAGACCTTCATTAAGGCAGATTTCCATTTCCTCTATGATTATTTCCTCTATTAAATTGACCGTGATTATGCCCATTATTCCTATTCTGCTGATGTTCAAAATTTTTGCTTCTATTACCATTGTGATCTCTATCATTTCAATTGTTATGGTACATGCTTCTTTCTACTGCCCAGCCTGTCAACATTTTGTAAAAATTGTTCAAAGCAATCATCAGGTCCATGTACTAAATCCCACAGCAATCTCTCTGGAAATCTCCTTTTGAGTGCATCAATCAGTCAAAGTCATTTCGTCAAATGGTTTGCCAACCTTAGTTAGTTTCTTAAGTTGATTCGTACAAAACTCTTTCAGAGTACCATCCCTATTCCAATAATTTGGACCATTTAGAAATTCACTTTTAATTCTCCCTTGTTCAGCTCCTGACCAAAATTTATTTAAAAAAAACTTTTTTTGAAACTTTGGCATGTTTCCCACTGATTTAAATTACCGAAACTTAATTTACCCAAGACAGAGCTTCACCTTCAAGACATCTTTTAACAAATTTAATCTTTTGTTCGTCACTCATGCTTGACACAGAACTGTCTCTACAGTGGTCGCAAAAAATCCACTGGATGTAAACTGTCTGACGGAAAACTTTTGATTGGAATGTTGGACCATGCAATACCATTATTTGAATTCAGATTGTTGTGAATGCAATTTTCCTGAACCACTGAAATTTTTTAATCTAAACCACTAAAGTTCTGTTCCATTTTTTTTATCTATGGCCTTCTGTTCAACACTTACATCATTAACATTCTTCTCCTGATTTGCAGTTTGTGCAGCTAACTCTTTTTCCAAAACAATAAATTTATTATCTAATACATTGACTTTTTCATCCACACTTTTTAATCAATCTGACAACCCATTTTTTAGCTCCAAAACCTGATTACTGAGTTGGTCTATTTGGTATTGTACTCTGTCCATTTTACAATTGTTTTCAGTTTTTAGGTTGTTTAATTGTTGTTTTAGTGAAGTAAATTTGCTATCATTGTCCATCCTTATTTCAGTTAACTGCTCATTAACTGCACTAAATTTTGTAGTGTTATCTGTTTTTATTTTGGTTAGCTGATCGTTAACAGCACTAAATTTGCTATTGTTATCTGTCTTCATTTCGTCCAATTTTGCTAAAATCAGCTGCAAAATATCAGTTTTCACTGTTTCTTTGCTGACTACACTTTCACTTGGTTCTAACATGTTCTGGCTGGGTCCTACAGCTTTCACATCTACATCACTTCACTCATCTCTATTCATTTTCCTAGCTATTGCACGAGTCCACTGAAAAGAAATTAATTTCTCAAATAATTTGTACTCATCTTTTTTTCTTATTGTTGTCCCTCATTGTAGCTGTAACATCCTCTTTCAGTTCGTCCAGTCCGTCATAGTTGATATTATCTCGTCACTGTTGATACGACGTTGTTCGGCCGTCCTCGGGTTTGTTTTGTCAAGTTATTGAAGTTCATTTACATAAAAACTACAAATACACAAATAATTGTCCTTTCTTCTTCTGCAACAGACAAAACTTTGTTATCAGTCAACAGATCCCGGCTGAGCTCCCAGTTGTAATCTTATCCTCCCATACATTACTATTAAATTTTTCTGTATCTACACAAGTTTTGAAAGCGTCAAGAGACGTAAGGTATACAAAAGAAATACTTTTTACTTATCTTCATTTTGTCTTGTTTTGGCTCCAGTTCTTGCATCCAGGGGTACATTCTTGCAGCTGAAATTTTGACTTACTGGGCTCCAGATGACTAAATAACTGATGAAGTACTATCTCTTGCTATGATTTTCTTTTATTTTATCCCATTCTTCTATATCACACTGACTTCACAATTTCCATTTTCATACAACCATCAGTTACACTGTTGTACACTAAATTAAAAGCCACATGTGTTTCCATCAGAGGCATGCCCACTACTCCTTACATTCTGCGGTACCCACAATATTCCAAAGAGTTTACAAAACAAGAGAGTTCATAAACTTTCTTGACAAAAGAAGAATTTTCACCAGGTTATAGCATTCTTCTATAAATGAGTCCAGAAGTAAATTTAATAAATATCGTCAGATTCTGCAAATTAATAATAGGAATTTTAAGTATGCCAGAAATTTCATAATTTCAAATATTTCTATAAGAAGAAAAATTTTAACTGTACATACATAATACTACCAAATTAATTTCTTTGATACATTTTAGCCTGAAATATAATACATCACATACGAAATCAAACGAAAGTCTTTCAGTGAAACAGACAAGAATGTTCACCTATACAGGAATCGATAGTACACATGGTATCGGTTATTTCTATTATAAAAAAGGCTATGCTAGAAGATGGTGCCCCATTACAACATGTTTAAAAGATAGAAAGTATTTTTAGTATCGATAGCTTCTGTTGAAGAAAAGTAATGCTAGAGGAGGGTGTCCCTTTACAACACCCATTTTTTTTAAAAAATGGCTTACAAAATACATTGTTTTTGAAAACACCTGCTGCACATCTTGTGGGAGGGGCCTTTTGATGCCAATTTAGGAGCTACTTGAATGAAAAGTAGCAACTCAAAAGTCTGGAGAGCTGACAGTGACCAGAAAGCAATGTCCTGACAAGGTGACCCCCCCCCCCCCCCCCATCCGTCCCTGTTGTGGTGAACTCAGGATATAATTTTATAGCAAGAACACAACACTTTCAGGAACATTTATCATCTTCCTTTAATATCTAAAAAGTTGATACGTAGCAACAAAACTTCATAGAGTAAAAGCATGAAAAAGAAACTCTTAGGAGCAAAGAATTTTACATGGCACAAAACCGAGCACCACCATAGGAGAGTACATAAAACACACAGTTCTTATTTATTTACTTTAATAATTCCCCATAAATCAAACTGTGGTGCACAGAACAACTTTTATATCAAAAATAAGAGATCAAAACACATTAGTTACAAAGTCCTATATTGGTACATAACGCTCCAAATTTGTTTGATTTTAAAGGCTTTGTGAACATCACCAAGTTGATTTTCATAACATACATAATCCACATTGTTCATTATCACAGGGAGTTTTTAATGGTATCTAATCAGCCACATTAAAATGATGTAGAATCTTCTTTGTGTATGCTCACTGTGAAATAAACAAGCCACACTCTCGTTGCTGTGATTGCGTGCCTAAAAGTGAATCGAAAGATCCTACTGTTATTTTGAATTCTGACTTTAACATATCTAAGGATGAATTCATTGTGCTTTGAGTTGTTCCTGCAATAAGTCCACCATTGAAATAAATAGCAATCAGCAATTTTTTTGTTGCAAGTAAATACAAGGATCTACCGTAGAACTAATAAAGCCCTTTTCTTCATGAATGAGTGGAACTTGTTAAGAGGTGATTGCTTAAGTCCATACAATGATTACTTGAGGCTACAGATGTGATCTGGTCCATCACTGAAACCACCTAGTTGAGGAATGTATATTTCCGTATCCAAGTCACTTAAAGAAATGCAGTTCTAACGCTGAATTGACCATCTTTAAAATTTTCCTCTGCTGCAATCGCTATTACAGCATGAATAGCATCATAATAAGCTACTGGACTAAAAGTTTCATCATAAAAAAGTCCAACACATTGAAACATACCGTACACAACCAAGTGAGCATGATATCGATCAGTCAACCCATCAGGTCAATATTTAACATTAAAGACCCATTGATTATCAATAATGTGTTTAAGTTTAGGCAGTTCTACCAAGTCCCAAGTATCATTTTCTCCAAATGCCTTCATTTCTTCTTTCATGACATAAAACCATATATTAGAATTACCACTTTCCACACCTTCATTGAAGTTTGCCGGTGCGAGCTCTTCATGGATTGCTTTTATCAGGCAAATTAATGCATTTGCTTCTTGAGACTGATGAGACTGGTATGCTAATTTATAGTCACTAAATTCTACCGGGAGATGTATTTCACAAACTGGACGTTGGTTTGGTAACTCATTCGAATATTCTTGGTCATTAGTTGCTGTGGCTGTGCCCTTTTGTTTTGTGGTTCCTGGCTGGATGAAGAGAGGGTGGTATGATAGGTGGGTGGCCAGTTTGTTCTAACTACAACACAAAATGCACACCTGGTTAAAGCACACATGGTTAAAATACACTTTATTACAGGAACAAATTGAGTACTTAACTTCAGTGATGTAAAATTTGAAGTTCTGTGGTTAAAAATCAATCAAATATCATGTACTAATTCTTGAATTATGTCTGTGTCCATATCACAACTATATACAATGGCTAACGTTCCCTCACAGCTAGCTAAAGTGCGAGGTGACAACTATCACTGTGGAAGACTAGAGCCCAGTGCAGCGTATGAGATGCAATGTGAAATGAGTCCTGATGTGACACAATGAGATACTGAGTGAGAGATTGAGACAGCTCAGTCAGCAGCTGCAGCCTAAATGTACACTGCACAGTGAGCGTTATTGGTGCATAGCCTGGGGGCGTGTCTTGGTCTTCTCGTTTTACACATGCTTAGTTCAGTGCCTAGTATATGAAGTTTCCTAGTGCCAATTGGTGTGCTAGCAAAAGTGTATGCCAGCACATTCCTCCCCCACAAAACACCACACTTTTTTCATATACTAGAGATGCGAATGACAACAGGGGGGGACAGGAAGCTGGATGTAGAGACGAGACGGGAGCTGTAGCTATGGAGAATGGCAAAATCACTGGTTTGGCAGGATCAAAATGTACTAAACATCTGTCACTGAGCAAGGCATTTTTGAGTTTCTGAAATGTGTTGTGACACTCTTTGTTTCACACAAAACACACAATTTTCCTTTTCAAGCGATGCAATGGAGCCACGATCTATGAAGTGTTCAGAATGAAACAAATGTACTATACCAACTTGCCTAGCACTTACTGCAGTTCTGATACATGGTGAGGAACACGCAAGTCATGAATTGCAAGCAAGTGAGATTGGAGGGGTGCACATCCTAACTGTTTATCACATTACCTAAGTACCGTAGTTCCGTCTGAAAAAAGTTACACTTTTTGACACAACCCTTGAGTCCTGCATCTGACAATACTCGAAAAAGAGTACACTAATTGGCAATGAGTTCCTCTAGCATATGACCTGAGATGACAATGTCGTCAAGCTAGTTGACCAGAGTGGCACTTGAGCAGGCAGCACTTCCAAGTAACATTGAAAAATGATGGGTGCGGAACTGGTGCCAAAAGGCAAATGCAAAAACCTGAATAGGCCTAAGTGTGTATTAACAACAAACACTTTCTGTGATTCTTCTTCTAGTGGTATTTGCAAATAAGCATCACACAAATCTATCTTACAAAACTAACAGCCTGCGCCAAGCCTGTCCATAAGTTCCTCAGTGCAAGGCAATGGATAACTGTCAGTTATTGTCTGTGGATTGACTGTAGTTTTGAAGTCAACACAAATGTGAATGCAACCAGAAGACTTGGGAATCGAAACCAACGGACTTGTTCACTAAGTAGTTGCATTGGAGCAACCACACCATGGTCTTGTAATTCTTTTAATTCACTGGCTACTTTGTCTCGTAAAGTAATGGGAATGGGCTGAGTCTGGAAAAACTTAGGCTGTGCATTGTCTTTCAGCATAATGTGCACTACAAAATTATTAGCTTTTCCAGCTACATCAGAAGAGGGTTCAGCAAATACCTTAAGTAAACTAGCTACACAGTCTTTTGAATTAAAAGCAGTCACTGAAAGTACATTGCCTTAGATGCTAAGACCAAACAAGTCAAATGAAGCTAAGCCAAATAATTTTCACTGACTCTTGATTGCAACACAGTAAATTTCACTGTCATCATGAGAGATTTGTAACTGGCAGGCAAACTACACTGTCCAAGTACTGGGGTTTCCTGTCTGTTGTATGCAGTGAGGTGCGTGCTAGATTTTGACAGGTGTGGTGAGCCTAACCATTTATATGTTGCATGATTAAGCAAACATACAGAAGCACCTGTATCCAATTGAAAGTCAACACAATGGCCAGCAATTTGCTGTGTTTCAAATAATTTGTTGGAATGGTGTTGCACTGTACTGCAGCGAGATGAGGGCACAACCTTGCTTGAATTACCGCTGTAGTCAGTTTTGAAAACACTGCATTCACAGAATATGCACGAGACCTGATGTTGCAAGAGTGGGCAGAATTGGCATTCTTTTGCTGTTGTGTTGCAAGCAGACTGCTGGACATGGCCTTTCTTTCTACATGATTAACATGTCACATTCCATGGTGGGCAGTCTAACCACTTATGGCAAGCAAAACAGCAAGGGCAAGACTTCACTAGATATATGGGCCTGGCTACTTGTTTACAAAGCTGTCTGCACATCTGCGTGAGCACTCATTGTGGTGGCTGGGTAGGGCAGTCACGGGCAAAAGGTGACTCGACGTGACAAGTTGGGTTCTGATAAAATTTTTTGGCAACTATGGTGCCAGAATCAAATTGTTCTAATATTTGCAACACTTGATGATGCAAAGGATCTGAGTACTTGAGAATCTGTTCTCTAATTCTGCTATCAGGGACATTGTATGTGACTGGATCAAGGATCATCATGTAACTGTAAAAGTTGCCACAGTTACACTTGAATTTACACTTCCTAATGAGACCCCGTAATTCGGTATACCACTGATGGTACATCTGTTCTGGCTTTTTCTTAAGGCAAAAGAACTTAAATCTGGCTGCTGCAACCTGAATCTGCTGTTCATAATATTGACTTAATGCACTTACTGCTTCATCATAGTGGAGTGCATCAGGAGACGACTTAGGGAAGAGTTTTTGAATTGAGTGAAACACAGCGGTTCCCATGACAGACAGAAATAATGAGATTTTACAGTACCCTGAATTCGATGGTCTTGACAGAGGGCCTGGAACTGGGTGAGATACTCAAATAATTCCTCTTCATTTTCATCGAAGTGCCGAAACAATGGAATGTTGTTTGGTGGCACTTGTTGGATCGGTTGGTTGGTTGGTTGGGCAGCCAATGCATCTTGTGCAGCAGGCAATTGCTGTACAGTAGACAGCAATGTGGTGATTTGCTGGGTCTGAAACTGAAAAATCTGATTTAGTTCCAGAGCAGGAGCAGTCTGCGGCTGAGGTGCGAGGGCAGGGGGTGGAGGGGGCGGCGGGTAGCCATTCTAGCACTAACAAATTATAACAAAATATGAAAAGACAAATAGAAAAGCAATGTGCAAAGCCTCTGGAAAGAGAAATAGATTACTTCTGCAGCTCCCCTTGTGTAACACATGCAACAACGAGAACAAATTACCAAACAATCTGAAGTTCTGTGGTTGACAGCAATCAAATATCATATACTAATTCTTGAATCTTGTTCATGTCCATATCACAACCATATACATATAGCATTCCCTCACAGTTATCTAAGATGCGAGGCAGCAATTATCACTGTGAGAGATGAGCCCAGTGCGACGTATTGAGGTGCAATGTGAACTGAGTCCCAATGCGACATACGGAGGTAGTGAGTGAGGGACTGAGACAGCTTGGTCGGTGGCAGCAGTCTATATGTACGCTGCTCATGGGGCATTATCAGCGCATAGTCTGGGGGCACATCTTGCTCTTCTCTTGTCACATGTACACTTAGTTGCTGAACTAAATTATATACAATGTTTCCTAGTGCTAGTGTGCTGCCGAAGGCATTCACCAGCACACTATTGTCAATTTCATCAACAGTAGATTTGCTTTTCTCTCCTATTTCTTCAGGTATGAAATTAAATTCCAATTCTATCAAATTTCTAGCTGTACGTAGCTTTTCTAGGTGAAAAATCAACATTTTGTGATTTCATCACATGATATTTTGATGGAATCCGCACTTTGTAACCATATTTATCATTAACATAGCCAATGAAATGCCCAGATATAGCTTTGTCATTGAACTTAGAACAAAATTTCTTTGGCAAATAAAAATAGCATTTTGAATCAAAAATGCATAGATGGCTGAAACTCTTAAACACTTTACCAGTGCACAATTCCAGTGGTGTTTTACCTTAAACAATTGACTTCACAGTATGATTGAATAGAGAAACAGATGTTATGTTATGAAACTTCCTGGCAAATTAAAACTGTGTGCTGGACCGAGACTCGAACTCGGGATCTTTGCCTTTCGCGGGCAAATGCTCTACCGACTGAGCTACCCAAGCACGACTCACGCCCCGTCCTCACAGCTTTACTTCTGCCAGTACCTCATCTCCTACCTTCCAAACTTTACAGAAGCTCTCCTGCGAACCTTGCAGAACTAGCACTCCTGAAGGAAAGGATATTGCGGAGACATGGCTTAGCCACAGCCTGGGGGATGTTTCCAGAATGAGATTTTCTCATTCTGGAGATGTTATGTTAGTTTGTTAGTTGGTTGCGTGTTCCATTGATCAACAGCACGGTATGGTAGCCACGGAAATGGAAATGAGCGTTTGGCGTCATTGGCTGGGAGGCCCCTTACGGGGCAGGTCCAGCCGTCTTGGTGCAGGTCTTATTACATTCGACGCCACATTGTGCGACCTGCACGCCAGACGGGGATGAAATGATGATGAACACAACACAACACCCAGTCCCTGAGTGGAGAAAATCCCCGATCCAGCTGGGAATCAAACCCGGGCCCCTTAATGGTAGCCATTGTGATGTGGAATGTGTCAAGTGCACAAGAAATACACATATGAAACAATTTTTTTAAAATATATATACATTACAGTACAGTGTTAAAGATTAATATTTCTATTATTTACCCCATTCCCTTAAATGGCACAACATGCATATACTATATTTACAGATTTATTTATACGTATTCAAGAATTCATCTGTGGTATAGAAGGAGTTGTCAAGGAGATATGATTTCAATTTATTTTTGAAGCTATTACTGCTGTCTATCAGACATTTTACTTCATCTGGTAATTTGTCAAAAATTTTTATAACAGCATTTTTTACCCCTTTCTGTGCCAAAGATAGGTTGAGTAAAGGATAGTGTAAGTCTTTCTTGTTTCTGATATCATAATCATGAATATCACTGTTGATGAAGGTTTCTCGGGTCTCCAGCCGGGTGATAGCGTTGATATCTCGCGACGTTTCGGGAAGAGTCATACTACCCATCTTCTGGCGAAGTGTCGAGATTCATGGAGAGCGGGCTATTTATATGTGCGGTCGCCCCCCTCCACTGGACCTCCAGTGGCTGCGGTGGACCAGCGGCATGCGCGCAGTGGTGGTGATGGCGGTTGCCCCCAGCAGCCACATTCGGTTCTTGGTGTAAGCCTTCTGTCTGTGTCCGCAGTAAAGGACGTTGACGGGCGTGCGCCCGATGGATTGCCGCTATCACAGGGTTCCGTGCTGATCTGAGTTGATATCCCTCATCTCTGTAGACCAGATTGTCGTGAATCCCTATTTCTATGGATTCTTTGATAACGCTTTCCCAAAAGCCAGATGCTCGGCACAGTACCTTTGTGTTTTCGAAGTTGAAGGTGTGTTCTTCATTTATGCTGTGTTCTGCTATGGCTGATTTTTCTGTGTGACCCAGTCACACACATCTGATATGTTCTTCGCAGCGTTTAGATATGCAGCACTGTGTTTGCCCAATGCATTGTTTTCCACATTCGCATGGTATGCTGTATACTCTTGGTGTGTTAAGGTTCAGCGCATCTTTGGCAGAACCTAGGAGCTCCCTCGTCTTCGGTGGTGGTCGGAGAATGGTTTTGCTATTGTATTTGCCCAGAAGTGGTGCAATTTTGGCTGAGAGCGGACCCACGTATGGAAGGAATGCGAGTCGTTTGTCTTCTTCTTCTTCTTCTTCTGGGGTTCTCACTGCTTTCTTCTTACTTTTAAGTGCCCTGTTGATCTGCGTTTCACTGTAGCCATTTTGGTGAAAGACTTCCCTCAGGTGTTGCAGCTCGGATGGTAGGCTGTCTTTGTCACAGACGGTGCGCACCCTATGTACCAGGTTGATCAATACTGTTTGTCTTTGTGCTGGATGGTGGCAGCTTGTTCCATGAAGGTATAGGTCTGTGTATGTCTTCTTCCTATGTACTGCATGGCCCAGTGAACCATCTGCCTTCCTCTTAATTAAAATATCAAGGAAGGGGAGGTATCCATTTTCCTCCATTTCCATTGTAAATTTGATGTTCGGATGGATGCTGTTGCGGTGTTCAAGAAACTCATCTAGTGCCTGTTTGCCATGTCCCCACACGACCAAAGTGTCGTCAACATAGTGGAAGAAGTGCTTTGGTTTCTGTCTGGCAGTTTGAAGGGCCACCTCCTCAAAATGTTCCATATACAGGTTTGCAATCGCAGGAGCCAATGGGGAGCCCATGGCCACACCGTCGATCTACTCGAAGAATTCCCTATTGCACTGAAAGTAAGTGGTTGTTAGTGCATGTTCGAAGAGGCTGACTGTTTGTGGTTCAAAGTGCTGGGCTAAAAGTGCCAAGGAGTATTAATTCCAATGTGCGTTCACCGCGATGTCACCAAACATGGATGTGATCATCATGATGCTGTAAACAGAACCTGGATTCATCCGAAAAAATGACGTTTTGCCATTCGTGCACCCAAGTTCATCGTTGAGTACACCATCGCAGGCGCTCCTGTCTGTGATGCTGCGGCAAGGGTAACCACAGCCATGGTCTCCGAGCTGATAGTCCATGCTGCTGCAAACATCGTCGAACTGTTCGTGTAGATGGTTGTTGTCTTGCAAATGTCCCCATCTTTTGACTCAGGGATCGAGACGTGTCTACACGATCCATTACAGCCTTGTGGATAAGATGCCTGTCATCTCGACTGCTAGTGATACAAGGCCATTGGGATCCAGCAGGGCATTCCGTATTACCCTCCTGAACCCACCAATTCCATATTCTGCTAACAGTCGTTGGATCTCGACCAACGCGAGCAGCATTGTCGCGGTACAATAAACCACAATCGTGATAGGCTACAATCCGACCTTTATCAAAGTCGGAAACGTGATGGTACGCATTCCTCCTCCTTACACGAGGCATCACAACAATGTTTCACGAGGCAATGCTGGTCAACTACTGTTTGTGTATGAGAAATCGGTTGGAAACTTCCCTCATGCCAACACATTGTAGGTGGTGCCACCGGCGCCAACCTTGTGTGAATGCTCTGAAAAGCTAATCATTTGGATATCACAGCATCTTCTTCCTGCTGGATAAATTTCGCATCTATAGCACGTCATCTACATGGTGTAGCAATTTTAATGGTCAGTAGTATATTATTTATTGCTACAGACAGAGGTAGAGAGACATTTTGTCTGCAAACTTTTAATACATTAATACTGAGGCTACCATGCCTGTGAGATTTGAGGATTTTAGAGATGATGTTGGATATTTCTTTGCAATTTGTGGGGGCTAGATATGTGCTACACTCAGATGGATTGCCTTTAAAATTATACTGCAGGTTATTATGTTTGTCATTGATAGCTTTCCCCACTGAAGAAAAATATTGATTGAATATATTAGCAATTTCAGGTTGATCTTTTACTACCATCCCATTGCGTTCAATAATAAAGTCCATACAGGATTTGTCTCTGCCTGTTCTAAAACTGTTTATCACTCCCCAGACATCAGTAGTAGCACTGTGTGAAGCCTGAAGCCTGAAGCTTGTTTGCAATGTAGTTGCTCCTGGTCTGTATTACTAAATCTTTATAGTATTCTTGATAAGTTTTGGAGGCCTCCTTTAGCTTAAGATTTTGTCTATTATTCATCATTGCACTATGGAATAATTTTAATTTTTCCCTTGCTTCAATGACATCATTATTTATCCAAATAGTTTTGTTTATATTTTAGTTTGCTTAACTTTTGTGGCTACAACTGGGCATGCAGCATCAAAATAGTAGTATAAATCAGCAGCAAAGCTATCATAGGAAAAGCTAACATTCTCAAAGCATGGTATGTGTGCTGACATGCAGTTCAGTCTATTGATGTTATCATTATACATAATTCCTTTGCTTACATATAGCTTCTTTTTAATGACAAGGGACATCTCATTTGCCTCCAATTGAAGCTGTACTGCATGGTGATTTGAGATGACTAGTTATAGAACAGATGTACTATAAGAAAGATGGGTCATGTTTGTTATTATATTATCCAGACACGTTTTGCTGTTGCCAATCTCTTTAGTTGCGTCATGGATAAGTGGGGTCAGGTTGAATTCATCGAGTAGGTGGTGTAGCCTTTTGGTGTTGGCATCACTGGTTAATAAGTCCATAGTTATATCCCCTGTTATTATAGTATTTACATGGCCATTTAACCCAGAAAACTTACTGTCTATATATATGTATATCAGCAAATCAGATATATTTTTGAAAAAACTGTATCCATACATGCTCTTAGTGGCTTATATACACTGATAATTGCTATAGTTTCTCTACCTCATTTTAAATTTATTGCAGCAAATTCTGTGATTACTTCTATGCAGAATGCACTTACATCAATAACACTGAAATTACTTGCTTTAACAGTGAAGATTGCTACACTACCCCCAGACTTGTTTTCCCTACTAAAGGCAGAGCAAAATTTCATGGAGAGTGGTTGACTAATGCTAATTAGGTCTTCAGTGTACTAATGTTCAGTTTTGACTAAACTTACACCACTTTGTGGAGAATTTTGACTAATTTCCTTGACAATTAATTACCAGGGGATGCATTGTAAAATTTATTACAGATTGTTTTAAGCCTATCTTTTGTCTTGTGCACTTCTAAGTTAACTAATTTCTGGCCAGCAGAAAAAAAGATATATAGAGAAATTGGGTTAAGGAGTGTCAAAGATCACTCGCAAAAAGTTGTTGGAAGAATTGAGGGCGAACAAAGAAAAATCATTATTGTATCTTCCGTGTGTTGATGGTCCAACATTTTAAACATTACTGGAAACGATTCTTCCCATACATTGACATCACCATACATAGGCACTTGCCCACCCCCATTTCTCGCAGATAAATTTCTCTGGATACCCCTATCCCCATCATCAAAAAACAAAATAATGCAACGAGTGATGCAGTTCCACCAAATCAGTGCTTATCTACTACACTATGATATCATGCTACTGCAGTGCTTTTGAACATCCAGTGTGATGCAGGAAAAATGGGTCAGCAACTTATTTTTATAACAATCATCATTTGTAATTCTGTCAAAGCTGCAGTAAGAAACAAACTTTATTTGTGGTTCCCGTCCATCAAATCTGAAAATAGTCACTTCAAATAAAGGATATTTCTCACTGAAACTTTGAAAGAATTACAAATAAAAGTGTTAATTCTTTCAAAGACTTGAAATTTGCAAGTGTGTTTCACCTTAAATTATTTGAGGCACAGTTTAGGAAATACATCGTGGAAAAATATTTGCAATAAAGGACTGTATTTGGGCAATACAGGGATAAATATCTATATATACTTTTATTCATACATCTGCATTAATTAATTTTTTTAGGAACACTTCCTTCATGGCTCCCCCTACATTTTTTGAGAAACAAATCATATGATACATTATTCTTAACAATTTTGTTTTTGTACTTATCTGCCATAACATCTCACAATGCAGGAATTTTTGATGCATTATAGTAATAATAATGCTCTTTTGTCTTGTTTTAACTCATTTTCCAAACTACCACCACAAATTTAACCAAACATAACCTAACCTCCTTGGTCTGCATAGCATGAAAGAGACTGTGAAGAACTTTGTCAGCACTGCCTGTAGATGTGTAATATCCAAGCAGTGCGATACATTTCCGAAGCTGTTGAAGTTCTCCATATTACTGCACAACCTCTCAGACTCACTTCTGGAAATATTGTCAGTATTTTAATCATTTTATTGAATCAACTGTGTGTTCTTGATGAAACATTGTAAATTAACTAAACAAACACAGTTTTTTGCCTTGTTTCACAAATTTTATTGTTGTTACTGCACAACCTAGGTTTCAAGTTATAAGCCCATTTTCAAGTACATTACTGATTCCAAAGATGATAATGCACAGATAAACATGATGATAAGGCAAAGATAGTAAACTCAACTTCTTAATGTTTTAATTCATGGCTTAATGTAAAATTACTTCAATGACAATTTTTTAACAAATTACATATAGAAATACACAATTCAGCAATTACACTAATGTGACTAAACATACCTGGGAATGCATCAGTGAAGAACTTTTTATTTATTGATGGATTGAAGCCCAAAGTCTTGCGCTTCTGTCCTGGAGTTGTGATGTCATCTAAAAGACATGAATAATTGAATTGGTTTGCTCGTTTAATAATAGGTCTGGGGATGTGCTGTTGCCGTGGTCTTCAGCCCTGAGACTGGTTTGATGCAGCTCTCCATGCTACCCTATCCTGTGCAAGCTTCTTCATCTCCCAGTACCTACTGCAACCTACATCCTTCTGAATCTGCTTAGTGTATTCATCTCTTGGTCTCCCTCTATGAGTTTTACCCTCCACACTGCCCTCCAATACTAAATAGGTGATCCCTTGATGCCACAGAACATGTCCTACCAATCGGTCCCTTCTTCTTGTCAAGTTGTGCCACAAACTCCTCTTCTCCCCAATTCTACTCAATACCTCCTCATTAGTTATGTGATCTACCCATCTAATATTCAGCATTCTTCTATAGCACCACATTTTGAAAGCTTCTATTCTCTTCTTGTCCAAACTATTTATCGTCCATGGTTCATGGGGGGTTGAGTTTAGCCCCGTTTTCCTCTGTGTGTAAGACTTGTACATCTATTATGTATTTGTGGTTATTTTTAAGGCAATGTTCCACAAAGGCTGGTCAGGCTTCTTTAATTTTCAGCTTCCATGATGTTCTTAAACCTGGAGCAGATTGACCTGCCCATCTGTCTAATGTAGCCAGACTGACACTCGCGGCATGTGACTTTATAAAAGCCACTTTTTGTGATGGCTGGTTGTTTGTCTTTTGCATTGAACAAGCCACTATCTGTTGTCTAAGGGGCAACTGAAGTATTGTCTCTGCCATTCCACAAATCTTGCTGTCTCACAAATATCATAGTAAATGGAAAAATAGTGTATCAAGTGAATACTATAATTCTCACAACCTGAAGTGTTCAAATCTGAGCCCATATCTGGCTTGGAGAACTTAGGATATATAGCAAGAACACAATTTTTTTGGAAACAATGATCTTCTCCCTTTAGTATCTAAAAAGATGACACATAGTAACAAAACTTAATAGAGCAAAAGCATGAGAAAAAGAAACTCTTAGGCACAAAGAATCTCACACAACACAAAACCAAGCAGGGCAGGAAACACAAAGTTCTGACTTATTTACTTTAATGCATAATGTCTAAGTCAGTGACTGAAAGGCAATGACAATGGAAGCTGTCAGTGGAATTTTATTACTAAGACCACTATGCTGCTGTATGAAGCAATAGCCTCCTGCACCCAGCACCACACTTTAAAATATGTGTAAACTTCTGCATAATTTATTCTGTCAAACATCAATACCATTCCTATATATCCTAAATCAGTTGATAGAAAACAAGGAATGTTGCAACAAATCAGTAATACAATCAGAAAAATTTCTTGCTTATAATTATTTGCAATTAATCTTTATCCTAATATCCTAATAGCATTAAACCTCATCATGATCAATTTTATGTTGCTTGTACTGGTTAGGGCATACCTCTCAATATAAGAGACATCATTGCCCATTCATTACTGCCAAAAACACTTCCACTGGTTGTCCACATTGCATGAATGATATCCTTGACATTTGGCACATTGTTACAGTTGATACAAGAGATTTTCAGAATGATTCAGTTGTGGATACATCACAGGAGCACTCTAATCATTAATGAATATGAAAAAGGACCTGCGTAAATACAGGCCTCAGATTGTAATGATCTCAAATACCTTGAAAATTATTACTAAAAGACCTGAAAATATCAATAAAAATAAATGTAAAGTGAGCTTTAAAATGAACTACAGCAATGAAAAATTTTTCAGGGGCCTGAACTGATATTATTAAAAGGATGGTTAATCTAAAATTGCTAGATTTTGTTTAAGAAAAATTCGTTCTTTGAAGATGTATGAAAATTGTTGTATAACCCTCAAACTATTGCAGTGTGTCATAGTAAACACCCATATGTTCTCAAAATGAGGGAAAGTCTGTTGTTGAATATCATGTGCTTGTTGTTAGAACATCTTCCAACATTTGCTGAAACAGCTAGAGTGTGCAGCTTGATATTTTCCTTTAGTTTCAAAAAATAACCTAAAAAAAATCAGCACACTAATACTGATACAAAATGATGTTTTCTTTCAATATACCCTTCCCTGGCACAAGTAAACAACAATAAGTAACACAACAGTTATAATAAGTACATGAACCATCATCTTGCACTGGCGTGCAAAACATAAGAACAAAAACAACAAAAATAACTTTCACATGATGTGTCACTGCCAAGTAACAAAGCTCAAAGAAAGTTGGATCGTTCTTAGAAAGAACTGCACCAGTATAGTACGGAAAGTAACTGAACGAAATATAAAATGACATGGACATAAAGGACACTTTTATTCAAGACAGTATTTATAATGAAAACACTGCAATCATGGTGATCCCATGGACATTACAAAAGTCAGGGCATGGTTCATGAATAGGATGTATGATAACTGTAGATGACAATGTGTGCTCTGAAATGTGCTCCCATGCTGGTCACCATCACTGTTAAGGGGTTGGACAAACAGCAATCTGGGTCTCCAGAAACTTCATATAGCCATTCTGATCATCTATCACTTCAGCAAGTGGCTTCTACTGGAGAACTGACTTTGAAACATATCAAGGAGAACAAACTGTCTTCTTGCACCAGTTCCTGATTGACAATAAAGTGATTCAAAAAGTCATGAGTTAGGAAGCACGCTGACAGTCACGATCTGCCGTATCTACCACTGTTGTCGAACCTGTAGAATATTATGTAGACATCCATTCACAGAAGTTACCAGTTACTTCTCAGTATCTCCTTTTTCTTGTGCCTTTGTGCTGCACTGGCACAGGGCAGCATGGTTAGTAATGGATTTAGCATAGTTAAGTTAAAGTATGACTGGATGCCCATACTGTCACCATCCTGTTACCCCCCTTGGGCAGAATATGTGTACTGCAACTGTCTGCATGTAATGTTACTCATGTGCTAGTAAATAAAAGTTTCACCTAGATCCAGACAGGTTTGAGGTGCTGTCTTTCACTGAGACTGAAACTGAGCCAATGGGACTCACTTCACCTGTTTTGGGGAAACCTTTTGTGTCTGGTGGCAGGAGCAGGCAAATGTAAAAGGGTAGAGTCTATTAATCATTGGCAGTTCAAACATACAACGAATGATGGTACCTCTTAGGGATAATGACAGCAAGGGACAGGAATTGACACCAGGTGCAGTCAGTGTGTATGACTGGAGACCTCATTCAACATGTTGAAGAGGCTATTCCAGGAGCTATGAGGGAACAGGATGCAACCAACTGCAGATTTTGGTGCACATTGGAACAAATGATGCCTGTTGTCTGGGCTCTGAGATCATTCTTGGCTCATTCCAGCGACTGGCAATGAAGGTTGAGAAGACTAGCCTTGTGCATGGAGTTTTAACAAAGCTCACAATTTGCAGCATTGTCCCCAGAATTGATCATGGCCTTTGGTTCTGAGTTGAGTGGAAGGATTGATCCACTGGAAAGTTCTGTGACAAACTAGGCTGCAACTTCCTGGATTTGTGTCATACAGTTGAGAACTGTAAATGGGTCAGTTGTGCACTAGACATCAGATGCTGCTACTCAGGTAGCTGACTGTGTGTAGAGTGCACACAAAGGTTTTTTAGATTAGGCAATTCTCCATCCAGTCTGGATGAGGACAGCTGTGGTAAACCAAAAAGCATCAGTGAAAGATCCAAAGAAATGCCTCGCACAGGTGAGAGTATTAAAATCCTTATGGTAAACTGCTGAAGCATTCTCAACAAAGTGCCAGAGTGTGAAGTGCTCATGAAAAGTAATGAAGCTCACATAATACTAGGTACAAAAAGCTGGTTGAAATCTGAAATTGATAGCAGTGTTGTTTTGGGGAGAAATTTAAGTGTATATTGAAAGGATAAGCAAATGGGAAATGGAGGTGATGTATTTGTTGCAGTAGACGAAAAACCTCAAATCTACCAGCATAAAAATTGAAGCTGCATTTGAGATTGTTTGAGCAAGGCTTAGTATGAGGGGTGTGCATAAAATGCTAATTGGCTCCTTCTATTGTACACAAGACTCATCTCATGATGCAACCAAAAACTTTAGAAAAAGCCCCAGTTCACCTGTACCTAAGTTCCCCAATCATTCTATAATCATCAGCATAGACATTAATCATCCAACAATCAATTGTAAAATTACATTTTTCTTAGTAGTGGGCGTGATAAAACACCTGTGAAAGTTTACTAAATGCCTTCCCTGAAAACTACCTAGAACAGATAGTTAGGAACCTCACTCATGATTGAAATATATTGGATCAAATAGACCTGACCTCTTTGAGGATGTCCACATCAAAACTGGTATCAGTGACTGTGGCACAGTTGTGGCAACAATGATTGCCAGAGTACAAAGGACAACTAAAACAGGCAGAAAGATATAAGTTCAGTAAACTAGATAAAAAAATCAGTAAAGTGTCATATCTGAATGAGGAACTTGAAACTTTCAGCATAGGGCAGGAGCATGTAGAGGAACTCTGGCTCAGGTTTAAAAGAATAATTGACCATGCACTGGGTAGACATGTACCCAGTAGAACAGTTCATAATGGGAGGGAAGCTCAATGTTATACTGTCACTGTAAAGAAATTTCTAAAGATGCAGAGATTACAGCATAATAGTTGTAAAACAAAGTGTAGAGCTATAGATAGAGAGATACTGAAAGAAACATGTTTGGCTGCCAAGATAGCAATGCATAATGCCTTCAATGACTACTGTAACAGTACATTGTCAAGTGATCTTTTACAGAATCCAAAGAAATTCTGGTCATATGTAAACGCTGTTCGTGGTGCCAAAGTTAGTATCCAGTCCCTACTGAATGAGACAGGACTGAAATTGAGTGTAGCAGGAGAACTGCCTCAATTTAATCCTTGCACCTCTGAAAAGATGAATGAAATAAGTATTAGTGTCAGTATTGTTGAGAAACGGCTAAAATCATTAAAACTGTTGGAATCCCTGTCAAAATCTATACTGAATTTTTGGCTGAGCTAGCCCTTCTTCTTACTGTAATCTATCATGGATGCCTCAGATAAAAATATATGCCCAGTTCTTGGAAAAAGGCACAGGTCATACCCTTCTACAGTAAGGGTAGTAGTAGAGGTCCACAAAACTGCCATCCAGTATCCTTGACATTGATTTGTTGTAGAATTTTAGAACATATTTTGAGCTCAAACACAATAAGGTATTGTGAACAGGATGACCTGCACAATTCTAAGTGGCATGGATTCCAAAAACATCAATTGAGTGAAATCCAACTCATGTTTGTCTCACATGACACACTGAAAGCTTTGGCTCAGGGTAGATGTAGAATTTCTTGATTTCCGTAAAGCATTTGATTCACTATCACACCTATGGAATCATCACATAGGGTCAGTCATGGGTAAAGCAGATGGTAGATTTTGGTTTATTGGTAGAATACTGGGACTGTGCAATCAATCTACAAAGGCATTTGTTTACAAATCACTCAGCAATCAGTTCTAGAATATTGCTCAAGTGTGTGGGACCCATACCATGTAGGACTAGCAGGGGATATTGAATGTATACACAGAAGGGCAGCATGAATGGTCACAAGTTTGTTTAAACCTTGGAAGAGTGTCACAGAGATACTGAAGGAATTGAACTGTAAGACTCTTGAAGGTAAACATAAACTATCCCGAGAAAGTCTATTAACAATGTTTCAAGAACGAGCTTTAAATGATTACTCTAGGAATATACTTAGTATTGCTCACATAGGGATTGTGAAGATAAGATTAGAGTAATTACTGCATTCACAGATACATTTAAACAATCATTCTTCCTGCACTGCATACATGAATGGAACAGGAAGAAACCGAAATAACTGGTACAATGAGTTGTACCTTCTGCCATCCACATCATGGTGGTTTGCAGAGTATAGATGTAGATGAAGGTGTATATGTATACCTTGGGATGGTACACCTCCTCATTCTGGAACCAGCACTTAAAGACACAAGGCTATCTGGGCTGACCTTCTCAGGATGTTCTGTGACACGTTTAAAAGCAATCATTCCTTTTGGCAGACCATCATAATGGCCATGTTATACAAAGACTATATGTGCACTGTTGCCTTTGTTATCAAATCAGTCAACTGCTACTTCACCTTATTCCATAACATAACATCATCTGTAGTCATGTGTTGACCTGCCACATAAATACTTTTTTACCCTGGTAACATTAGTTTTTCACAGTCCTACTACATATACACCTCCTGTACTTTAAACTCATTTGTGTCAAAGGTACGACATGAAGATATCCGAATGCGTGAAAAGGATTTTACATTTCGACCACAACGAAGAGAATTTCGCCGACAGGGAGAATACTCTTATGCAAACCCTGTCCCTCCTGACATGCGTTCTGTTGCACTGGAAGATCTAAGCCCTGTTCCAATAGACTGGAAAATGCTCACTTCAGTAAGGCCACGTTCAAAGGTTGATGAAGAACTATTTTCCAGGTAAGTTATCAAAACTAATTATATAAGTCATAATTATGTAAGTCAAACAATACATTTCTATGTGCTGCAATACTGTGACACATTAAAACTTGTAAATAATTAAGGAGTGAAGGTCCTAAAGGTCATTTCCAAGAAAACTGCTGTGGTGCTGTTCATAAGGAAGTGTATCCAGGGCATATACTGGAATCTCAAGCTCTTCACCAAAACTCTACTAGTAGAGGGAGTAGTGGAGTATCTAGCAGCAATCCTGGATGTGAAACTATGTTGGACCTCAGATATAAAGAATATATGTTCCCAAATGAAAGGTGCTCTTATGTGCACTGAAAGGGCCTGTAGTAAAAACTTGGTTCTAAATCTCAGAAGCATATATTGGATATACACAACTCTAATAAGACCTATGATAGGTTATGGCACTATAGCATGATGAAATAAAGTAAAACTGATGGCAACTTCGAAGGTGTTGGCAAGGCCCAGAAATTCGCTGCTTAGCCGTAACAGGTGGAATTAGCAGCACAGCCACTACTGGGATGGAGAGAATGTTGGACTTGCCTCCCATTGCACCTTTGGGTTACAATGGATGCACCACCATGGGCATAAAGGTTAAAAGCTGAAAACAACTGGAATCCTTTAGGAAATCCAGAATCCCAAATGTGGTACTTATAGGAGTCATCGAGGAATGCCGGCTGACTACACAACAATGACCATCTGCTTCAGTAAACATCTCAGGGTAATATTTGGAAGTACAAAGCAGCGGAAGAACAAACCTCTATACTGCTCAGGAGGTATAGTCTGGTCTACTGATGGATTGAAAAAAGACAGAGGTGGTGGGGGGGAGGATATATGGGGTACAGCCTAGACTAGAAACCACAGTCTCTCTAGGGAATTCAGCCATGGTATTCCAGCTGGAAATATCGCTATCAGAGAGTGTGTGGAGGAGAATCTGTGTTGGTGCTACAAGGACCATGGCATCTGTGTTCATTCAGCCAGCCAAGCAGCTCTGAAATCTCTATCAGTCTTTGCAATAAGAGCAAAGATTGTTGCTGAATGCCATGAAGCCACTGTAAGGCTAGGTTGAAGCTGCTGTGTGTTCCTAGTCACTCGGAAATCAGCAACAATGAACAAGCTGACAGGCTAGTGAGGACAGGTGCAATGACTCCATCTGTTGGACTGTAAACTTTTCTGACTGCCACTAAAGCAATGGTAAGGACAAAACTATATGGCTGGATTAGGAGGCACTGTGCAGAATATTTGACTTACGATCCAAAAATAGAAGCATTGTAAGCTAATGACACTGAAGTGATGTTTCAAGATAAATTCTGCTATCCTTGGTTTGCACAGGGAGACAAATTAAACTCATGGTAAGACTGATGGCTGCCCATGGAGACTTCAAAAAATCAATTAGAAATGATGGGTGTAGAGAAAGAAGCCCATAATTGTAGACTATTTAGTTTGGGGTGGGGGTGGGGGGGGTTAAAAGCACACCACATTTAATCTTCCATTGTGAAGCATTGGAGGCCAAAGGGCACCAAATATTCGGGTCATTACTTCCTGAAGAAATTGTGTCTAATAAATTCAGATTCTTTATTAGCCATTGAACATATGTCACAGAATTGGCTTTAAATTGATGGCATGATACAATAGAAATCATTATATTACTTACTTTTTTTTCACATTACACATACAGAACTAGTAAAAGGCCTCCTTGATCCCCTTCTTGCTGCTTCCAATGAGTAGGCTGTATGCTGACACCGGGTTTCACTCTCTCCCTTCCTTTTATTCATAACAACACAAACCGAGCACTACTCTGTACGAACACTCATCACAGTCATCCACAAAACAAACACACACTTAGCACTCCATAGCAGATCAAAGGAAGGCAGTGGGAAACCATGTCTACTTGGAATTTATCATGAGCAGTGGTGCAGGATTTGTGTATCTGATCCCTACACTCACATCATGAGTATGGTACTACATCATTCATTCAAAAGGCCTCCTGGTACTCTTTAAAGGTACTGGATGGCTTCAGTAGAATTATGGGGAGAGAAACCACAGAATAAATGCAGTTGCAGTGTGGGCAACACTAAGCTAAGACCACTGTTGTTTTGTCTCCATGCCTAAATCAGCCAATCAATCAAGGTAACAACTCACA
Organism: Schistocerca serialis cubense; assembly: GCF_023864345.2. Classification (NCBI taxonomy): domain Eukaryota; kingdom Metazoa; phylum Arthropoda; class Insecta; order Orthoptera; family Acrididae; genus Schistocerca; species Schistocerca serialis. Next base: position 228,078,310 of record NC_064641.1, read on the forward strand.
AAATAGTGGCAGCATTGATTCATTGACACACTCACAGAAAAGAAAGAAAGCTTCAATAGCTGTGTGTGTGTGTGTGTGTGTGTGTGTGTGTGTGTGTGTGTGTGTGTGTGTGTGTGTTTGCGCCGCGTGCACCTGTAACTCAAAAATGGATTTGTCCAAAAGCTAACGAAGTTTTCTTTGTGAAACATTACCATCACTCCTTAATTATTTACATTCTGCCAGAATTTCTCATACCATATGTAAACATTAAAATAAGTTTACTCGTACAGACTTCCAAATGGCATCAGGTGACAAAATGAGTGTGGGAGAAGATGTCATGAGTATCAATTTCCCAATAAGAGAATGCTAGATATAACCATCAGACACTAATTAATTCATACTGCGGCATAAGAAATAAATATGCATGCTCAGTCATATTTTACAGATTACTTTTAGATTAAAGTAACTTAGATTAGATTAATACTAGTTCCATGGATCATGAATACGATATTTCGTAATGATGTGGAACGAGTCAAATTTTCCAATACATGACATAATTAAGTTAATTTAACAACATACTTAAGTTAATCTAACAACTTTTTTATTTTTTGTGTTTTTTTATTTTTTATTTTTTATAATTTTTGTTGTTTTTTTCTTCTTTTTTTTCTTAATTTATATCTAAATATTCCTCTATGGAGTAGAAGGAGTTGTCATTCAGAAATTCTTTTAATTTCTTCTTAAATACTTGTTGGTTATCTGTCAGACTTTTGATACTATTTGGTAAGTGACCAAAGACTTTAGTGGCAGTATAATTCACCCTTTTCTGTGCCAAAGTTAGATTTAATCTTGAATAGTGAAGATCATCCTTTCTCCTAGTATTGTAGTTATGCGCACTGCTATTACTTTTGAATTGGGTTTGGTTGTTAATAACAAATTTCATAAGAGAGTATATATACTGAGAAGCTACTGTGAATATCCCTAGATCCTTAAATAAATGTCTGCAGGATGATCTTGGGTGGACTCCAGCTATTATTCTGATTACATGCTTTTGTGCAATAAATACTTTATTCCTCAGTGATGAATTACCCCAAAATATGATGCCATATGAAAGCAATGAGTGAAAATAGGCATAGTAAACTAATTTACTAAGATGTTTATCACCAAAATTTGCAATGACCCTTATTGCATAAGTAGCTGAACTCAAACGTTTCAGTAGATCATCAATGTGTTTCTTCCAATTTAATCTCTCATCAATGGACACACCTAAAAATTTGGAATATTCTACCTTAGCTATATGCTTCTGATTAAGGTCTATATTTATTAATGGCATCATACCATTCACTGTACGGAACTGTATGTACTGTGTCTTATCAAAATTCAGTGAGAGTCTGTTTACAAGGAACCATTAGTAATTTTGTGAAAGACGGTATTGACAATTTCATCAGTTAATTCTTGTTTGTCAGGTGTGATTACTATACTTGTATCATCAGCAAAGAGAACTAACTTTGCCTCTTCATGAATATAGAATGATAAGTCATTAATATATATTAAGAACAACAAAGGACCCAAGACTGACCCTTGTGGAACCCCATTCTTGATAGTTCCCCAGTTTGAGGAATGTGCTGATCTTTGCATATTATGAGAACTGCTTATTTCAACTTCCTGCACTCATCCAGTTAGGTATGAATTGAACCATTTGTGCACTGTCCCACTCATGCCACAATACTTGAGCTTGTCTAGCAGAATTTCATGATTTACACAATCAAAAGCCTTTGAGAGATCACAAAAAATCCCAATGGGTGGTGTTCCATTATTCAGATCATTCAAAATTTGATTGGTGAAAGCATATATGGCATTTTCTGTTGAAAAACCTTTCTGGAAACCAAACTGACATTTTGTTAGTACTTCATTTTTACAGATATGTGAAGCTACTCTTGAATACATTACTTTCTCAAAAATTTTGGATAAAGCTGTTAGAAGGGAGATTGGATGGTAATTGTTGACATCAGATCTATCCCCCTTTTTATGCAAAGGTATAACAATAGCATATTTCAGTCTATCAGGGAAAATGCCCTGTTCCAGAGAGCTATTACACAGTGGGTGAGATTTCAATTGTATCAAATTGCATAGGTATGGCCTCTTCCATTAACAGCCTAGCATCTTCTATTTCCGGGTCACTACTCTTTCTTGCTGTCAGATACATTTCCCGTTTCCGGTTACAAGATATTTTTATACCCTTAATAAGCCATGATTTGTTACAAGGTTTCTTACGAGTATATTTAACTATTTTCTTGGGGAAGCAGTTTTCAAATGCATTTACAAAAATGTCATGAAATAAATTGTATTTTAAATTGGCATCAGGTTCACAGTACACCTCATCCCAGTCTAACTGCTGTAGGCTTTCCCTGAAATTTGCAATTGTTAAATCGTTGACTGAACATACTACTTTGGAGGACTGTTTAGTATTGCTGAATGGAGCTATGTCATATATTGTAACTAGCTGTGCACCATGATCAGCAAGACCATTCTCAACAGGCTGGTCTTGGTCTATAAAGAAGTTATCTATCAGTGAGCTGCTATCCTTTACCACCCGAGTAGGAAAATCAATAACGGGTGTCAAATTGAAAGAACCGAGTAATACTTCAAGGTCATTTTTCCTATTACCCTCTTTCAGAGAATCTACATTGAAGTCCCCACAAATAATAATTTGCTTCCCCCTGTCTGACAGATAGCACAATAAGGAGTCCAAATTTTTCAGAAATAGATGAAAATTTCCTGATAGGGACCTATATACAGTTACAATTATAAATGTGCCTTTATTAACAAAGAGATAGAGGGGCTGGCCAGTACTTACCTCAGCTCAGTACAGCCGATAGATACACATAAAACAGAACTGAAAACTTACATTCCTAGCTTTCGGAACTTTGTTCCTTCATCAGGGAGGAGAGAGGGGAAAAAAGGGAAGAAGGGAAAGTGGATTCAGTTACTCACAACCCAGGTTATGAAGCAACAGGGAAAGGTAAACAGGGAGGGTAGCAAGGATGGAGGCATGGTTGTCAGAGAGAAGCCAAAGATATTCTACTGTGCCAGCTTCAAACCAAAGAGGATGCATACAGAAGTAAAGAGGTATATAGTATAAAGATAAACACAACTATGTAGGATGAAAAGATGCGTGAATGGCTAAAGAGGAAAGGGAAAGAGGAGAAGACTGAAGAGTGAATGGGAGTGAGGTTGTTTAACGTAGGTTCAGTCCAGGGGGATGGCGGGATGAAAGGATGTGTTGGAGTGCAAGTTCCCATCTCCGCAGTTCAGAGGGACTGGTGTTGGGTGGGAGAAGCCAAATGGCACATACGGTGTAGCAGGTTCCTAGGTCCCTAGAATTATGCTGGAGGGCATGCTCCGCTACTGGGTATTGGGCATCTCCTAGGCGGACAGTTCGTCTGTGTCCGTTCATGCGCTCAGCCAGTTTGGTTGTTGTCATGCCGATGTAAAAGGCTGTGCAGTGCAGGCATGTCAGTTGATAAATGACATGTGTAGTTTCACACGTAGCCCTGCCTTGAATTGTGTATGTTTTACCAGTAGCGGGGCTGGAGTAGGTGGTTGTGGGGGGATGCATGGGGCAGGTTTTGCAGCGGGGTCGGTTACAGGGGTAGGAACCACTGGGTAGAGAAGGTAGTCTGGGAATATTGTAGGGTTTAACAAGGATGTTACGGAGGTTAGGGGGGTGACGAAAGGCAACTCTGGGTGGTGTGGGGAGAATTTTGTCAAGGGATGATCTCATTTCAGGGGTTGACTTGAGAAAGTCATATCCCTGGCGGAGTAATTTGTTGATGTTTTCGAGGCCAGGATAATATTGGGTGACAAGGGGGATGCTTCTGTGTGGTCTGGGGGTAGGAACATTGTTGTTGGACGGGGAGGAATGTATTGCTCGGGAAATCTGTTTGTGGACAAGGTCTGCAGGATAGTTGCGGGAGAGGAAAGCACTGGTCAGGTTATTGGTGTAGTTGTTGAGGGATTCGTTACTGGAGCAGATACGTTTGCCACGAATACCTAGGCTGTAGGGAAGGGAGCGTTTGATGTGGAAAGGATGGCAGCTATCAAAGTGAAGGTACTGTTGTTTGTTTGTGGGTTTGATATGGACAGAGGTGTGGATGTGAGCTTCAACAAGATGAAGGTCAACATCCAGGAAGGTGGCTTGGGTTTTGGAGAAGGACCAGGTGAAATTCAGATTTGAAAAGGAGTTGAGGTTATGGAGGAAATTAAGGAGTGTTTCTTCACCATGAGTCCAGACCACAAAGATGTCATCTATAAACCTATACCAGGCCAGGGGAAGCAGCTGTTGGGTCTTCAGGAAAGCCTCCTCCATGCGGCCCATGAAGAGGTTGGCATAGGAGGGAGCCATCCTGGTTCCCATGGCCGTTCCCCTGATTTGTTTGTAGGTCTGGCCTTCAAAAGTGAAGTAATTATGTGTGAGGATGAAGCTGGTAAGTGTGATAAGGAATGAGGTTTTTGGAAGATCTTCGGGTGGGCGTTGGGAGAGGTAGTGCTCAAGGGCAGAGAGACCATGGGTATGTGGGATGTTTGTGTAAAGGGATGTAGCATCTATGGTGACAAGAAAGGTTTCAGGTGGGAGAGGAGTGGGAATGGATTTGAGGCGTTCTAGGAAGTGGTTTGTGTCTTTGATGTAGGATGGGAGTCTGCGGGTGATAGGTTGTAGGTGCTGGTCTACCAGAGCTGAGATACGTTCGGTTGGGGATTTGAAGCCTGCTACAATGGGACGGCCAGGATGGTTCTCTTTGTGGATTTTGGGTAATAGGTAGAAGGTAGGGGTACGTGGCTCAGGTGGAGTGAGCAAGTCTATGGAAGCCGATGTGAGGCCTTGTGAGGGACCTTGGATTTTTAGGATTTTTTGCAGCTCAGTCTGGATGGAGGGAATGGGATTCTGGGTAACAGCTTTGTAGGTTGAGGTGTCGGAGAGTTGACGCTGTCCTTCTGCCACATACTCCACACGGTCAAGTACCACAGTTGTGGAGCCTTTATCCGCCGGGAGGATGACAATAGAGCAGTCTATTTTCAGCTCCTTAATGGCACGGGATTCAGCTGGGGTGATGTTGGGGGTTGTCGGCATGTTCTTCAAGAAGGACTGGGAGGCAACACTGGATGTGAGGAATTCCTGAAATGTCTGCAAGGGATGGTTTTGGGGGAGGGGAGGAGGATCCCTTTGAGAAGGCAGTCGGAACTGTTCTAGACAGGGTTCAACACTGGGTCTAGTACTTGGGGGCTGTGTTTGGGTAGTGAAGTGATATTTCCAGTTGAGGTTCCGGGTGAATGAGAGGAGATCTTTAACCAGGGCAGTGTGGTTGAATTTAGGTGTGGGGCTAAAGGTTAAGCCTTTTGATAGAACAGATGTCTCTGGAGGAGAGAGGGATCTGGATGAGAGGTTTAGGACTGAATTGGGACTGGTGATATGTGGCATTTGACTGTGGTTATAGTTGAGATTTGGTCTGTGTGGGGTATGTGCTGGGATGGGGAGATTGAGTAGGGTGGCTAGACTAGGTTTGTTGGCTATGAGGGGGGTTTGTTGAAGGTTCTGTTGTGGTTGGTGTTTGTGAGGGATAGGGAGAGGGACCCCACTTCTTAGGTGTTGCACTAGCACTGTGGATAGTTTTTTCAGGTGGTGTGTGGCATGGAACTCAAGTTTGCAGCTGGCTTCTAGGATGATGTTCCTCAGTGTGTTCTCCAAGCAAGGGTTTGAGAGGTGGAGGACTTTGAAGAGAGATAGGAGCTGTTGGGAGTGGTGGTTACATGAAGTAGTGTAGAGATTCAGGACAAGTTGGGTAAGGGCTAAGGATTGAAGGTTCTGGAAGTCCAGGAGAGACTGGTGGAAGGAGGAATTGCACCCGGAGATGGGAACTTTTAAGGTAAGCCCTTTAGGGGTAATTCCAAAGGTTAAGCAGGACTGGAGGAAAAGTATGTGGGATTGCAGTTTGGCTACGTTGAATGCATGTTTCCGGAATGAATGTAAATAATGTGGTATAGGATTAGGGTACATAGTGGGTAAATGTTGGGTAGGGAAATTAAATAACTAAAGTTGAAATAGTAATCATAAGAAGGAGTAAAACACGGAGGGAAGGACGAGAAGGAAAGAAATTGTGTTGGTAATGGTAATGTTCAATACCAAAGGAAGACCACTAAATAAGAAAAATACGAAAAATACGGAAAAAGTTGAGCAGACCAAGCTAGTATGTCCAGATCAGGGGGAAAAGAACACACGTAGCTCAAAAACAGAGATAGCGAGTGGCGAAAAAAGATCGCGCGTGCTGCAAAAGCGATCGCGCGTGCCGCAAAAACGATCGCGCGAAAAACGATCGCGCGTGCCGAAAAAAAAGATCGCGCGTGCCGCAAAAAAGATCGCGGGTGGGGCAGAAATGTCCCAAAAAATTTTTCTTGTGGCAGAGAAAGATAGCCAATGGCACAAAAATATCGCCAGCAACAAGAAATCGACGGAAATGGATGATACTGGTAGGTGTGGAAGAGATTGTTGGCAGTGATTGTTGGCTGGGAAACAGCGAATAACGAACGTTAAAACTATGGAATGTTGAATAAACAAATCAATAAATAAAAAAGAGAAGAGGACTATAAACGGAACAAGATAATAGGAGGAAGATGAAACTAGCACAGTTGGTGACGAAAATATTTATTTATGTATATATAAAACACTGAAGAAGAGAAAGTGTTAAGATGACAGACGTAAGTGATAGCTAACAAAAGGGTCAAAACAATGAAGGATGTGGACCATATAGGTGATCTAAATGATTAATGGAAAATCTCATATAAGATGTGAAACAAATACTAACAAAGAGATAGAGGGGCTGGCCAGTACTTACCTCAGCTCAGTACAGCCGATAGATACACATAAAACAGAACTGAAAACTTACATTCCTAGCTTTCGGAACTTTGTTCCTTCATCAGGGAGGAGAGAGGGGAAAAAAGGGAAGAAGGGAAAGTGGATTCAGTTACTCACAACCCAGGTTATGAAGCAACAGGGAAAGGTAAACAGGGAGGGTAGCAAGGATGGAGGCATGGTTGTCAGAGAGAAGCCAAAGATATTCTACTGTGCCAGCTTCAAACCAAAGAGGATGCATACAGAAGTAAAGAGGTATATAGTATAAAGATAAACACAACTATGTAGGATGAAAAGATGCGTGAATGGCTAAAGAGGAAAGGGAAAGAGGAGAAGACTGAAGAGTGAATGGGAGTGAGGTTGTTTAACGTAGGTTCAGTCCAGGGGGATGGCGGGATGAAAGGATGTGTTGGAGTGCAAGTTCCCATCTCCGCAGTTCAGAGGGACTGGTGTTGGGTGGGAGAAGCCAAATGGCACATACGGTGTAGCAGGTTCCTAGGTCCCTAGAATTATGCTGGAGGGCATGCTCCGCTACTGGGTATTGGGCATCTCCTAGGCGGACAGTTCGTCTGTGTCCGTTCATGCGCTCAGCCAGTTTGGTTGTTGTCATGCCGATGTAAAAGGCTGTGCAGTGCAGGCATGTCAGTTGATAAATGACATGTGTAGTTTCACACGTAGCCCTGCCTTGAATTGTGTATGTTTTACCAGTAGCGGGGCTGGAGTAGGTGGTTGTGGGGGGATGCATGGGGCAGGTTTTGCAGCGGGGTCGGTTACAGGGGTAGGAACCACTGGGTAGAGAAGGTAGTCTGGGAATATTGTAGGGTTTAACAAGGATGTTACGGAGGTTAGGGGGGTGACGAAAGGCAACTCTGGGTGGTGTGGGGAGAATTTTGTCAAGGGATGATCTCATTTCAGGGGTTGACTTGAGAAAGTCATATCCCTGGCGGAGTAATTTGTTGATGTTTTCGAGGCCAGGATAATATTGGGTGACAAGGGGGATGCTTCTGTGTGGTCTGGGGGTAGGAACATTGTTGTTGGACGGGGAGGAATGTATTGCTCGGGAAATCTGTTTGTGGACAAGGTCTGCAGGATAGTTGCGGGAGAGGAAAGCACTGGTCAGGTTATTGGTGTAGTTGTTGAGGGATTCGTTACTGGAGCAGATACGTTTGCCACGAATACCTAGGCTGTAGGGAAGGGAGCGTTTGATGTGGAAAGGATGGCAGCTATCAAAGTGAAGGTACTGTTGTTTGTTTGTGGGTTTGATATGGACAGAGGTGTGGATGTGAGCTTCAACAAGATGAAGGTCAACATCCAGGAAGGTGGCTTGGGTTTTGGAGAAGGACCAGGTGAAATTCAGATTTGAAAAGGAGTTGAGGTTATGGAGGAAATTAAGGAGTGTTTCTTCACCATGAGTCCAGACCACAAAGATGTCATCTATAAACCTATACCAGGCCAGGGGAAGCAGCTGTTGGGTCTTCAGGAAAGCCTCCTCCATGCGGCCCATGAAGAGGTTGGCATAGGAGGGAGCCATCCTGGTTCCCATGGCCGTTCCCCTGATTTGTTTGTAGGTCTGGCCTTCAAAAGTGAAGTAATTATGTGTGAGGATGAAGCTGGTAAGTGTGATAAGGAATGAGGTTTTTGGAAGATCTTCGGGTGGGCGTTGGGAGAGGTAGTGCTCAAGGGCAGAGAGACCATGGGTATGTGGGATGTTTGTGTAAAGGGATGTAGCATCTATGGTGACAAGAAAGGTTTCAGGTGGGAGAGGAGTGGGAATGGATTTGAGGCGTTCTAGGAAGTGGTTTGTGTCTTTGATGTAGGATGGGAGTCTGCGGGTGATAGGTTGTAGGTGCTGGTCTACCAGAGCTGAGATACGTTCGGTTGGGGATTTGAAGCCTGCTACAATGGGACGGCCAGGATGGTTCTCTTTGTGGATTTTGGGTAATAGGTAGAAGGTAGGGGTACGTGGCTCAGGTGGAGTGAGCAAGTCTATGGAAGCCGATGTGAGGCCTTGTGAGGGACCTTGGATTTTTAGGATTTTTTGCAGCTCAGTCTGGATGGAGGGAATGGGATTCTGGGTAACAGCTTTGTAGGTTGAGGTGTCGGAGAGTTGACGCTGTCCTTCTGCCACATACTCCACACGGTCAAGTACCACAGTTGTGGAGCCTTTATCCGCCGGGAGGATGACAATAGAGCAGTCTATTTTCAGCTCCTTAATGGCACGGGATTCAGCTGGGGTGATGTTGGGGGTTGTCGGCATGTTCTTCAAGAAGGACTGGGAGGCAACACTGGATGTGAGGAATTCCTGAAATGTCTGCAAGGGATGGTTTTGGGGGAGGGGAGGAGGATCCCTTTGAGAAGGCAGTCGGAACTGTTCTAGACAGGGTTCAACACTGGGTCTAGTACTTGGGGGCTGTGTTTGGGTAGTGAAGTGATATTTCCAGTTGAGGTTCCGGGTGAATGAGAGGAGATCTTTAACCAGGGCAGTGTGGTTGAATTTAGGTGTGGGGCTAAAGGTTAAGCCTTTTGATAGAACAGATGTCTCTGGAGGAGAGAGGGATCTGGATGAGAGGTTTAGGACTGAATTGGGACTGGTGATATGTGGCATTTGACTGTGGTTATAGTTGAGATTTGGTCTGTGTGGGGTATGTGCTGGGATGGGGAGATTGAGTAGGGTGGCTAGACTAGGTTTGTTGGCTATGAGGGGGGTTTGTTGAAGGTTCTGTTGTGGTTGGTGTTTGTGAGGGATAGGGAGAGGGACCCCACTTCTTAGGTGTTGCACTAGCACTGTGGATAGTTTTTTCAGGTGGTGTGTGGCATGGAACTCAAGTTTGCAGCTGGCTTCTAGGATGATGTTCCTCAGTGTGTTCTCCAAGCAAGGGTTTGAGAGGTGGAGGACTTTGAAGAGAGATAGGAGCTGTTGGGAGTGGTGGTTACATGAAGTAGTGTAGAGATTCAGGACAAGTTGGGTAAGGGCTAAGGATTGAAGGTTCTGGAAGTCCAGGAGAGACTGGTGGAAGGAGGAATTGCACCCGGAGATGGGAACTTTTAAGGTAAGCCCTTTAGGGGTAATTCCAAAGGTTAAGCAGGACTGGAGGAAAAGTATGTGGGATTGCAGTTTGGCTACGTTGAATGCATGTTTCCGGAATGAATGTAAATAATGTGGTATAGGATTAGGGTACATAGTGGGTAAATGTTGGGTAGGGAAATTAAATAACTAAAGTTGAAATAGTAATCATAAGAAGGAGTAAAACACGGAGGGAAGGACGAGAAGGAAAGAAATTGTGTTGGTAATGGTAATGTTCAATACCAAAGGAAGACCACTAAATAAGAAAAATACGAAAAATACGGAAAAAGTTGAGCAGACCAAGCTAGTATGTCCAGATCAGGGGGAAAAGAACACACGTAGCTCAAAAACAGAGATAGCGAGTGGCGAAAAAAGATCGCGCGTGCTGCAAAAGCGATCGCGCGTGCCGCAAAAACGATCGCGCGAAAAACGATCGCGCGTGCCGAAAAAAAAGATCGCGCGTGCCGCAAAAAAGATCGCGGGTGGGGCAGAAATGTCCCAAAAAATTTTTCTTGTGGCAGAGAAAGATAGCCAATGGCACAAAACATTCCATAGTTTTAACGTTCGTTATTCGCTGTTTCCCAGCCAACAATCACTGCCAACAATCTCTTCCACACCTACCAGTATCATCCATTTCCGTCGATTTCTTGTTGCTGGCGATATTTTTGTGCCATTGGCTATCTTTCTCTGCCACAAGAAAAATTTTTTGGGACATTTCTGCCCCACCCGCGATCTTTTTTGCGGCACGCGCGATCTTTTTTTTCGGCACGCGCGATCGTTTTTCGCGCGATCGTTTTTGCGGCACGCGCGATCGCTTTTGCAGCACGCGCGATCTTTTTTCGCCACTCGCTATCTCTGTTTTTGAGCTACGTGTGTTCTTTTCCCCCTGATCTGGACATACTAGCTTGGTCTGCTCAACTTTTTCCGTATTTTTCGTATTTTTCTTATTTAGTGGTCTTCCTTTGGTATTGAACATTACCATTACCAACACAATTTCTTTCCTTCTCGTCCTTCCCTCCGTGTTTTACTCCTTCTTATGATTACTATTTCAACTTTAGTTATTTAATTTCCCTACCCAACATTTACCCACTATGTACCCTAATCCTATACCACATTATTTACATTCATTCCGGAAACATGCATTCAACGTAGCCAAACTGCAATCCCACATACTTTTCCTCCAGTCCTGCTTAACCTTTGGAATTACCCCTAAAGGGCTTACCTTAAAAGTTCCCATCTCCGGGTGCAATTCCTCCTTCCACCAGTCTCTCCTGGACTTCCAGAACCTTCAATCCTTAGCCCTTACCCAACTTGTCCTGAATCTCTACACTACTTCATGTAACCACCACTCCCAACAGCTCCTATCTCTCTTCAAAGTCCTCCACCTCTCAAACCCTTGCTTGGAGAACACACTGAGGAACATCATCCTAGAAGCCAGCTGCAAACTTGAGTTCCATGCCACACACCACCTGAAAAAACTATCCACAGTGCTAGTGCAACACCTAAGAAGTGGGGTCCCTCTCCCTATCCCTCACAAACACCAACCACAACAGAACCTTCAACAAACCCCCCTCATAGCCAACAAACCTAGTCTAGCCACCCTACTCAATCTCCCCATCCCAGCACATACCCCACACAGACCAAATCTCAACTATAACCACAGTCAAATGCCACATATCACCAGTCCCAATTCAGTCCTAAACCTCTCATCCAGATCCCTCTCTCCTCCAGAGACATCTGTTCTATCAAAAGGCTTAACCTTTAGCCCCACACCTAAATTCAACCACACTGCCCTGGTTAAAGATCTCCTCTCATTCACCCGGAACCTCAACTGGAAATATCACTTCACTACCCAAACACAGCCCCCAAGTACTAGACCCAGTGTTGAACCCTGTCTAGAACAGTTCCGACTGCCTTCTCAAAGGGATCCTCCTCCCCTCCCCCAAAACCATCCCTTGCAGACATTTCAGGAATTCCTCACATCCAGTGTTGCCTCCCAGTCCTTCTTGAAGAACATGCCGACAACCCCCAACATCACCCCAGCTGAATCCCGTGCCATTAAGGAGCTGAAAATAGACTGCTCTATTGTCATCCTCCCGGCGGATAAAGGCTCCACAACTGTGGTACTTGACCGTGTGGAGTATGTGGCAGAAGGACAGCGTCAACTCTCCGACACCTCAACCTACAAAGCTGTTACCCAGAATCCCATTCCCTCCATCCAGACTGAGCTGCAAAAAATCCTAAAAATCCAAGGTCCCTCACAAGGCCTCACATCGGCTTCCATAGACTTGCTCACTCCACCTGAGCCACGTACCCCTACCTTCTACCTATTACCCAAAATCCACAAAGAGAACCATCCTGGCCGTCCCATTGTAGCAGGCTTCAAATCCCCAACCGAACGTATCTCAGCTCTGGTAGACCAGCACCTACAACCTATCACCCGCAGACTCCCATCCTACATCAAAGACACAAACCACTTCCTAGAACGCCTCAAATCCATTCCCACTCCTCTCCCACCTGAAACCTTTCTTGTCACCATAGATGCTACATCCCTTTACACAAACATCCCACATACCCATGGTCTCTCTGCCCTTGAGCACTACCTCTCCCAACGCCCACCCGAAGATCTTCCAAAAACCTCATTCCTTATCACACTTACCAGCTTCATCCTCACACATAATTACTTCACTTTTGAAGGCCAGACCTACAAACAAATCAGGGGAACGGCCATGGGAACCAGGATGGCTCCCTCCTATGCCAACCTCTTCATGGGCCGCATGGAGGAGGCTTTCCTGAAGACCCAACAGCTGCTTCCCCTGGCCTGGTATAGGTTTATAGATGACATCTTTGTGGTCTGGACTCATGGTGAAGAAACACTCCTTAATTTCCTCCATAACCTCAACTCCTTTTCAAATCTGAATTTCACCTGGTCCTTCTCCAAAACCCAAGCCACCTTCCTGGATATTGACCTTCATCTTGTTGAAGCTCACATCCACACCTCTGTCCATATCAAACCCACAAACAAACAACAGTACCTTCACTTTGATAGCTGCCATCCTTTCCACATCAAACGCTCCCTTCCCTACAGCCTAGGTATTCGTGGCAAACGTATCTGCTCCAGTAACGAATCCCTCAACAACTACACCAATAACCTGACCAGTGCTTTCCTCTCCCGCAACTATCCTGCAGACCTTGTCCACAAACAGATTTCCCGAGCAATACATTCCTCCCCGTCCAACAACAATGTTCCTACCCCCAGACCACACAGAAGCATCCCCCTTGTCACCCAATATTATCCTGGCCTCGAAAACATCAACAAATTACTCCGCCAGGGATATGACTTTCTCAAGTCAACCCCTGAAATGAGATCATCCCTTGACAAAATTCTCCCCACACCACCCAGAGTTGCCTTTCGTCACCCCCCTAACCTCCGTAACATCCTTGTTAAACCCTACAATATTCCCAGACTACCTTCTCTACCCAGTGGTTCCTACCCCTGTAACCGACCCCGCTGCAAAACCTGCCCCATGCATCCCCCCACAACCACCTACTCCAGCCCCGCTACTGGTAAAACATACACAATTCAAGGCAGGGCTACGTGTGAAACTACACATGTCATTTATCAACTGACATGCCTGCACTGCACAGCCTTTTACATCGGCATGACAACAACCAAACTGGCTGAGCGCATGAACGGACACAGACGAACTGTCCGCCTAGGAGATGCCCAATACCCAGTAGCGGAGCATGCCCTCCAGCATAATTCTAGGGACCTAGGAACCTGCTAC